>NC_044194.1:10183404-10523821 GCF_900880675.1 Sparus aurata
CTGTGCAGTCTGGAACAAAGGCCCAATTTGGGCTGAGCTTCCGCCCGAGGCTGCTCGCTTAGCAGGCGCGGCAGATCAGTCCCCACAATGAGGAGCACCGGGCACACCTCAACACTTTCATAAAGTCTTGGGCGAGGAAAGACTTCCTGCTTTTGAGTCGCGTCTGTTTGTCCTCGAGGTGTGAACTGTTGGTAAACATTTTTCCGCTCTCCTGTTGTCCCCGTCGCACCATGAAATCCACCCCGCTGTTATTTTAGAGTCCCAGTGGCTCGGCAGAATACTTTATTTGCGCTATTATTTCATTTAAGTCTTCTAGTAGCATGCATGAAACCTCCCAACTGCAATATCATGGCAAATACACATTTATTCTCATATTTACTCACTAAACACCTTCTTTCTATTGCTAGAAGAGAATGCGTTCGGTTTAATTGTTTAATGAAGCTGTAGAGGATCTTTTTTTTTTCCCTTCCAGGTTCTTGCTTGCTCTCTGCCCACTTAAAGTCAGGTGAAGTTTCACAGTCCACAAGTTTTCTGGAGCTTCTGCAAAACAGCGGCGCAGCATTCTTCCAAACGACTGAAGGAGATTGGCGCTTAAATGCAATGTTTTTAACGGAGCGTACAAATGTAACTGGAAAAAACACAAGACTGCAAGCCAAGTCTTCGGAATCCCCGAGATCCCAAACTGGTTTGAAAAGACTTTTCAACTCAGCTAAAAGAGTTAACGTGCAACCTGCCTGAAGTCGGTGCACGAGCTCGACTGGGTATCTGAAGGTGCAAATAACATCTTTTCAGATCAATTTGGGATCTCGGGGCTTCAGAAAACTTGGATCATGCCGGACGAGCTATATGGAGCCATTTAAAGTTTTACTAGTTTTACAAGAAGTCCCCATCTGCTTCAGCTGTTTAGAAGAATACTGCGATGCTGTTTTCCCGTGAAGCTCAGGAAATATTTTATGGACGACAAAACTTCACCCGTCTTCCCAATTTTATGATTCCTTTGATAATGTTTGGTGTGTTTCAAGAAGGTCTTGAAAAAAGCATGGTACATTTTTTCAGCATCTATTACTTTTTTAATTTTGTTGTCTTTTCCATATATTACATGGATCCTCATGACGTGAGGCGTTGAGCTGCAAAGATCCATTGATCCTTTGCTGCTGTCTTTCCTTAAACCGCCAGTATGGCCGTCCTCAGGTTTCTAAGGGAAGTTGGGGGCGTGCAGCTCCATTTGATGCATGATGAAGTCAAAGGGGGGGGGCGGTCTTGTGTCATGGGAGAGGGGTTGAACACTCAGGCCTGCTCCACCCTTTCATTTGTGTTTCTCCCATCCAGCACTTGTGCAATCCAGATAACTTATGGCTGCTGGTGAATAAGTCGACAGGACCTTTTGTGGAGGCAGTGAGGCAGGCGAGAATTGCCAGAGTGCTGTGTGAAAGGATGAACGTTTGGTTTAGCTTGTGACTGTGTTGGCAGTACGTTTGTTCGATTTCTATAGTTTTGCAGCTATTTCCTCCTTCTTTGTAATCTATAAATATTTATCACATCAAGACGCGAGATTGATATTGTCTTCTTATCAATTAATAATTGATGGATGATGTTTTTTAAAAGCCAGGTCGAGGTCAGGGATAGTTCATCCTCTGCCTTGTAATGATGATCCCGGCCCCCTGCGGTCATCCATACAGTAGTAGGTAGCAGGTGCCATTAGCCAGTCAGTCACTCAGTCAGTCGGTGCTGGTCGTGTAGCGCTGTAGGTAATGAGAGCTGACACAGAGTGACAGTGCAGACAGGAGGACACGCTGTCACTGCAGCTCAGGGACACGAGGACGTCCTCTGGTGTTGTTTACTCCTCGCTATGTACATTAATTCTGCTGATCGCGCCTGCCTGCGACGCTGGCTGCCTTTTACTGCTTCGTCTTCTTCTTCTTCTCCCCCGTAGGCTTCAGAGAAGGAGCAGCTCAGCTTGGACACGACTCAAAACTCTGTTTATGTGTTGGATGTGGGTCCAAGACACATTGGGAACACAGCGCAGGGGCTGGGTGAGCTCACTTGCTCTCAGGGCAACTCGATGAACTCGTGCCTGTTTTTTTTTTCCCCCCGGAGGACGAACGATGCAGTAATAACATGCTTCAGGTGTGCCTGCCTGGCGTTGCCTACATGTAGCAGGAATGTGCTCCTGCAGGCAGAATGGGGCTGGGAAGAAATGGTGGAATGCTCCTTTGATCAGGAGGGCGGTCTGTTTCCGCCGCTCACATATCTGATGTAGCGGTGACACAATTTGTCAATGATTTGTTTAGTTAGATTGATAAAAAGTCAATCATCAACAGGGCCACATCTAACAATTCATTGATTGATAATTAATTGTTCAGTCCATAAAATGTTAAACAAAAAAATAAAAAAAGCCGTTACAATTTCCCAAGAGACCAAGATGACGTCTTCAGGCGGCGTCTTTTTTCTCCAACAAACAATTCAAAACGTTGATTTACTTTTAAACATGACATAGAAAAGCAGCAAATTCATGTTATTAAGAAAATGTGACCAGCAGATGTTTGAAAATTTAAATATTTTGCTTGAAAAATGATTTTAACAATTAAAAAATAAATAAAATTAGCTGGCAACTGATTTGCTTTTGGCCCAATCGAATAATTAACCCGTCACTGCAGCTGTAATTGACAAAGAGGTAATCATCAAGTGATTTATAAAGAAAAACACCAAACATATACTGCTTCTCATTCTTAAATGTGAGGAGTTGCTTATTTTTCAATGTTTCTATCGATTTCTTATTTATTTGATTTCTTTTATTATGTCATGGTGTTGGATTGTTGGTCAAACAAAATAAGAGATTTGAAGTTGGAACTTTTCCATCTCTTGACATCATAGTCTTTGATTGTGATGAATCACCTTTATGTTTTCAATTGTACAGATCTGTCTCTTCTTAATAATCTCCTGGGAAGTGTTCTGGAAAGAACCAATAATTAGATATTATTATAGACCAACAGTCACTCATGGGTAGAATACTGGCGGCTGATCTGCATCGCAGAGATATGTGAAATCTGGAAACTTGTTTATTTCTCGTCACGTTTACATGTACAGTATTTGACTGGAAGTTGTTGTAATCAAACATTGTAATTGGTTCGATGGGGAAATATCAATGCCCTCTAAAACCGCTGGTGATTGTTGACTTACTGTTGGAAACTTTATACGCTTTGTTAAATGGTAGGCTGGACCTGTTGACGGACGTCATTTTTCATTTTCAGCCGAACGTCTGCACTCTGACTTACATAATCTCTTGGTTATACTAGTGACTGACTGAAGGTATACCAGCTGAACATTGGCTGTATTTTCCCTATAATCAGTACAAATTGTAGAGTGCATTCTTCAAAACGTATTAAAAATGATGATGAAATTATGGTCTCGTAAAAAATAAAATATATACCAAAGAATCAACAGATTACTCAATAATAATAATCACTAGTTTCATCCCTCCTCTGATCTATTGTGCTCACTTGCTTGATGTCCTTCCTTCAGGTACCAAGTAGCCAAAAACGGCACGCTGCTGTATGTTGGCTACGGCCTCCTTGGCAGCCTTTTTGTCAACCCCTTGCTGTCTGAGAGCTCGGCAGAGTATAGTGAGGCCCCGCAGCAGTGGGCTAGTTAGGATAGCAGATAGCTGTCGTGGTGCAGCAGACTGTATAGGACACAAACACACACACACGCACACACAGACACACTTGCACACACAACTCCTCTGAGAGGGGTCGGGGCAGAGTAATAGCAGCTCTAATCAAACCACCACAAGACAAAGCTGTGCTTAGAAATTTGGCCATGGAAAAAGGCCTGGAGCCGGAGCCAGCACTTTGATGGCTTTCTTTTAAGTGGTAGCTAAAGGATATGGTCTCCTGTTTCCTGTGTTTGCTCCGTCTCGCTGTGTGTGTGTGATTGATGGCTCATTGATTGAGCAGCGTGCTCCCATTCCCTCTCTCAGCCAGCTATCTGTCCCCTGGCTGTCTGTAGCCAGCCGGCCCAACACCGGCTGTTCCAAAGTATGCGAGTGTGTGCACATTCGTGTTTGTCTAAGTGCATTCTAGAGGAAATCGGTGATCCAGCAGGTGTGGATCCTCCTCCGACTCTGGCCACATGTCATGGTCTCATTGTTTAAAAGTAAGGGATAGATAATATGTAACCCAGAGCACATTCAGGAAATAATTTAACGCAAGTTCATAACTCTTTAAGATAATAATTTATAAAGAATTTGAATGTTACAAAGGGTTCTATGGTGTCATCATCTGCATGCCTTTTGGTGCAGTTAAACACTGAATTCACAAGTATTCTCGGCTCCCCGGTGCAGTGATTTGTTTCTGAACCAGTTCCAGAGCTGCAGCAGTGCTACTGTGGAACAGTAAATATAGCCTGAGGCCCTCCATTTGTTACAGTTTATGATGTGCAATTTGGCGGCTTTCATACCAATAATAGTTAACAAGACATTTATGAAATAACTGCAGCAAAACACTGCATCTGGGGACGACAGGGATACCGGGTAGCTCTCAAGTAAATATAGAACCGGACTCCCTGTCATGCAGTTGGTGCAGTGTCCTCTTTCCACAGGTTCCCACACATATGTCAGAGTGATCTCTTCAGAATGACACGGATGCAAAGCGATGTGTCTTGGGGAAAAATCCCCTCTGGCTAAATGACCCGAGCTGGAGCAATAATAATAATAAGCCTGGAACATTATCATGAGCGAAAGATCCGACCGTGAAAGATGAAAATTGATGGTTGTACTTTGTGTTGTAAGACCGGTCGAATAAATATAATCTTTTTTTTAGATTTTTTGATTTTCCTGTAAAAGCCGACATTGCTCACATGAGATGTCACGGATTTTGGGTCATCCAGACTTGTGTTTACGTTCTCAGTGGATGTGTGCAACATGTCTGCAGTGCAGCGTGCCCTCCTCCCGCGGCTCGGCCCCCTGTTGGTGCTCTTATACTGTTGCAGCCCGGTCCGTTGAGTTGTGTGAGGTCTGCAACGACGGGAAGACAAAGGCATATTTTTCGGAGCGGGGGGCACTAGAGTGGGTGGCGGTGTTGCGCGCACCTCCCCCCCCCCCCCCCTTCCTCTATGTCCCAACTGAAGGAGAAAGTTGTCTGAGAGAAGAGAAAAGAGAGGAGGGGGTATGAAGCCCACTGTTTTCAAACTGTGTCTTTATGTCTCCCCTGACTGTGAGTGTGCCACAGCATTTCACAATGGAGGCCATTGTTTGTTTGGGGGAGAAAGCGTGGGTATTTTGTTTCAATCATTTCTCAAAGTCTTATGTTTGACACGCCGGGGGCTCAGCACTTCCTGTGGTTGGAGGCAGGCTTGTTCTCTGTGCCCATTTCCCCGCCTCTCTGCTGGCATCTGTCCTCTCTGCCCTCTGTGTCGTTCCTCTGGAGGTTCTGGTTTACTGCTTGTTCACACCTGTGGAGATTCTCAGCGATGCGGCTGCAACTCTTTGGATTATATTTGTAGTGTACAGCTAATGAGCTCTGTCGTGCTGGTCATGATGGTCCGGGGGTGACAGTCCTCTCTTTGTGGAGTCCACTCAGAGTAGATCAGATCCCTCTCCACCTGCCTCGGAGGCGTTAAACCCCTCTTCCCGGCATCCGCACTCCCCGCTGCAAGCCCCCCGATTCGTCCCGCGGTGCTATGATGACATTTCACCTCTTCCTACGCGTGCTGACTCCTCCTTAATCCGACTAAGAGCTAATCTCTCATGGAGGGATGTGATCCCGGACTGAACTCTGCGCCTGATTGTGGCAGAGCAGAGGAAGGTCAGCTGACCGGCCGACCTACACCACACTTCCTCCACCCTCTCTCCATCCTTCGCCTCCTTGGAACACCTGTCTTTCACAGTGATCGATCGCCCCCCCCCCCCCAAAAAAAAAAACAGCCGCATGCCTCTGCAACATGTCTGTTTTCTCCTTTCTCTTCCATCTTTTATATATTAAGCAATTGTTTCTCAATGCCCTTCCAAGGGGTCTCTGTTTTTTTCCCCCCTATCCTCGTGAGCATCTTTTGTTTTATTACTGGAGACATATTACGGTGAAGCCCAGCTGATAATTTAGTGAGCTGTCTGCTAGACAAAATGTCAAACTCAAGACTTTCACAATAGCATATTATGAATCCACCAACTAAAACTCCTTACTTGGCTTGTGTTGATTAACAAAGCTTGAAAAAAAATGGCAGCATATGTGGAGTGTGTTTATATTTGTGTGTGTGTGTGTGTGTGTCTACTAGTTCCTTCGCTCTTCTTCTGTTTTCTCGCTCCTTCCTTCCCTCTCTCTTCCCTCCTCCTGAACAAGAGTGGCCATGTAAGCCGCTGAGGTCCCTAAAAGGGGCAAATGAAGCTGCGTGTTTCTCAGTGTGTGTGTTTGTGTGTGTGTGTGTGTGTGTGCGTGATGGAGAGAGAAAGAGAGAAAGAGAAACGGCCTGGTTGAGTGTAGAGAAAGAGAGGTGGAGGAGGAGGAGGAGGAGGAGGAGGAGGGGGAGGAATAACTGAACTCTCCGCCCACACTGAAAAGAGGAGGTGAAATATGGGGATAGAAACCATGATGTCACTTGCAGCCAATAGGAAGTGTGGGCTGGGGACTGTCAGCTGTCCTGCTCCATCCACATCGGCTGCCCTCTCCTGCTGTCGGCACTGTAAGGCCGGGCGAGGCTTTAGACGGCCACATCAACGGCCTCTAGCCTCTGACCTTTGACCCGTGGGCCTGTGCTCTCGTCTTCCCGCGTCTCTCTGCCCTCGAGCCCGGCTGTCCGTAGTCTGATTTGTCTTCCCGGAACTAAATATGTTGGAGATTAGATAGGGAACCGCAGTATTGTTTCTTACGGTTGGGACCAGAAGTGAATGGGGAGGCTGTGTGCGTCACGGTCAAATCTGATTAACACCCAAACTTAGGTCGAAGTGGAAGAGCTGGAAGCTTGCGAGTGAAACTTAGTGAAGGTGACATAACCTCCAATTTGAGACTTGTAAACAGTGTTTTCTTTTCTTTTTCTTTTTTTTTGCTTCTTTACACTCCTCCACTGCACAGGCTTTGTGCAACGGCCATATTTGGTGCTGTTGTTGCCCAATTAGCAATGAGGACATGCTATGGTGAGCTCACTGTTTACTGCACTGTAGCTTTTTTATTTGTAATTGGTGCCTTTACATTTACATGGTTGCTCACACCGGCTGTGTGACTGTCACCGCTTGGAATAAAGGAGACGTTTAAGGAAATTTGTCCCCTACTGTAAATCACATGTGCAGCTGTGACTCCCATCGCAGGCGTACTCTTTGAAGCGAAGGGATCAAGTAAAAAACAGCACATTGTTGAGTGCCAGACATTTCCCATGATTGGTCCTCTTACAGCTTATCAGTGTGCAAACATGACACAGAGTCAGCGGCAAGTGCCTTTATTCCTCTGTGTTGTTCAGCTGCCCATGAAGTACCTGCAGGCTGCAACCATTTAACTCCCCGAGCAGATAGGAAATTGGCAAAACAAGCATGAGGTTTGTGTATTTATAAGGAGAGGGTAAACCCCGTGATGGGCTCCTTTCATGTGAAATGAAGCTTTGTATACGACAGGTCCCAGATCAATACAATACCGTTTTACTGTGATACCATCTGGGGCTGTGGTATCTTATCAGACCATTACACTTGAAAGGGCCAGCCTACAGTCTCAGCGCAGGCCCTCCGCTTGGAGAGAGAATAGTCCCAGTGTCCCGTCGTAACAGATGTTAACTCTGGGCACAACTGTCCTTGCTGAACCCGCAGCTTGTCCTTTTTAGAGAACGAGTGCAGCCTCACAAGAAGGATACTGTGTGTACCCTCAAGAAACTCACTGTGAAAATGAAATTAAGTGGAGGAAAAATGAAAACCCTAAATCCAGATGTCATATTTGAAGTGGCTAATAGGACGGTACAGAACGTCAGGCTCCACTGAGGTGGCAGACACTGAGGCGTGTATCCTAAAGAGAAAGGGGAGATGCATTGGAGAGACGGGAAGAGCAACGGCATTTCACCGCAGTCTGTCTGCGCGTGCCAGCAACCAGCCACTGTCAGACAGCTGCAGTCAAGACGTACAGACAGAGACTGCAGTGTGAGCTACGTATAGGATCTCCAGACACAAACACCAATCCTTGCACGTATTTAAAATGTCAAAGTGAGCCATAATTTCAGGATTTGCACTCCGATGGCTATCGGCTCAGTAATCAACTTAATGGCCTTTCTCAGTGTTGGTGAAGCGCACCATTTTAACCTGGTGCGAATGCCCGCAAGTCACAAAGAACACAAACTTATCCCCATCAGCTCTTAAGCTCAGGGCGAATGTTGCTATGCTTAATCAGGATTAAGGCCTCCTTGAAGTCGATGCAAAATGAAGATGTGTCATTTTGAATCCAGACGTTGTGCCAGCAGGGAGAATGTATGCCACGCGGCGTGCCAGGACGAAGTCTGGGCACCGTGTGCCGCAAAGCTGCAGATGGTCATCTACAGAAATAGGCCTTGGCATCAGAGCCACTACTATTCTGATGCTCTGATGATGATAGGCTTGAACCAAGTTTGGGTACGGAGTAAAAATGTTACACAAGTGCTGCAAATGGTTTGCCTGCAACAGTTCGCAGGTACTGCAATTCAAATGTCAGTTCAGCGAGTTCAGCGTTATTGCTTTTTTTTCACACTTGACGAGCAGGTGGATCAGAAATCTACTTGCACAGGTACATTTTTTTAAAACGACATAGACCAGAGTTAATCGTCATCTTGGCAACAACAGTTATTGCATATCAAACATGGTATGGTTAACCGAGTGAGTGAGTGAGTGAGTGAGTGAATGAGTGAGCGAGACACTTTGCACCCACACGGCTGATAAAACATTTCCAGTTTCCACTTTAATCCGATTGGTTAAGTGAGTCGCTAGATTTACTAGCCTGACTCTGCATTTTACTCGCCCCGGGACTTACTGTTGATTGTTAGTCGTTGTAATTCACTTATTTAATTGTTTTTCTGCTAACCAGATTGTACAACTACTAGGCCATTATCTAAACGTTGTCCCACAATAACCTCCTAATCACTGCGTATTGATTGTAAGTAAGGAAGTCGTTGCAAATGCTTTATGGCGGTGAAGGCGGTAGTACTACAAGAACAGTCTTTGATTAATATGGTCTGTTCTGACTCATTCACTAATAGGTGGACACTCAGTGAATTAGTTACGAGGAAGACCTCACTTTAGAACAGGGTATTCAATTAGCATAGAAAGAAGTCCAGTTAAAGAGAACTTCATCAAGCAAAGGTGCGGAACATCACAATGTTTATACACTGCTATATATAGTATATTAAATGAGCTTAGTATCTGTATCAACTTCTGCGAAACTGTCAAAAACAAGATAAATAGTCTGTCAGTACTCACATTGACCCAGAGGGATTATAAATGGTAATAAATACAAGTTATTTTCTCATTTGAAATGAAAAAAAGTGCTGCATATCAATATAGATACATAATAGAAAGCTTTTTGAAAAATGTGCCTTTTAGAGAAAATAAAATAAAAATATTACCTTAAGTTTCCCTCCCTTCTATTTTTTAAAACTCCATTTCACGTCTTCACAGTCTCGACACATCTTGACAACAGAACAGTCTCGCCTTCCGTCGTATCTCACACTTAGTAAGCAGCAATTAGGAGGTTATGGAGCGTAAACTCCTAGTTAATTGCCTAAAAGTTGTAAACTGCGATCACACAGAAAAAGGCATCAATATGAAGTGCTTTATTTGATACTAATAAGGAGCCAATATGCTAATAAGCAGCTAGTTAATGGTTAATGTGTGCACCTTGATATTAAGACTCAGCAAAAGTCACATTTTTAATGCTCCGAGGTGTAAACTGAAGTGTTGTGCACTCAGTCTGAACGTGTTGAGAATCAACATCGGGCCATATGTCTGGAGGTTGGAGGTTGTGGGTACACAGCCAGGTGTTAGACTGAGCCAGCACACATCCAGCACCTGAGCCAGATGAAGCAGTAAGTTGTTCGTTCATATGTGTACGGTTTGTTATGTTCCTCAGTCGTCAGCGTTGCGTAGTAAAAGCCCGTGTTTGATGGATACCATGTACAGTTTATACATGTATCCAAGCATAAGTCTCCTTGAATGATTGTCTCCTCTGCATTCAAAAGAGGGATTAGAGAGCAGTATGTCAGAGGCCGAGGGGATGTGAGGGCTTGACACGCTCTCACTAACTCCGACCAGTCACCCAGCTAGCAAAACAACCAGCCGGCGCAGCTTGCCAGCCAGCAGAGCACAGCACTGCCAGGAAACACAGTGTATTTAATGAAGCAAATCTGGGAAGTCAGGTATTTTTAGAAGCCACTTTAAGTGCGAGGAAACACCTCCAAATCTGTGAAAAAGGGAAAAAAAAACATCGCCTGAGTTCTCCCCAAAGTAGATTTTCCTATACCGAAGCCTGCCTTAGCATCCGAGCTATGAAGTCTGTCACGTTCAGAGCCTGCATGTGACACGGTGATGTCTGTAAATGTCATTATTGAGCTGAACCAGAGGAAGAAAAACTTTGAACTGGCAGGATTTACTCTCCCACCGATTGTGTTTCTTAAAATGGGCAGCAGGTGATGCAGCAGGTGATGCACCTACTTGCCATTCATATTGTGATAGGAGTCACAGAGAGGAGGCATCGCTGTCGAACATGATTTAGACGTGTCGTTCATGGTGGAGCTAAAATGATTCGGTGCATGGATCTGTGTGAAAAAAACAAAACAAAACAAAACAAAAAACCCTCCAAGTCATGACAGCCACTATGTGAATGAGTCCTCAGAGTAAGTTGGAGAGTTGCCTGATTTAATGAGGGAGAATGCCGCAGAGGCTCGTCTTCATGCTACAAATGTGACTCCAGGGGTGCTTCTGTTGAGGGATGAACTGGGACTCTGGGAGTTCGGGCCTACTAGAAGTCCGGCCTGCAGAGATTTAGAGGTCCAGCTCGGGCTCAGGCTAAGTTCTGGAGTTTGACCCCCACCGGCCGCCCTGTGAAGCAGCTCTTTTCTTTTAAAGGGCATTTAAGCTGATGTTTATGAGCACTCTGTTTTGAATAGGTTGGCAACTAACATTATTTTTTTATATCATCAGTTAATCTGCTGATTATTTTCAAGATTCATCTTTCACTCTATACAATTTCACAAATTATGAGAAATGCTCATCACGGTGTCTCAGAGCCCAAATTGCCATCTTCAAATTGCTTTTTTTGTCAGTCAAAAATAAAGAATAAAAACTCTTCATATAAGATTCAAGAAGATGACTTAAAAGATCAATTAGTTATCTACTAATCGACTACTAATCAACCACTGCAGCTCTAGTTTTGGACCTTCATATCAATTTTATTTCTTAATCTGTCTGTTTTTGTCTATTAGTTACAGATTAGTTTCTTTGTTACAGACTTTGTTTTGCTGATATGCCCCTTACAATTAGAAAACCTTATCTGACCAGCAAACAACCGCCAAGATTTTCCCTCTAATATGACATATGACCAAGAAAACAATCCAATCCTCATATGTGAGAAGTAGGAACGAGCTAATTTTTGGCATAATTAGATCTGTCATCCTGTCAAACAAGTCACATGAACTGACTCAGGAATAACTCAAATTAATCAGAAGACATATTGTTTTTGCACCCTGTAGCATGGTTAACATTTTTGTATCCCTACCTTTTTATATTACGTTTTCCATTTACCAGAATCCATTCTTATGATGGCTATTGATAATTACCTGCAGTGAATCGTGCTGACTTATATCAGAACATTCATGTACATTGTATTTGCCTTAGTTTTGGTGAAAATACCAGGATCTTCTTACTCACTTTTTCCACTCTTTTAACGTGTCTTTAATAGCTCTCAGACCATCCTCCTCCTCCTCTCCAGTGATAAAAACAAAGTGTTCTCACATGTGACGGTGCTGCATACCTGTGTCCTGTTAATAAGTGCAGTCAACAACAAAGCAACAACAACAACAACAGCAGCTGCAGAGTGAGCCCAGGCCTGAGGGTAGAAGGAAGGGGTGTGTGTTCGTGTGTGTGTGTGTGTGTGTGTGTGTGTGTGTGTGTTGTTGTGACTGAATGCGAGTGAGGGGAAATGCCACGCATGCCTGAACACACAGACCAGCACATAGTTGTGTGAAAAACACATTGCTGGTCTTTAGTGGGCATGGGAGTGGAAGAGACCCAGAAACACTGGGACGGGGAGGAGAGGGCTCAAACACACCTTTGTGCGCAGGACTGAAGAGAGATTTAGCCAAGCTCTCCTGAGCCAGCTGTCTGCATGAGAAAATCACATCATGACGCTGTGCAGTGTTCCCCCTCTGAAAAAAAAAAAACCTCGGATCAGCAGAACGCTCAATCTTGCCGAACATGCACGTCCAGACACACTCTGTCTGAAAAGGTGAAAAACACCACTCTAGATTAGATCATCCTGGCGCTTGAGACTTTATCTCTGTAGCAGCGAGACTGCGCCGGAATCTCTGATGCGGTTTGCCTTTGGCTGTGAGCGGAGGAAGCATCCTCTCTCTCTGGCCGTCTGGGCTGATGTGGTTTAAACAAGTGTCTGGAGTGATCCACCGGGGGCTCCCAGGGAGGATCGGGTTGCCGGATGAGGATGTGGCCTGATGGAGCTCAGGGAGCTTGGTGGGGGGGTCGGCCTGCGATCAGGGCTGCAGCAGCCCCTCGTAGGCCTGCCGTCTGCTACTGTACTCCTGTTCTGCTACCTTACTGTCTGCTGCTGCCCTCAGCTCCGGTAACCCGATCTCGACGGTTCTGACTCTGCACAGAGCGGGGAGGCTTCACATCCCCGCCGTGCAGTGGATTACAGCAGTGTGCAGTAGAGTGAATACTTTGGTAAATGGAGGTGATGTAGAGATAAATTTAATCATGTCCTAATGGAGCTATGGCCCCGTTTATATTGTGGAGCAAGGACAGGCAGGGTGATTGAGCTACTACAGCACCCTCCTTCAAAATCATGCACACCATCACCATCATAACAAAATAAAAAAAATAAAAGAAATTGTATGTTAACTATATTTACACATTTAAATAAAGAATCCTCGCAGTCACAGCTGAAGTGTTTTTCTTCCTGCAGATTTGAATCTCGCCCTCCTCTTCCCGTACAGCCGAGTCATGTTTTTGTTATTCAGCTGACGTTCAAGTTAAGGGTCAGAGCTGTTTACAGGAACAATCTTGCTAAGGCTTGTTGTTGAGTAAGCTGCGTCTGTTCAGGTTTTCCCCTTAACTTATGGTTTCTCCGGATCTGTGCAAAAGCCATGCTTAATCACTATGGTTACGACTCCCCCCTCCCAGCGCCTGCTCAAGAGAGGACTTGTTTACCATCTCTGCTCCAGACTCAATAACATGTCAGTCATCGGGATTAGCACCGCCCCTGCCCACCTGCTATTGGTCCAGCGGGCAGCTCTCGGTTTAACCCCCACCCTCCTCTCTCACCGACACCCTCCTCCCCGCCGTCCCTCCCCTCGAGCCCCACTGTGAATAATGAATGATTTCCCAACTGTCTGTCACGCTTCCTACTTATCTTCGATGACACAGGGAAAAACATACCGTGCTTTGATATGTTATGAAGAATGATATATTTCGTCTTTCAATAGATCATTTCGATGTTCCACTGTGTCTGACACGTGGGATTGGCTCGGGGGGGAAAATCCTCCTATATTTCCTGTATTCTCACTCCTGCTTCTCATCTTCATCTCCCTCATCTATAGAGGGAGCGGTGCGGCCCATTGGCAGTAAACGTGTCACCAGCCTCCCAATGTAAACAGTGTAGTAGTCTCTTTTACACAGCGTGCTCTCCAGCAAACAGGACATGACTCGCATTCAGATGAGGAGCACTGCCGCACCGCAATCCTCATCCTCGTCCTCCAGAGCAAACGCCGGCATTCTTATACAATAAATTCATACATTTGATTTGAGGAGGCAACTTAAAACCCTCTCACCTGTCCTCCTACTTTTCTCTCTCTCTCTCTCACACACACACACACACACACACACACACACACACACACACACACACACACACAGAACCTACTCCGTGCAGACAGTGTTGAAATCTAGCCATCTTGTTATCAGATTGAAGCTGCTTTTTTTTTTGTCAATACAGACTGTGTGGAAAGAGAGAAAAGGAGGGGTGAGGCATAGTTGAAGGGGCTCTGGGTCACATGACCGTGAACCCCCTATCTTGCATGCCGTGCTTTAAGAAAGCAAGGCCAAGCCTGACAGAGGAATACATTTGATGCCTCTGATGTACGCAGTTGTGCTCTGCTGCAGGCTCACATGGACAACTGATGCTTGAGTCTCATTTTTTTGGTACGTTCAGTTTAAAGCTTCCCTTTTCTTATCTCACATTACACCTCCGTGTTCATCATGTCTGCAGCTAAAATAGCCGCCTCTTCTCAAGTTTCCGTGGCAATTCCTGAAGTCGTTATTGTGTCATTGCAGCGGAACAAGGGATTAACATCCTCCCCCTCGAGTCCTCTGCGGCCTGATACATTCTGCGGATTCCTCACATAGTCCGGTGACTGGAGGGATACCTTTAGAACAAAAACCAAACAGTGCACAGCACTTGTCTGTCCCTCGATCAGCGATGCGTCTTCCTCCCCCCGCGGCTGTGTTTAATGGCGGTTGTAGGGATGCACCAGCTGCTCTGAGGGAGACTCCTCAGTGCTGACTGTTGTCTCGTTTACTATGGATGAAATGGACCCGGGACGCTCCGTGTGTCGCAGCGCTCTGGTGAACGGCTGGTGGTTGGCTATGGTGTCTGACCTGACTGTGTTTGCTTGGGGAACGAGCAGGAGGGAGGGAGGGAGGGAGGGGGGGTTGTGTAACTACTGTATGAGAGGAGCAACATCATAAACCTCTCTATCCCCTCCTCCCGCAAGTGTGACTTCTTTGACCCTGCAGCCTTCGATCATGTCCAAGTTTTTGTTTCTCCAGAACCTCGTCTTTCAACAGTTGCTTAATGTAATACAGTACGCAATTAAATGGGGTCAGATCCCAGCCTGCTGATGCCTCTCATTTATTCCTGCTCATATTAAACGTCCACTCAGGGGACTACAAGGATGATGACGAGTTATCTTAAGAGGCGCCCCTTGTTAGGTAGTCCCTTTCCTTTGAAGCAGTGGAAACCCACAATGCCCCGCATAGCTATGTGTCGAGAGCAGTGGCGTGGAAATAGGGCTGCATTAGGAGCATCTATAAATAGTGGATTGTATCCTTGATACCACGGGTTGTTTGGTCACACAGTGAAACCGGGTCGACTTATATGGTTTTAAGGCAGCAGCTCCCCCCCCCCCCCCACCTCCCCTCCTCCCTCGCTTTCTTCTGGTGGAAGGTATGCATGTTTGGAATTTCTCTTCATTGAGGAATCTGTTAAAATGATGCAGGAAGGAAGGGACCTCCTCCAGTACGGCTCATTAGAGTTTGCCTTGGCTGCCCCCTTTTGGTCGGATTCCAAGAAAATTAAGCCTCGGCCGGTGTTTCTCTTCTTTTCAGTTTTTTTTTTCCCTTCTCACTCTGCAAAATGTGCAACACCGATGTGACGTGCCGGCTTTAAAACACACTTGGTTCGGCGTCGTATTTCCAACCGAATCACAGCCGACCATGCGAGAACCTGTGTGTGTTGGCGTTTCATGCTGCGGGTTTAAAAAAAGGGCCTTTAACATTTTCTTTGGAGCAGATCCAGAATATTTGGATACGGTGTTCATGAAGTGCCACGGAGCCAGTCAACTTTCTGGTGTGGTGGAGCGTGTGCTTGATGTGAAGCTATACATAGTGTAGCAAAGGCCACAAAGATAAATACTATTAACCGTACTGATGCCATCATGAAAATACTCTTGAATGCCATCAATACTATGTTGATTTCATGGTCTGTCTTATCAGGAGAGGTACCGCAGTGTCTTTAACAAAGAATATATGGTATCATGTCTACTGGATGTATACAGATCAATTTTTGTTTTTGAGAAAATACCTTTGTTTGTCAATCTCTTCTTCACTATCAGATTTGCCTGAATGTGAGAAAGAACTATTTGAGATGCCGTCAGGGTTGGGAACGATCACTCCCCTTCCCTTGTGGAGGTGAAACTGGAGTTTGCACTGTAGGAGTGGAGTGTCTGTGTGTGTGTGTGGGTGTGTGTGTGTGTGTGTGTGTTTGCTCTGCAGCATTGCTGTAGTGCACCGTCACATTCTTAACCTACACAGATGTTTTGTAAAGCAACATGAAATATTCATCAAGAGATTAGCTCGGCAGCCGGCTTCATTCTCTCCGCTGATTTCACAGAGCGAGCCGGCGATGCTCTGACACCCGCATTTAATTTAAAAGCAAATAAACAAGCAGCGCTCCCTTTTCTCCTCTTTCACTCTGGCACCCGCAGACGCTCACATACCAACATGCTTGTGCACACATGTCTCACACACATGTGTTCTCGTCCTCGATCACGTGCGCTCCTGCAAAATGTGTCTGCAAAGAGGGGCGGCTGAAATGGTGACACCGGGGACAATGAAGTCAAATTTTGAGTCTTGCAGATGATAATGGCGCATATGAAAGAGAGAGTGGTGAAATGTGTGTTTGAGTGTACTTTTTTGTCTGAGTGTGTTTGATTGTGTGCACATTTCCTTCCAGCTCTGGCTTTGCACCAGGAGGCGGTTGCTAAGGAACCAGGAGTGCTGTGCCTCCTATTTCAGTTCAGTTCAGTGTAGTTCAGTTCAGCTTTATTGCCCCTGTGGGGAAATTTGCTTTGCAGCAATAACAAAGAGCATAACAATAAATAGTAAACACTTCAGACCCTAATACAGCAAACAAACGCGAGGGTGTGGGGAGGGCAGGGCACTGCTGTCTGCACAATATGCAAAAAAATTTTTTTTTAAAAAGGGCTGTTACTTTTATCAAACGTGCAGACAGATTTCTGATATTCTACAAGAAACCTGAACCTTGACTCTTGAGTCTCTCACGGAGCAGCTCTTTATCTCGCCTGGGACTTCTCAAACAGGGAACAAACATTAGCAAAAGAACACCTTGTCACCGGGCCCTTTCACAACCATTCATACAAGTCCTCAAACAAACACACACTCCAGGTGCTTTTTCTATGGAGTGGACTCATTGGAAACTAGGACACTCCTGCCTGCAGTGTCTCAAGATTCGTTAACAGTGGGAATCATCTGCTTTCTTCACTCTACATCTGCTTTTTCAGAAGTGCTTCTTCTCTGTAAATAGGCTACAGTAAAACTGCCTTTGAGCATTAAAAACAGACGCTCTCCATCGTCTGATTTTCGTCTGTGTCACTTATCTGTTAAGTGTGAAGCTGAGGAGACTGTCAGAAGTAGTCGGCGGAGCTGACAAACAAGCACTGATCTCACTTTTTCATGTATCTTATTACCTGAACAAGAACTTTTCTGTTTTCGTTGGATTTGGAAATACTTTTCCTCCGGGGGTTTAAAGGGCTGATACATTAATGTTCATTATGTAAGCGCTGCGAGATAAATCTGTCAGGGTGCACAATCTGTCAAATGGACTATTTGTCCATCCCAAGCGTTGGGAAAACGCTGTGTTATTGATAACATATTGTTATGGCTTTTGGTCTCTCGGAGATCCTCTGTAAACAGAGGAGCTTCTATTATTCATGTTACTCAAGCTTAATTTGAAACACCCCGCACAATCGTTTTACTGTTGCTTTTTTTTTCTCGCGGCCTGGAACGATGTACAGTAGTTCTTTCTTAGAAGCTGCAGTGATAGCGGGAGGGCTGCAAAAGTCTTTTTTCCCCTCCATTATGGAAGAATAACGAGGAAATAAGATTGTGTGTTATGTGTTTTTTCTCCCAGAATTCTGACCTGTTATTCATTTATTTTTAGTGGCTCTGTGGTTGCAGATTCGGTTAAAAACAAAAAAGGCAAGGATTCATTTGCTCTCAAAAATTTTCCTTTTTTCGCATTGCTGTCAAAGAAAGGACGATACCAACGGGAAATCACATTAAGTGAGGCCAGCGCTGCACTCCAGTTCCTCCGTGATGGTGTTCTCCAGCTCTGCCTCTTCACTTGCACAGAAAGACACGTTCAAACGTTTAGAAACACGACATCCTCTCGTCACGAATTTGCATTTGTGTCTGAATATAAATGCCATCACTTGTGCCCGAATCAAAAAACCCTTGTGTGCATATTTTAATACATGGATACACTTGAGTTGCCAGTTTAGTCTGAGGACAACGCCGCTGCTCGTTGTCCTCACATGCCAGATAGCGTGTAACACAGGGCTCTGAGATTCATTACAAACTGTGGCTCTCTTACTCATCATTGTGTACGATTCTCAGAAGTGAATTGGTCTGGTTTAGGTGCACGCCTCCTCCGTTGCTGCCTGTGTTGTGTTTGTATTTAGAAAGCCACTCTTGGCAAACTTCCTCTTTACCTATCTTTTCAGCTTGAGGTATGGAAATCACAGTCTTTGTTCACTTGACTCTTTTTAAAAAAAAAACCTTTTTATCATTTGTTGCTCCTAAAGTCCAAACCAAATTGGGAAAGACAGCTTTTCACTGCGACAGACTGAACGTAAACTTGTAGTATTGTAAACCATCAAACCCCCTCTAAAACTGTTGAATCCAGGATGTCTGTGTGCAAGTGCTTTTATCTGATTATGTTCGCGTGTATCTCTGTGATTCACCGTTATCACTCTGTGTTCCTGCCATTCTTGGTCAGGTCTCTCCTGTAAAAAGTGATCCGCAATCTCTCAATAATATTGATGATGACAGCTTGATAACAATAACATTACAAAGTGCTTAAATGACAGAAAGGTAAAAAAAAAAAACAATCAATGATAATAGCATATTAATGATGAATGAAAAAAAGTCTAAAAATAATCTAAATGTTTAAAAAGCCTGAAATTAATCTCCCATTTGTGAAGATTATACTGCCGTTCATTTGTTTTGTGTCATACTGACAGGTGTTTCCATTATTTTGTCCACCCCATTTGTACCAGGGGTAGGCTAAATCAAAAGTTAATAAACTTAATAAACTGGCAGCTGAGTGTTCGACTCTGTACCCCTCTTCAACGTATTTGCTTCCTGGCCTGTTAACAAACAAGTTGTTGTACATGTTTAAATTGTGATCTGTGCTCTGTAAGAAGAAGTTTTGGGCTTTATCACCATTGACTTCAGCGGTGTAGATTGTTTACACGCACCCAAAACTCACCTCTCGCCCATTTTCTCTTTGTCTCCTGCAGTGTGCCCGGACCACTGCAAGCTCGCCTGCACGGACAAAGGGGAGTGTTGCCACAGCCAGTGCCTGGGCAGCTGCACCGAGCCCAACAACGACATGGCCTGCTCCGCCTGCCTCCACTACCACCACGAGGGTCGCTGCGTACCAGACTGTCCCCCGGACACCTACAAGTTCGAGGGCTGGCGCTGCATCACCATGGACCTGTGCTCCCAAGTGCACCTGCCCATAGACATGCACTTTGTCATCCACAGGGGAGAGTGCATGCCCGAATGCCCCTCTGGCTTCACACGCAACGAGACTAATCGGTAAAGACGTACCCCTTCGCTTCTGGTTTCAGTCCTGATGATTCCGAAATGTCACGGCAGGTGACACACTGAATGTACAAAGAGCTGTTAAAACGTAATAATTCTACTTTCAAGGCTGAAACCTACTCTTCTTAAATGTTTTGTATTTGATCTTTTATACAGAGCGAGAGCATGAAGTACGTATTATTCCCTGGATGATTTTGCAGCGTGGTTTCTCCTCAGTATTCACACACACCAGAGCCACTCGTGCTCACTGTGTACTTCTGTATAAAGAATTTATTTGCATAAAGTATCCTTGAGCTGAACTTCACCTGACCCGCCCCCTCACAAGCCCCTTTTTCTTAAAGCAGGTCTCAAAGCTGAAAGTGCTGGCGGTTAAGAGCACGACAGACTATTAATGATTCAAGTTTAGGCTCCCCAGACTGTTTAGAGACAGCGAAAAGTGCTCGACGCAGCGGCTTGCTCCCATCGCTAGTACTTTCGTAGATTAATACTCAGAGGTTTTGAGAAGTGACTCACCTGACATTTACTTTGTTTGACATTAGCCTTCGAATAAGAAAACTTTTGTGCTGCAACTTTCCTCTCCTGTTTTGTCTCGTCAGTTCCCAAACTTTCCACTCTATCTCTGATGCTGTATGTTTTTTTGGACGTACCGCTGCTGTTTTGTCTCTGAGGTCAATACAGTGAGTCACTCTCTCACGAGTTCAGATGAGGGCCCATAAAAGATTAAACTCTCAGTGAGAGATGACCTTGTGTCATGCAGTGAATTTATTTGCCTGAATCCTCTGGAATGCCTGGGAGTTAGGGAGTGGGCAAATGATTTCTCAGTGAGGTAGAAAAGTTCACGTTAGATTTTTTTGTATTTTTTCATTAATGTCTCTTTCTTCTTCTACACTCCCTCCCTCTGTAACGCAGCATGTTATGCAGTGCCTGCAACGGCCCGTGCGATAAGCCCTGCACCTCCTCGGTCATCGACTCTGTGGATGCCGCTCAGTCTCTAAAGGACTGCACCATCATCGAAGGCAATCTGGACATCAACATCCGCCGCGGAAGTGAGTGCTGCTGACACCACATTTGCTGTTAATTTTGCAGTGTAACGTCGGTTAGAAGGCCATTCCATACTAAACTTCAGTAAACATTAGCGGACCAAACTACAACATCAGCTGCAGCTAAAGGGAGCATTCACACTCATAGTCCTCTGTTCTCAAACACAGCCCCAACACTCAACAAGATATTTAAAGGTCCCATATTATGCTCACTTTAAGGTTGAAACCTTTAGACTAGCCTTAAAGGCAAAGTTCACCCAGAACTGAAAATTCAGTCATTATCGGATTAAGTTTTGTAGTCCGTTTCTCGAGCTTCACAGTAAAAACAGAGCATCAGCATTCTCCTTAACACCTGCAGCAGACGGGGACTCGTTTTCAAATGTAAAAAAAAACAAATCAAAAAGAACATAAGATGGTTCTCAACATTTCGACAGGTGTAATATTAGAGATTCTCTTTGAGAGCATTGAGATACCAAATTGATATGAAAAGATGTTATTGACACCCGTGATGGAGGTCAAGCTCTTGCTTTTGTCTTGAACGCTTTCTTTGCAAATCAGTTACGGGTCTCTGGGCTTTCTGAGACCTAGCCTGCGTCCTTTAGACGAGCTGTACGGAGCCTTTTTTCAGTCGTTCAGGAGAACGCTTCAATACTGTTTTTCTGTGAAACTCCAGAAATGTTTTGTGGACACTGAAGCATCACCCAACTTTCCATCCACATTTATTTTTGGGTGAATTTGCCCTTTAATGGTCAAAAACACATGATATTTCATGCTGTCCGTTACTGCAGTACCTGTGTCAACTCCTGTCTGAACACTCTGATCCATTTATTGACTGTCCCTCCTGAAAAGCCCTGTCAGCCGTGATTGGTCAGCCCTTACAGGCCTGAGCAGACACTGCCCACCGTGTTTCATATCCGCTCTGTATGTGTGTTTTTGCAACCACTGGGAGCGTTGCTAATGGCGGCGTCTGTATAGTTGTGACATCACAGCCTTAGAAGTCCTGACTGCTCATTTAAAGGCACAGTTTCTGTACACAGGGCTGTGTTCTGTGTGTGGACTGTAACCGGTACTATTACAGCACCTAACCCTGCTTTATGCCAAAAGAGAAGTGGAAATCTCACTTTTCTCCAACATGGGACCTTGAGTTTGGCTGCAATCTGTTGCACAGTACGCTCCTGCAATCCTTATACTAACTTAACCACACTTTGTTGCACTTGACTGCTCTGCAAATATTATGATTACTGAGACTGATAAAGTAGCGGAGCCTGGCTGTCTAAGCTGCCGGGATGCACAGTGAGGGCCACCAAATCAGCATTGCATCTGCTTCCTGTGCTCTAACCCAATTATCACATTATGCTATAACGCTGTTTATTTGCTCAGTTGACAGGGCGGCTCACAAGCTAATCTCCACGTATGACAAAGCTCAAACAATGGAGTGCTCATCGGGATGTGTGTGTTAAAAAAAAAAAGGGAGCCTGGATGTCACGGTAGCAGTTAGACGGTCCTTGTGCATTTTTAATGTGTGTTTATGTTCATCCCCTGTCCCCAGATAACATCGAGTCTGAGCTGGAGAGCTTCATGGGATTGATCCAGAGAGTGACGGGCTATGTGAAGATCCGACACTCCCACGCACTTGGCTCGCTGTCCTTCCTCAAGAGCCTGCGTTACATCGATGGGAATGAACTCATGGACAAGTATGGCTCGTCTGCACATTGTGCCTTTGAATGTGTGCGTGCTTGTGTGCGCCGGCTGAGGGAATTAGAGGGACGCGAGCGAGCCGCAGCCAGGCAGGGAGGTTGCCACCAATATATCACTGAAGTTACATTAATGTCAGAGTGACTTCTCGCTTGAATGACGGGATGGAGGGATGAGTACATTCCTGCGAACTGATAAATCTAAATATAGCAGTGTCTAGAGACGCCGTTTAGATGTTGTAGTATCATTTTAAAAATGACCCAGACAGCCGAGATAAGTGAGTGTGGCTGCACAGCTGAATGGAAAGTCTCAGGTCCATCAGCCTCGCCTTTACTCTGGTATCAGCAGCAGTCTGAGATACGAGGGAAGGTTTTTTTTTGGTAATGGCCAAAGGGGTCATGGGAAATCCCGTCACCCTTCTTGTTGTCGTTTCTCCTGGGGTAAAGTTTCACTCTGAGGAATGCTGTTTAGGATGGCAGACATTCCCTTCCCTCTGGAGGTGTTCTGCTGCTCTTGCTCGGCCTGCCGGAGCTCAGAGTGTTAGCGCTGCCTCCGTGTCCCGTCCTCCTCTGTGCAAACCCAGGCTCATTGTCAGACAGACAAACAAACCTGAGCTCGTGTGATGTCCACCTCTGTCGGTGCTTGACGCTGCCACCAGGTGGCAAAACTTCTTAACCACATTTCTGCTAAATTAAGCCTGTTCACACGGCGTGGTTGTAACCTCCTTCTTGATCTCCTTCAATTTTTCAGAATGTACTCGTTCTCCGCCATCGACAACCAGCACCTGCAGTATCTTTGGGACTGGAACCAGCACAACCTGACAATTCTGAACGGACGTCTCTTCTTTCGTCAGAACCCTAAACTGTGCGTGTCTGAGATCCACAAGATGCGGCAAAAGGCGGGCATAACTGTGAAGCCCGAGGAGGGCGACTTCCGCAACAACGGCGAAAGAGCCAGCTGTGAGTATTTCTGACGCAACCGGGACAGGTTGAGCTCCTTTTTTATTGCGAGTGATATTTTGAAAAAAAAAGAAACAATCTGTCATTCAGTGTTTGTGTAAGCCATGATATGTTCTCTTTTTTTGTAAGTGTGTCTCATTGAAGGTTCTGCTTTGTCACAACAGGTGAAAGTCATATTCTGAAGTTCAAGTCTAACATCACATCGAGCCACACGATCAGGTTGACATGGGAACGCTACAGGCCGCCGGGCTACACTGACCTTGTTAGCTTCATAGTCTACTACAAGGAGTCGTGAGTACCCATTAACTCACACATTATCTGCTATAAGACACTCATATCATAAGATTAACTCTGCAGTAAGGAAGAGTGGGTATGAATAAAGGGTTGAATAAAGGGTCAACTGAATAATCTGAGTCATTTCACGGAAAAACAAAATCCTAGATGATCCTATCTGTCTGGTTTTGCATATTTTACCTCAATCAATAGTAACTGTGTGCACTTCACATCGCTGCCAACCATTTTCTAAAAGCATTGTCTCAGCTTTCGGATTGATTTCCTGCCTTTAAGGCGTTCTGATTTCAACAGATGACCAAAAGAAGATTCCCTCTAATGCAAAACAAAAGACCACATTTATAACAATACATTCAGAACATCCATGTCTGCTTATTGTTTGAGATCTGGGTTTGATTAACTGTCAGGTTCCTCTTATTGAGCTGGCACAAAATGAAACAAATGTCTTGCCTCACAGGCAGGTAATCAATCGAGAATTATAAAGTACACAACATTTGTAAATAATGGTCTAAAATAGGCAAGACCATTGGCAAATGCTCTTAAGATGAAACATCTTCAAGTGTGACCTTGATTGTGTTTTACTTTCATGCAAAATGGCAACGTCATGTTCTCCGCCATGTTCTCAACAGCCCTCTGCAGGACATCATAGAGTTTGACGGCCAGGACGGCTGTGGCTCGAACAGCTGGCACATGGTGGACGTGGATCTCCCTCAGAACATAAGCATTAACCCAAAAGTCAGCCTTCAACACCTCAAACCCTGGACTCAGTATGCTATTTTCGTGAAGGCCATTACCCTGCAGGTGCAGGATAAGCTTATCACAGGGGCAAAGAGTGACATCATCTACATCCGCACACGTCCATCACGTAAGTCGGTCGTCAGTCTGTTGATTCTTTCTAAAGCTGTCTGTAAACAGGAGGACAACATTTTAACTGAACCTGCACTTTGGCTCTTTCGCAGCCCCGTCTATGCCCAAAGACGCCCGTGCATATGCCAACTCTTCAACAAAGCTGGTGGTGAAGTGGTCTCCTCCAGCCTTTCCTAACGGCAACCTGACCTACTACCTGGTCCGCTGGCAACGGCAGCCTGAGGACACGGAGCTCTACCAACATAACTACTGCTCCAAAGGTCTACGTCACTCATTCTACACTACAATAACTTATTATCTGAGCTCTCTTTTCTGTATGTTAGATATACAGCAAGGGAATAACTGTGTTCCCCAAAATAGTAGTGTAATGGTTAAACTTAACTCTGTGCAGGAAAAAATCTCTAAACAGTCTTGGTTTCTCTTAAAACAGAGCTGAAGACCCCGACCCGTATCCCGGCGACAGGGCTCACGGACATGGAAGAGAACACCAAGCCCACTAAGTCCGACCTCGCGGGGCCAGAGAGCCCGTGCTGTGCCTGCCAGAAGACGGCCGAGGAGAAGGAGCGGGACAAGGACGACCGCGTCTTTTTCAAAATTTTCGAGAACTTCCTCCACAACGCCATCTTTCTGCCAAGGTAGAGTGAGCCACAGATGGAGCGGAGATAATTGCAGCAGCCTGTCATTGATCTCCCTTTGACTGTTTGACTCTGCGGAGAGCTGAACTAGTCCGCCTCAATGGGTCAGAATGAGGAATGAGGCGGCGGCTGACAGGACCTGAGCATTGGGGTGTTGATGGGACCGGACGAGGGCTTGGCCGGCCCGCTGGGTTGGCCCTTTCTGTCGGGCGGTGCAGATGAGGAGACATGCTGAGTCGGATCCAAAGCCTTCTCAGCGCGGTTGTGGCTTTCTGTTTCCCTGGCAACGGTGGCAAGGGGGGGATGTTAGGACCTAGCAGGCAGCAATTTAGGCAACACAAACAAACCCAGGAGAGAGATGTGATTAAGGAGTCTGAAGGGCCTAGTTTGGCTGCACAGTCGTAGCTGCTTAGGCTTTTGTTCCCCACAATGGGGACCGACATCTGTGTTGTGTTATCATTTAACTTGCTCGTGGCGAAGGATGTTCCTCTGTTTTCAAAGACTCCCGCTCCGTGTCTTCTCACACACTCCTTTACCCTCAAACACAATCTGTGCGTTTTTTTTTTTTGTGCGAATCCGGTGCCGCGACGCTCCCAGCATCCATCACGGTGAAACACGGAGACTTTCGATATACTTGTTGCGTCTCGCTCATAACGCTCCGCAGGTATCTTATAAATCCATAGCTTTAAATGATGCCTCCAAACCGAAAGTTCATCCATTCAAACGGCGTTACAGCGCCCTTCTTTTTTTTTCTTTGCAATGCTCTTGTGAGATTGGATCAATATGTCTTTGGAAAGAGGATAACAAAACAGCTTTCTATTGTAATTGAACGCATATCTGGCCCCCCCTCCCTTCCTCCTTCTCCTCCTCCTCCTCCCCCTCCTCCTCCTCTTTCTGGCCCTGTTGATTTGTTATACTATAGCTGTCTAGGAAACAGGCGGGTGGCAGGTCCCGGGCCTGCAGCGAAGGGCTCAGCCTGTGTATGCACAGACTCTCCACTGTAACAGAGCCAGCATTATTACAAACCACTCCAGGGAAAGGACTCGAAAACCGGGGAGAGGTTTTTTCAAAAGTTCAGGGTTTAGACCCGGGGTGAGGGGAAAGAGGGCGGGTGAAAACAGAAACAGAAAGAAGAGGAAATGTTTTCCATTCTGTCCCCCCCTCCACTCGGCACTCCACTCTCCTCCTCCCCTTTGCATGCTCTCTTTGTCCAGGACTCGTCTTTTTTTTTTTTTTTTTTCTTCTTCAATTCTGGAGCGAGACAGCTGCCAGGAAATGTACAGTGGATCCATCTGGAATTTAAATGAATGAGGGAAGAGCCCCATCAGCGCTAGAGCACAAACAGAAAAGTTAAAGAAAGGCGGAATGATTTACCGGAGAAGTGGAGGGAGGTTTAGCCGTTTGTGTAGGTAAGATCCACAACCTGTTATTGGCTGACAGGAGTGTGCGTTCACTGTAGTCACCTGCTGGGAACATACAAGGTGGATTAATGAGGACACCCTGGAAGTCCTCCTCCATCACATCCTTTTCGCTGTTCTCCGTCGCTGCTAATAATGCGCCCCTCCTCTCCGCAGACCGAATGTGTAGACACGGCTCCCTCCCTGGATTCTGTTGCGTAAAAAAAAAAAAAAAGGTGGATCTTTTTTGAGCGGGTGAGGTCAGGACACTAACTGCAGTAACTCACTGGTTATAAGGTCACGCTTCAGTCAGCTGAGGCTTCTCACACTGCTAGCACTGCCCTGCATAACCCTTAACACTCGTATTACACACACGAAAACGAGATCCCTCAAGTTTTCGTTCTTCTGGCCTCTCAGCTGGCTCCGTCCTCCTCTCGCTCTGTCACTTTTAATACTGCGATATCTCAACGCTTGTGCTAGTTTCACGCTTCTGCATCTTTACATTAAACTCTTCTGTCAGTTTGTTCAAAATATTTTTGATGCACTTTTAGGAGTCACCGTAGCAGTTTCTCGAGCCCTGGACTTTGCGGATTGCACCGCACTGTCAGAGAGGAATGTTGACATGTCAGTGCGACTGGTCTTTCCCACGGGTCCGTCTGTGTCGGCGCTCTCCTCCTGCAGGTGTACGTCTGCTCGGAAAACAACAGATTGTTTGACTGTAGCTCGGCTCAGATCGGTCTCTCGGTTCAGCATTCTGTTCATCCCGACGGAGCTGGGTTGATTAGTCGAGCTACAGAAAAGTGGCCGGGGAACTATTTTTTCTTTTCTCTTCTTCTTTCTAGTCTCATTTGATCGTAAGTTGAGCATTTGGGGCGTCACTTTGGGCGGTGACGAGCACAGTTTACAGACTAAACAAAAATATGACAGATTTCTCACGAAAAAAACATCCCTAATTCCCAGAATGCTCTTTCAATCATAAGCTGTTTCACATGCTGTAATAGAAAACCCAGCCACCTGTTGTCCTCATTACTTTTCTAAACAACCCGGAGACATTTATCACCTTGCCAGAGCTCCTTATACTGTACATCACCTGTTGTCACCTTCCGTCAGCGCGGATATCGTTTTCCAACTCGATCAGAGCTCAGAACTCTTTCCTTTGTCCAACCGTCCTGTAGGTCTCACGGTGAAGGTAAGGAAGGTGCCCTGTGGCGTCCGTTGTGTTTCTGCCGCTGCCGCCGCCACAGCCGAAGCTGTCACCACCTGAATGCTCTCAGTAATGATGATGTCCAGCTCCAGGTCGCTCCGCAGCCGCTCATCATCGCCGTTACGAGACCGCAGCGCCCTAAGTTTGGCTGCTGGAAATTGGTCATTATCATTGAGCAGTTCTTTCTCTCTAGGTTATACTTCAGCTTTTTTTTTTTTTTCCCTATTAGACTTTTTTATTGTTATGATTGGGATATGCTGGAGAGAAAGTCTCATTTTATAGTTTTTTTTTTACTGTGGAAAAATCTCTCATGCGTCTGTCTTTTTCTCTCTGCGACTGTCTGTCCACCTCGCTGTGATCTGTCTGACCTCATCCTTCCACACAGCTCCACAGGGAGTAGTTAGCAGCATCTGGACACATGGCGCGCACACACACACACACACACACACACACACACACACACACACACACATAAACAAAGATGCAAAACACACAGTCTCTCCTCCCAGTGCAGTGAGATGCTTCAGCTTGTGTAAAATGCTTCTGGGAGTTATAAACCTACAGTTACTTGTTACAATAGGTTTTACAGGACATATATCTTTCTGTGTCTTTAATCCACATCAAAGCTTTACTTAAATCAACTTTATTACAGCTGTTGCATCTGTTTGTCCTTCTGTATTGCAGACCTCCGGATCGTCGGCGTAGAGATGTTGTCGGCGTGGCTAACAACACACTGTTTGGTGATGGTAGGGGAAACACCAGCTTCGGTCAGGGGGATAACAGCACAGATGGTATTCCTCCTATCAAGGAGTACCCTTTCTCAGAGGACAGGAGCACAGCCGAATCTTTAGAGATCCACAACCTGCAGCCCTTCACTGTCTACCGTATTGACCTTCACGCCTGCAACGAGGAGGTGGGGCGCTGCAGCGCCGGAGCCTTCGTCTACTCCAGGACCAAACCGGCAGGTACGAAAACTGACTGGATACACTTTGTACACTCCAGCAATGCTTTAACACCTTCTCATGCAGCACTCTGCAGTCACAGCCTTTAATAAAGTTGTGTGTGTGTGTTTCCCAGTCAGAGCAGATGACATCCCTGGGAAGGTGATGTACGAGAGGAGTGACAAGGTGGAGGGTTGTGTCGTGCTGCACTGGCCGGAGCCCGTCATGCCCAACGGACTCATCCTGACGTATGAGATCGCGTTCCGTCTGGGGACTGAGGTGAGTCAGAATATAGATCAACTCAGGCATGTTTTAATCAAAATACTTAAAAACACGAGTAGTAGTTTGTCTGATTTGGCTTTTCCAAAAAAGCTCAATTATTACATCTTCTGAGGTTTGACATTTACACCACACACGTGTAAGATGAATATTGAACCACGATTGGCTAAAGGAGCTCTATGTAACAATGTCTAGCAACTGACATACATTATTGATTTATTTATACATACATAAAACAATGTGTCCTTTCCGCCTCTCTTGGTTGCCTATACCGATTGCTGACCTTGACTAATTTTGTGCTCTCTTCCTCTCAGCCTGAGAAAATTGAGTGTGTGTCGCGGCAGCACTACCGCGAGCACAAAGGAGCTCGGCTGACCAACCTGGGCTCAGGGAATTACTCTGCTCATGTGCGCGCCATCTCACTAGCAGGGAACGGCTCCTGGACGGAGAGCGTGTCCTTCTACGTTCCTCCGCCCAAACGTAAGGAAGCATCTCTCACACAAAAAACACGGCATATTGTCACCTTTACGTCCTCGCTGATTACTTTCTGTTTGACCTCTCTCTTGACAGGAGAAGATAGTGTAACGTTCTACTTGGTCATCATAATCCCCATCATCGTGACTCTTTTCATCGCCGGCCTCTCCACGATTCTCTTCTTTGTGAACAAAAAGAGGCGAGTACCTTCGTGAACATGCTTTCCACATTATGTTGCTGTTGTTTTTGTTAAAATTCCCTTTGTGGTAAAGACTAAACTTCCTATAGAGAATGACTCATACGGAGCTGCCTGCTGACTTACTGAGAGGCCTTTGTGTCAACAGGAACAGCGACAGATTGGGGAACGGAGTCCTGTACGCGTCCGTCAACCCAGAGTACTTCAGTGCAGCTGAGAGTAAGAATGTCGAACATCTCCACGACTCCTCTGTTGCATTTTGGTGCTTGTACGTGCTGTTGACCAGCTGTCCATCTGTGTCGTGTCAGTGTACGTACCGGACGAGTGGGAGGTGGCCAGGGAGAAGATCACCATGCACCGGGAGCTGGGTCAGGGCTCCTTCGGCATGGTGTACGAAGGCATCGCCAAGGGAGTGGTCAAGGACGAACCCGAGACACGCGTGGCCATCAAGACGGTGAACGAGTCGGCGAGCATGAGGGAGCGCATTGAGTTTCTGAACGAGGCCTCCGTCATGAAGGAGTTCAACTGTCACCACGTGGTAAGAGAGAGAAGACGCCTTCAATAAACGCAGATCAATCATCACAATATGGCTAAAAAAACAGCATTTGTAAGAGGGTGCTTTCCATTGTCATTATTCCCTAGTTAATCTGCATACATGCATAGAGGAGGGTGTCAGCCGGTCACCAGTACAGGGTGGTTGCCTTTACTCTAAAAAATGTATCAAGCCCAGCTGCTACAAAAAACAAAACCAAATATTTGAAGGAAAAATTTATTTATTTATTTTTTTACAATCTTCAAAGCAAGTTAAGAGAAACTGTATTTTGTATATACTGAGATGTAAAATATGAGCTGTTGACTCCCCAATTGTATACAGTATTCAGGAATCAGGATTCAATATCCAAGATTGATTTGATTGTCATCATATAACCAGAACTGTCCAGTGAAATGATAGCGGTAGTTCCTTTTCATGATACAAAATCCTATAAATGGATGGTCAAATAATAAATCATTACAATAAACCCAATTATGTCAGGTGGGTTGTGGAGAATAAATTGAGAAGTCTCGAAGCCTGAGGAAAGAGGAATTATACTACAAACGAATGAATAATGAAGAACACCGGTTACGAAATACATGCGCCGTCAGACATCAATCAAGCCGTGACAACAGTTGAACCGAACAGAGAGAGAGTCGAATGTTTTTCCAACAATGTAATACTTATTTTTTGTTTTTCTAATGTGTTCCTGGAGCTGTTTCACCACCATCTGTTGTTAGTTTGATTTGTCTTCCAGCTGTGAGCTTCTTCCTTCCTCCCTTTGTGCATTGCATTGTGGGTGAATTATGTCTATCAACACTAAAAAAAATGATATTTTTTTTTCGGTGTGGTGCTTACTGACTGTTCTGAGTTTGTCACTGTGTTCCTCTGTGAACACACAGACCTAACATGTTGTTTAAGTTTTGGACTCGTCCCTTCTGACCTGCACCGTGTTGTGATTGGTTCAGGTGCGGCTGCTAGGCGTGGTCTCTCAGGGACAGCCAACCTTGGTGATTATGGAGCTGATGACCCGTGGAGATCTCAAGAGCCACCTGCGCTCGCTGCGCAAAGAAGTAAGCAGCTTTTGCTCACACGCACGCATAAACACACACCTCAGCTGTATATCAGATGCTGTCTCTCTCTTACAGTAAAAAAGTCAATGTGATTTGTCCTCCACAGGGTGTCTTAAACAGTCTTACATGTAAGACCTTAAAGTCAATAAATAGTGAATAAGTGGGTCTTGATTGCCACACACATCCTTTAATGTCTTTTTCATACCTAGTCAAGCTCCTCTGGGTAAAAGATGTTACAAATCTTTAAACCTACCTGTCTTTACTTTATACTTGCACTGTTGGCAAAATGTAGAGTAACCTAAAAACATTTTCTAACATAGAAACCTGCTTGGATAAGTAAAAGTTGATTTGTCCAGAAATTTAAGTCTTAATTCTGGGTTCCCACATCTTTTTAAGACATCAGATTGAGGACTTTTCCAGGCCTAATTCCCTCAAATTCAAAGAACGCGGCACAACAAAGTTTGAGACATGTATCAAGATGAATTACTGTTACAACAGTGAGAAGATTATAATGAGAAATTGCAGGTGTTAGAGAAGCTCACAGATGACAAAAAAAAAGAACGAGAGAGAGAGAGGGGCTCATTTGTGTGAACGCTTCTCAATTGTGCTGCTTTGTTACACATGCAATGTAAATTCCAGTAATTTAAGCCCCCCCTCATACTCACAAACTGTCCAGGATTTCAAGGACCAGTGGTGACCCTGTAAATTTGGTCAAAGTTATCTTAAAAAGCATTACATTTGAGTGTCTGACACGTGTAGTCATCCTGCACATGCAGCCTCCATCCCTCGCTTTGCAATGCTGAACTGTAACCACTGTGCTGCGGAAAGCATAAAGAAGATGACACGAGGACCGACTGAACAGTGTTTTTTTTTTTTTGGTGCTCTTTCCCCTCTCACCCCGTCCCCTCTCACTCTGCAACAGAACAGCACCACCCAGGTCCTTCCCCCGCTTAAAAAGATGATCCAGATGGCGGGGGAAATCGCCGACGGCATGTCGTACCTAAACGCCAACAAATTTGTCCACAGAGATCTGGCTGCCAGGAACTGCATGGTAGCCGAGGACTTCACTGTGAAGATTGGAGGTAAGTCGAGTTAATGCGATGCCGTGAGCCGTCCCCGGTCGCTCGGAGCTGAACCCACTCCACCGGGCCTTGAAAAATAAGTGTTTGGATTTTCAGTGAGTGCCTGAGGCAGCGGTGTCTTAATGTAGATGGACAGAGGGAGGGAGGAGGCGAAGGAACGGATGGGTTTCTGAGTAGCTTCCTCTCCCACACAGAGTGAGCGATGTTTAGTGGCTTCCCCAACCTCTTTCTTCATTTTTCTCCTCAGATTTTGGCATGACCAGAGATATTTATGAGACGGATTACTACCGAAAAGGAGGGAAGGGCCTGCTGCCGGTCCGCTGGATGTCTCCAGAGTCGCTAAAAGATGGCGTGTTCACAACGATGTCTGATGTCTGGTATGAGAACACATCACTCCGTTACACACACACACACACCCACACACTCGCAATTCTGCATTATACATGTATAAACCTTCCCTAATCCAGGGGGCTCGCAAAAGTATTCCAGAAATGTCTCCATGTTGCGTGTGGATACGCTTAAACATTTCATGCTGTGGAGTCCAAACTATAAAAACACACACATCACTTCTCGGCCCGTATTCTTAACAACATTCTTTGCTTAACAGCGCGAACATGCATTTCCTGCCCTCCGTCCTCTTCGAGTGTGCTCTGACAGCAAGAACTTCCAAAACCATCAAAAATCTTGTGGTTTCCAGCTGGAAATTCCTCTCTCCCTGATAGAAGAGTATAGAACAAGGATTAATCTTTTTTTACCGAAACCCTTTTTTTTTTCTTTTTTTTCGAATGCCAGCTTGCGGTGAAATCTCAGCTGGCAGCGTTTTCTGCCACGTTTTTCTGTGTGAAGCGATATAGTTCTCGAGTTACTCGTTTACTAGCTCCCTCGCAAGTTTTTGTTTCCCAACTCAAACTGTCCCACGGGTCAGTCCCTAAGAGTGGTCTTAAACTGCTCCAGATGTTTTCAAATGATAGGCTGCAGTGCCAGCACAAAACCCACCTCCACATTTTGCCTACTGCATCTTCGTCTTTGATGTTGCGCAGATGAACTTCGCAGTAAGACGAGCCCGCTCTGGTCTCGTCTGGAATCCACAAGTAGGTGACTTTTATTTTGTTGATCAGGAGAGCTGTCTGAACGTGGCTTCGTCTGTCAGCGCGAGGCCGTTTCAGCCACTTATGCGCTGCAGTGTTGTAATAAGACGGCGGAGTTCGAACCCTCAGAACTCGTGCCAGTGGTGAGAATATGACTAGCAAGGGTGAACAAATATTGTGGTCCTTGTTAGGCGACTTCAGAGATTTTCCTCAGGAAAAGTCTCGCAGTAATCTCAGAGCAGCGTAGCCCGAGGTTAAGCTGAGGTGATGTTTACTATAACTAAGGCTCGACCTGCAGTAATGAAATTACAGTGAATCACTGAGTTGTGCACCAAAACAGTGGGTAGGTTGCCAGGTTTTAAGTTTAGCCCTCTGTTAAATGCTGTCAGGTCACTGTGACTTTGCGATTTAAGTCACAGGTTGCTTGTGCACGAGGTAACGAAGGAAGTTAAAGGTGCAGTACTGGCTGTTTTGGCCTCTTTAGGGCAGAAATCCACATCAAGCTGAACATTACGCATACAGTTCATCGTTTATGTAAATCTAACACTGTTGAAGCTGAATTAATGGACCTTTTTCGCTACTTAAAGCTAAACACATCACAGACATAACATCGCCTTCAAAGGTGTGGAGCTGTGTGGGCCCACAGAGTCGGGCGAGAGTTCATCCTGCGAGCATCATTCAAGCCGATATTAATATAACAAATATCGACGCAGCTTTAAAGGACCAGAACAGAGTTTTTCTCGCTTCATTAAGCATATTCTGCTGGTTTATCGGCCAATTAACATAAAGAAATCGCATATAGACTACAGCAGCTACTACTGCTGTTCTGTAATGAAACTAGTTGCATAAAAGCACAAAGACATTATGTTCACTGTGACGGATGACCTAATTCAAGCATGCGAGGAGTCTTTTAGTGAAGGCGAATAAACCACTGGCTGCCTGAAGGGTGAGGAAAAAAACACAATTCAAAAGTGAAAAACACTGACAGAAGGGTTTACTGTACGGAAAGTGAAGAATTCTGCTCACTTGATTAATGATTTCATTGCTCTCAGACATTCGTCAGTCACTACTGAATAAACAAATTACATTTTCTGATTAAGGTTTGCGTGCTGAAACGTCCTCAATGAAGCGAAGTCCGATGAGCGAAAGTGTGTGTAGCTGGGGGTTGCAGTGGCATGAGAATTTCACGGGACGATAATAATCTCAGGAAACATCACGGTATTACACAGTTATTATAATTAGTCAGTCAATCAGTTATAATGACCCTGAACGGATTGAAAACAGGAGGGTTTATTTGGCTGAACAAACGTCTCATTCTCATTTTAAAAAATTCACACAGTAGAATTCAATAACGTAGATGAGCAAACATACTCCATATGGTATATATCGCTGCAACCCTATGTGTCAATAGTTTTTATTTTTATTTTAATCATACAGTTTTAGTTTGATACTTAAAAAACTCTGGTGAAAAGAACAATTCAAAAACACACGTTTGGTTCTTTTAAATGTAATATTTATTCACTATCCAGATTCCCCAAAAAGTTGAGGCGCTGTGTAAATTGTAGATAAAAATGCAACGCGATCGCTCGCAAACAAAACTGTGTTTGCCGACAAGTGCCCCTGAGCCCACGTAGCAATAACCTTCATACAATCGTGTGTTTCACAAAGTGGTGAACCTCGCCCCGTCCTCGCTTGTGAATGACCTGACCTTCCTCAGTTTTTAGTTTTTTGAAAATGTGTCACTATGACCAGATTCAGAAGAAGCCAAATGTGGCGTTGGTGAGGTAAAACATTAAATATAGTGTCTTTGTACTGTTTTTAATTGAGTTTATGTCATAAGGATGATCAAATTATTCATATGGCTGCTTCAAACGTTTTCTGTTGCAAAAATGTCTCAACCTGTCGTTTCTCTTCTTACTGTAGGTCATTTGGAGTCGTGCTGTGGGAGATCGCCACCTTAGCGGAGCAGCCATACCAGGGCATGTCCAATGAACAGGTGCTGCGCTTTGTCATGGAGGGAGGACTCTTGGACAAACCAGACAACTGCCCCGACATGCTGTGAGTCTCCTTCTTCCCTGTGATCAATAACTCCATATGATCGCCCTTTGAGACCTTCCAGGTGTAATGTTCTCTCAAAGGATGCATTGTTTCATCCTCTGCTGCCGCCGCTTCACCCGCCTTCTGTCCCATTAATATTTTACCCGGCGTCTATTTTAAGTTGTGTGTCTAAGTGTGTAGGATATCATGTGGTGTGTACGCTAAGGTAGAGCCAAGACGAGGCCTGACATTAACGTCACGGGTTAAATGTGGCCCGTTGACAGCATGGCCCCCGGCGGTCAGCTGGCAGCGCGAAGCCTCCTCACCCGTCAGCCTCGGCCCATAGAAGGGATGCCACGGCCCGTGTGTGAAAGATGCCCCTCATTCCTGCCGTCGGGGGGGGGGAGGCGCATGAGAAAGGGCGATGGCGTCTGTCCGTCAGCAAAAAAGGGAGCTGGAGAGACAACCTTCATAAATTCATTTCTAATTTGATAATGAATCACCCTGGCTGCTGGAGGAGAGAAAACACAGCACAGCCTGCTTGTCGGCGTGCAACGCTGCATATATGCATGTCTCCCCCCTCTTTCTCACCCCCCCCCCCCCTCTCTCTCCCTCTCTCTGACCTCAATGAGAAGGCATTCTGCTCCCTCTCCCCTCCCACTCTCCACGGCTGACCTCACCTTAGAAAAAGAGTGCGAGCAGAAAAAAGAAGAGGGCCGAGTGTTGTGCAGACACAGACCTCCGGTTTCTATGGCAGCCTGACTGTTTTGTCCTGATTACAGGAGTGTGTGGATTGTGTTACAGAGGTGGTGGTGCTAGTGGGGGTGCTGGTGGTGGTGGTAGTGGGGGGATTTGCCTCCCGAAAGTCAAGGCTGCCGCCGCTGGTCGCCTCTGCTGCAGTGACCAAACAGAGATTTCCAGAAGAAGTGTCAAAGTGTGTCCGCACAAAGACCGAACAGAGCGATACGAGACGAGAGAGCAGGAAGGATAAAAGACAAAGGGGATGAGTCATATTTGGAGAGCTTTCAATGTCTCCTCCTTGTGCCGTCTTCTTTCCCATGGTCAGGTAGCTGTGGGTCACTGATTGGGTTTCCCGTGGTTCTGTCTCCAGTTTCCTTAAAGACAAAAGTGCATTCTTGCTCTCCTGCTCTCTCTCTTGCTGCAAGGGCTGGGCGAAAATGAAAGGCAGACTCTGCGATCATATTAAACATCATGATTTATTGTGGAGTGCGCAGTATCTCTTTCAGCGCTATTGTACATCAAGGTTTCATCACGCCGAGGATGTTGCATGTGTGAAGTTCTGCTGGACTGCTGCAAGAGAGCGCCGCAGAGGTTCATTAAACGTTTACCGTCAGTGTTTGGAGGCTGCTCTGCGCTCTCATTTGGGCAGAAAACGTGTCTGTTTCTTATTTTACCCGATTGTTTCAAGGACTTTTTAGTCTTGGTGAGATTTCGTCTTTACTAGCGCAGATTATTTCTGGGAAAGCCTTTCATTGTGGAAGCACCGGGGATGCAACGTTCGTAACATCTGTATCGCCCGACGGGGTGAGGCTGACGTTCGCCGAAGAAAGTGGCCGATGTTTTCATGTTTTGTCGCAACAATTTCGCGATCCCTTTTTTTTAAGGGTATTTAAAGCAACATTATGTGGAAATTTGCATTTTGTGAAATGTGGCGCCACCCACAGTTTTCTGAGTGCAAACAGAACAGTCATAAATAAAAAAAATCCCAGGTCTGTAACAATAAGTCAGACCCAGTGTAGGTGCGAACTCCAAACAAAACTCATTACATCATAACAATGTTATGTGTTGAAAACTTGTATGTTGAAGTAAACATGGATGTAAAGCTGTGATCCGACCCTCTCACTGAAGTTACATAGAGCAGAAACAAGCGATAGGGGGGGCAGAGTGGCACCACTCATCCTGTTCCTAGACACTCTTTTAAGGTAAGAGTTACATAATGTTGCTTTAAATGCTGAAAAATATTTCGTTTGTGTGATCTAATTTGTGCTCTGTCGAAGACGGCGTAATAAAAGGCTGACGAGCAGATGAGGTTTCTTTATAGAGTGCAGATTTCTTTGTTTCCCTGAAAATAAAGAACAAATTAATAACATCAAAAACACAAACAGCAAAGGAACATTGGTATCGGCCCCGAGTTTTACAATTGGCACGTCCCCGGAGAGCACAGCTTTAACACCATCGGACCAGATATCTGCTTGTTACACTCACTTTGTCGCTCAGCTCGTTGATGTGACATAAAGGGTTCAGAATAACACACGCAGGATTTGATTAGCTCTTGCTATACTCAAAGATGATCAAGATGCAACTGTACGGATAAACATATCAAGCTAAACAGAACAAAAAGTGTCGGAGAGCAAAAAACAGAGGCGCCGCCCTGACTCAGCCAGCGAAGCCTTATTTATACAACATGTTTGATTTATCAGAACGGAATTCAATCTGCCAAAATGTGCGTGAGCAAGTAAACGAACACAAGCGAGAAGCAGGAAAAAACGACCGCATTTCACAGTAAAAACAAATGGTGGAAAATAACCGATAAGAGAGAGAGAAGGAGAGGTTGTTGTTTGACCTTGAGGAGCCTCTTTTCATGCCAACCGAAGAACATGGCATGTCGCTAACGTCACCGATGACAGGTCAAATATGAGTCAATTTAGCCTGATGTCAGTAGCATGTGTCTGCGTGCGCCGTGACTGACGGGACGCTGACAAGAAGTCCAGATTTACTGCCGTGTTTGTTTTCTAAATTTGCATCAACAGGCCTCGTGCGCAGCAACAGATGGTGGTGGTGGGGGGAGTTTTTGAGTCAACAGGTTACAGTGGAGCGCCGGCCCGCCTCCAGCCATTACGTGTCTGTCCATGGGAGGTCTTCGCTGCCTTGGGGGGGGGGGGGGGGGGGGGGGGGGGTTCCAGCCATCTGAACATCAACTTTTAAGACACTTGCCGCGCTGCTGAAAAACAACCCAGAGCCGCTTCAGAGGGTGAAGGGAGACGCGTGCTTAGGAAGGCTCTACCCATAATTCCTCTGTGCAAGAGAGGAGCTGGCACCCAGCTGCAGAGGTCTGCTGTAGACTGCAGAGAGAGAGAGAGAGGGAAGAGAAAGAAAACAAGAGAGAGGGAAGAGAGCGAGTGGAGGAGAGATGACTGAGGTGTTTATGTCAGCGGGCCTTGGAGAGTATTCTTAGCTTGTTTGTGTATAATTGAAGTTGCGGTGTGCGGTGTAGCACCACACAAAACTGTAATAATTCTCCCTTTTATGATGATGTTTTGACATTCCCAAAGCTCGGCTGCTGGCCTGGCACAGTAACCTTATGTATGATTTACTGCGCCGCTGAGTTCATGCCACAGTGCTGACTTTTCTTGTACAGTAAATGCAGCAGCGAAAAAAAAAAACCAAAAAAAAAACGTTTTCCAAAATTTTGGGAAATGTCTTCTTTGAACTGGCGTTTCTGAATTGGCTCGACACACGCAATTCAGAGCGCTCTAGCTACTGTTTGAATGGACTGCAGTTACTGTGGCAGGAGAGTGTCTGTCAACAACAAACCTGTCTGAGATGGATCAGCTAATCTGAGGGATAAGAGCAGACATCTGTGATTTCACACAGCCTGTTATTGTGTGCGAGCTGCTCGATCACACGTCGCATTCGCACCCGCAAACTCAATAATATTAAAGAAAACGTGAAACATAAAATCTGTTATTTTGATCAAGATGAACTAAAGTTAACTGAGTTTCAGCGGCAGAGAAGTGGGTTTAAACGTCAGTGTCTGCTGCCACCTGCTGGTGAGAAACAAGAAGTCTCCCCACTTGTTTTTAAACACAAAGCTCACGTCCATATTGTTTTCTTTTTAACATCGTCTTTATAAGGTGAAGTTTGAGACTTAAGACTTGTAACAATCCTCTTTACATTGCTGATTTATCCTTTTGCGCGTCACATGCAGGTTCGAGCTGATGAGGATGTGCTGGCAGTACAACCCCAAGATGCGCCCGTCCTTCCTGGAGATCATCAGCAGCATCAAAGACGAACTGGATCCTCCCTTCAGGGAAGTGAGCTTCTTCTACAGCGAGGAGAACAAGCCGCCGGACACCGAGGAGCTGGACATGGAGGTAGAAAACATGGAGAACATTCCACTGGACCCTGCATCCACCAGGCAGCCCCCTTCTGCTGCTGCCGCCGCCGCCGCCGCCCCTTTGTCGGGGTGTACAGGAGGCACGCCGCCTCCCTCCACCCAGCAGTTATCCCCCATGCAAGGCCCGAGTACTCCATTGCTGGGACCTGTGTCTCCCTCCTCCCCGGGCCCGGTGGCCTCAGCCCTGGCGTCTCCAGGCCAGGCCTTGGACAAGCACTCAGGACATGTTTCGGCCAACGGGCCTGTGGTGGTGCTGCGGCCCAACTTTGACGAGATGCAACCCTATGCACACATGAACGGGGGCAGAAAGAACGAACGGGCGTTACCACTGCCCCAGTCATCGGCCTGCTGATATCAGACCAGCCCCTCCTCCTCCTCCTCCTCTTACACAGGGTAACACAAACCTCTCCTCCATCTCTTACGGAGGGATGGACGAGGTAAGAAACAACTTCTTCTACTGTGTGCCAGTAGACGGTCTCTCCACTCCTTTAAGGTCAAACTTAAACTCTAGAAAACTGAGAAAATAGCACAGAAACCTGCTAAAGCATTTGGAGTTCAGTGGCTCAGACTGGAAACTGGGGAACTCCTTCCTGTGGGGCCTGTTTTTTTTTTTTTCATTTCACAAGTCCTTCAAGGAGGAAAAACAATACAGGCATGAATGCTGACATACAGATACAGACATGAACTCAAAGAAAATCTTTCTTTTCTTTTTTTTTTTTAAGCATATCTGCCAGCAAATCCAACAGAAGAGCACTTTTTTCCTGATGATTTCAGAGAGGATGTTGTGGATATCTGAGTGTGTATTTATACGGACACGTGATTCTCTCCATAATATGGTAATGGCTCCATTTCTAAAAAGACTTTCCATCAAAATGACTTTGTTTGCATTAGCAGACTGGCTCGTGTCACGCGAGGACGCCTCAGTTAGACAGTTTGGACTAAGATCTTTGTTTCATTTTCCTGTTTATATTTCTATGGGTGTAGATCCCGTCAGGGGTGGGTCAAAATGGAAGAGGAGGGCCTATTGTCTAATTTGCCAAACTATTGCCAAATCAAGCTTTTTTGCTTTAGTTTCACACACGTCTCCCTTCTTGTAGGAGGCTGTGATTCAGAGTCGAGATAAGCCTGTCTGGGAAATAATGCCAAAAATTGTTTGGTGGTATTCAGACTTCATGCTTATCTTTAGTACAGAGCAGCTGTGGGTGTGTGTGTGTGTGTGTGTGAGAGAGGCTATGAAACAGTGTTTCTGCTGGGGCTGTGTTCACACCTGCAGTCAAAGTTTTTCTCAGAATATGCAGCGTCTGCACGGGGGGGGGGGGGGTTATTAATCTCGCAAGCTTCGTGGTACTTTGAGGAGAAACACTAAATTTCTGTCAAGTGTTTTGCACACGGAGAGGCCAGTAGAAAAAAAAAGCAGGACCGAGTCTGTTTCATGGAGGAATTTAAGTTTCTTTCAACTCAACTGACACAAATTCAATAAGTTAACAATATTATACCACAAACAAGTGGGCTCTTAAATAATACTGACAGCTACTTAAGTACGAAGTCAAGCAAAAAATAGCCTTCAATAGCCCGGATTTACAAGTTCACATGAATTATGATCAACTGTGTACACAGGCGACATGCAGCAGACCATGATTTAATCAGACGGATCATCAAAAGAACTATTTTAGAAATGTCATGGTATAAGTTGATTTCATGTGTCAACAGACTGAAAATTAGCATTTTTTTTTGTTAAACAACAGTGCCCAAATTCCATTAGCTCATCAAACACGACGATTTCCTGCTGTTTTTAGACTTTTGGGTTTTTTGATCTGTGGCATTTTTCACTATTTTCATGAATTTCATATAACAAACAATGGATCAGTTAACGTTTAAATCAGGAAAGAATAAAAACCAATCGTGAAAATAAAGAAAATAGTCCCACACCGTGGCCCGATGTTTCCGATTACATTTGAGAAACCGGCATTCCGGTGACCAAAACTTTCCGTTGCGCCACCAAAGTCCATTCAGATTTGTAGCATAAATAAAACTCTCCGAGGGAGGCACACGTGTGACTCCAACCAGCCGGCCGACTCTGAATCACAGCCTCAGTCTGTCTTTGCTTTAGAAATGAGAAAAAAAACCAACAACTCTGAAACATCTCCAAGTCTCACACTGCAAAATCACTGAACTTCACAATCAAGGGATACGACTCTGCCTCCACTTTCATTTTCTTTCAGACCTTAACCTGACGTTTTATAAGTGTGCATTTTATGTGGGAGGTGAACATTGGTTTCGCCGATACTGCTGTCCAAGTTAAATGGCACCAAATACACCACAACAAACAAACAAAACAAAGAGAGTCTAAAAGACAGAAAACGAGAAGGTGTTGGATTTGGATTTCAGTAGCCTAGAGACAACTTTGAAATCACAGCAGGTCTCTTTTGGAATAGTCATTAGTTTCTCTACATTTCAAACACATATAAAAGGTCTTACAGTTGTATTTTAAGACTGCAGGATCGTTTTTATACACATCATTGGTTTTGTCACTTTTTTAAAAAACAAAACAAACCTTTTTACGGTTGGAAAATGTTTTTGCCTCTATGTCTGTACAGAACAAAAGCTGCTATTTTATTCTTTTTTTTCTCTCTCTTTTGGATGTTATATATAAAGAAAAATCCTTCAGGTTTGGTATTTTATGGTCTCCACTACAGTTCGTTTTCTTATATCTTCAAACTCTGTTTAAGAAAATAAAATAAAAATAAAACAACAAAAAATAAGATGATTTAGATATAAAAAAAAAACTCTTTTTTTTTTCCTTCTGTTACCCCAAAAAGGTTTTCTGTAACACTATATTTTGCTCATTGCCTTTTATTTTTATGAAATCTTTCCTCTTGTATTTGTTTTGTGGATGTCTATATTATTATTATTAATATTATTATTATTATTATTATTTGGAATGGACACCTTAGCTCGACGTGTGAGTGTGTACTTTCTGCACCCTTTTTGTACTTGTTGTCTAGCACTGCGCCTAGCGTTGCCCTCTAGGTGCGACTCAATCTCAGGTCAAAGTAAAGGCTTTGCTTTCTCCACACATTCTCATGATCGTCCTCCCACATTTTTTTTTCCCTCCCCCCTCATCGTGTTTTGCTGAGTCCAGTAGTGCCCTCTCTCCTCCCCCGCTGGCCCCTCACTCGTCGTCTCCCCCCCCCCCCCCCCCCCCCCCTCATCCCCCAGTGCCTCCTATTGAAGTCAGGATCAGTTCCAGTAAACAAAGATATTTACGTTACACCAGATCCGGTATTTTAACCCATCCATTTCCTGCCTCTTTTTGACTCAATAGGGCTAATTGGGTTGTTCTCGTTTGCCTTAATTATGCCAGAACATCTCCCGAGCATTTAAAATCTGATTTCGTTTTTCCACATCTCTCCGTTTCTTTTTTCTTTTTTATAACTTAAAACACTCTCGAGCGCAACGCAACGCCACTCCTGCTACTCTTCAAAGCGTGAAACAGGTCTTATTGTTTGTCTTCATAATCACTGCTTCTGAGAAACCAAATAAAGGATGGGTTAAAGTCCAGGGAAGGGAACACATTTCAAATGTTTATGAATGGAAAAAAAATAAGAAAAAAGGTCTTAAAACGGCGGCAGAACAGTGAAAGTGTTTTTTGAAGGATTCCTCCTCATCTTTTGGAAAATGTTGCCTGGCGATTATTATTATTATTATTATTATTATTATTAATAATAATATTTTTTTCCTTTTCTTTTTTGAAGTTTTTTTTTTCCTTTCTGTAGGATTGTTATTTATTTATTTTTTTTATTTTATTTTTTTTTGTGATATCAGTTTAAATCACTGTATAAAAAATGCCCCATGATTCAGTATAAAGTTGGATTTTTTTTTTGTATGTATTTTCTTTGGTGTCATGACTGGGGGACTTAAAAAACGTTTTTTTTTTTCCTTCGAGTATATATCTACCTCACTCTTTTAAAAAAAATTATATATATGTATGCGTATGGAAAACAAGTACATCTCACTCTCTCTCATCAGTTTGTATAGAAAACCTCATAATCTGGATAAAACCCACGGGGATCTAGATCAACCTCACAAAGCGGACTAGGATGGGAGATGGAATGTCTGTGTGGAGGTCGAAGCGTTGCGCCGATTTCTGGCTATTAAGTTTGAAGGAAAAGGACTTTAAATTGTTGCCGGGTATTACATAATAACGTCATCCTCCACTTTAATTTGACTGGAAAGTTCACAGCGTCACAAAGGTTTAAAGCAGGCGTTTGATCGGACGAGAGGCCGGAGCGCAACATCACGACGTCAGGCATTCCATCCCCGCTGAAAATATTGTCACAACCACAAACCCTCAATAGACAGAAACCTTCATCTAACAAATGCATTTATATAGAAGTCTAAACAGGTATTATGGGGAATGTTTAAAAAATTAAATAAAAAGGGAAAAATCTTTTATTGACCTCCTTAGAAACGAGCATTTGCTGTTTGCAGCACAACCGCAACATTTCACGTTAGCTTCGTCGTTCACGCTCTCAAAAAAAAAAAATACTGAATGTGACAGCGACGATTCTTCGGTCTCGACACAAAATATTTATAGCTATAGCAGCGACCCCACCTCCTTCATGTTTCTACCTTTGGTCCTGATCAGACGATCCTTTATCAGCAAATGTCCGATCAGATTTCATTGTTTTTTATTTTCATATTATTATTTTCTTTTTATACATGTGAACTCTTTGTGTTTATGTAAACACCATCATTTCCCCAGTCCAAGACTGTAGGTCTGGTAGTAGCTAATTTCCACTGTCATAGAGGTGAATGCCTTTATGATCATCTGCAGGGCTCCAGACTAACTTCTCACAGTGATTGCACTGGTGCGCCTAGCTCTTTCACTCAGGTGCACCAGGACATCATTTTGGAGCACGTAATAATAAGACATTGTAATTCTTAACACTTTATTGAATGAATGTAAACAGGTATAGAGGTCTGAACTAAATTATTAACTACATTTCAGGCGCACCGGTGCAACCAAAGACAAAATGTAGTCGCATAATACAGGTTATTGGGCGCATTGTGCGACCAGAACAGTCGCACCCTGGAAGTGAGCTCGTCGCCTCTTTCCGGCACATTGTACTGCTACTCGACACTTAATGCTGCTGGTTCAAACGAACAGTCAACCTCAGTGGATCTCATGTTGTCGTCAAAAACGTTGACTGTGAAAGTGGCAAAGGAGCTTTTACACCGCAAGGCTTCCAATTTAAAAAAAACCTCTCGCAGAGTGAAAGGGCTTCTGGGCTGGAAGCGAAAGAATTATCGGAATAATTGAAACCCAAAAGCAATAAAAAAAACCCAATAATAAGGAAATGGAATTATGAATAGGCCACCGGGTAACTTCTAATGTGAAATCTGGGTGCTCGATCATGAAGCATTTTCTATCCGTGCATGAGTTTTGAGGATAACAAAGAGTGAGCCATCTTTTTGGTTGAAAAACAGTCTGACTGCTGCTGAATATCACATTGGTACACACACACACACACACACACACACACACATCACCACTGACAAGCAAGCAGCTTGTGTAGTTACTTTACATATCTGTGCATTTAATGTTTTTTTTTTTTCTTTCTACGTAACGATACAACAAACATTTATGATATACTTCAACTTCTTTCAGTTCTGGGAATAGCAGACATGACATCGACCTGTTGTGAGGTGAATTACTAGTCACCGTAAGCTCACGGAGCATTTAAACATAAACACGTAGACATACGTAGGACAGGGATGTTGACGTAGATTACGGGTAGTCATGGTAAAGAGTAAACGACATGATTAGAAAACAGATGATAGGCCTAAGTTTACAGCTTCACACTAGTTGCTCTCTCGCATTCGCAGATTTACAGGAACTAACTCGGAATGCACTCAACCTTAGTCGTCTCTGTCATTTCAACTCTTCAGAATGTTCTTCGTGCAAACCTCAGGTTTATGGAGGATGCGTCGGTGCATTCAAACTGCAATAATAAGTTTGAGGTTTTATCATTGTCATTGCCTCTGTTTTTATGATTATTATTATTTTATTTTTTTTGCATTCCTATACCTTCTGAGGGGGCCTTGGTCTACTGCTATGATTTTTTTTTTATTATAAATACTTTCACAAAAAATCTCTGTGTTCATTACCTGATTGGGGAAAGAAATAATCAAAAGCAAACAAAAAAAAAAACAACAACAAAAAAAAATAATGAAAACCTTCACTAGACTCTGTCTTTTTCTCAAGCTCTGTATCTGAGGCCTCAAAGTTTTTTCACACCTATAGCTGAGATGGTGTATTTTTGACACGCCATCTCCAAATGTGTATCTGAGAATTTCTTGTATTTTCTTTTTTTTTTTTTTTTCCTGAAATTTTGAATAAATAAATGAATGAGAAGTACGGTTGTTTGTGTGATTTAATTCCCCACTGAGGTTTTTCTCTCCCTGTGTGGTGTTACCTGATGATCTGCCTCACACAGGGTCCTCCAGCTGCTCCAGCATGGTCTGAATGAGGCTCTGCAGCAGAGGCACCAGTCTGTCGGCCGAGCTCAGGCCTCCACGTGAAGGAACGTGGACGAGGGCCGCCCTCCTCTGACCGTGATACAGCGAGCAGTAGTACGCAAACTCACACAGGTACCTAAAGAGGGAGGACAGAGAGCGTGATCCCATATTCCGGAGCGTCCGAACATGAGCAAAGAAACTGACGTCTGCTGTACCTGCCAGCGTCTCTTGAGTAAACCACATCCCTCCCTGCTTGTCTGAACTCTTTGGAGACGACCCTCATGTTGATGACCGAGTCCAGTTTCTCTGGTCCTCCCTCCACACAGCAGTGACTCTCAGGACAGAAGCCGCACACGTCTCTGTCTCTGTAGCCGCTGTTCTTCCCTGTTTGCTCCAGAACGACGACACTGGAGCCACTGGCTACGCCGAGGTGTACAGCAAACTGGCACACACGAACGCAGAGGTCAAAGTGAGATATCCACCTTCTCATACCATAATCCAATGCATTTTAACTTATATATCCCCAACCAGGGCAGCAGCTGACATTGAGGACACTGAGATCATGTTCTTTGTATCAATTATTTTCATTGGCGATTAATCTGTTGATGAGTCGTTTGGTCGGTAAAATGTTAAAATAAAGGCCCAAAATGAAATTCTCAGATGTCTTGTTTTGCCCACCAACACAAAGATATTTCATATGCCGTCACAGAGGAGTAAAGAAACCAGAAAATATTCACATGTACAAAGCTGGAATCCAAGAATTTTGACTTTTTAATTTCCTCAGACTGATTAAAAATTGTATGTGATTTCTTAAGTCATTGACAACGAACCAATTAAGTCATTAATTGTTGCAACTCTACTATAATATTTATAGTTTGAGTCTAAATACTGAACTAAATCTATTCAAATTAGACTTGTTTGAGGTTGATAAATAAATAAATGCATAAAGGATTGATCATTTTGTCTTTGGTGGTGTTGATTAGGGTTTGAAACAGCTTTTAGAGACTGTGTGGTGGAAAAATAAAAATTATTATAACTATATTTGGTATCTGCTCATAATTTCAGTGTTTCTAAAGGTTTAACAGCTCCAACAGTGGACACAGTATGTCTTACCTTTGGTCGAAGATTTTTCCAAACCTCAGCAATGATTCTCTGAGTCTTCACATAACTCACAGGTAACTCCTGGATGCAAACATCAGTCATCTCTCCCAAACCGACCAACTTCAGTCCCTTTACATGATTAAATATAACACATTTAAGTCTGTGTGCCTCTCAGGAGGGCATTCAACACTGTCTGCTAAAGCACTGTGTTATTACCTGAGCTGCTGTCCAGCTGGGGTTCACTAAGAACTGTCTGAAAGGTCCAAAACCTTAAAACAAGACAAAAGCTTCAACAGAGGTTTAAGGAAATCTTATATCCATGAGCAAAAAATCTTTACTTTACCTGTAACGAGCACAGTGTCTCCTCCATTCATGGCGCAGTCAGTCTCACAGTCAGTGAGAGGAGAGAGTTTCATTTCATGTCGCTGAAAAACATAAAAGTTTATTTTAGCTCCAGTAGCTCAGTGTCGGTCCGCTGGAGGGAGCTGTTCCCCGGCTGATCAGGATGAGGAGCCCGTGTGGGAGTGATGCATTCAGGAGCCTCCGTTAAGTTCTGACATCCAAGTAAATACGTTTAATTTGCCTGATAAAGAGGTTGAACTTCTATTTTTGATTAAGTTTGTCCTACACATAATCTGGCTTGCATACTTTTAAAAGGCTGTTGATGAAGTTGGTCATTCAATGGCCTGAAGCGTGTCAGGATTTTTAAAATTTAGAATAATAAATTACAATGTAATGAAATTGAGTTTCTGTTTCAAGGTCCTTCATTTCTTCTTCTTTAGTCATTGTCCTGCAGAACACTTATAGAACACTTATGGAGCCTTATATTGTTTGATTCTTCTTAAAACCACATTAGACTGATTGTTTTTTTTGTTCTGATGTTATTTATTATCCCTAGAACCCTGCACATTTATTATATATTGCATAAGTAACTTACATACAAGGACAGTTTTTTTTAATCATATTTTCTATTCAAATTGTTGTTTTATTGTCCAAATATCTCTTAATTATTGTCTGTATTTTTTTAGACTTACTCTTGTGCTTCTACTTATTTCCCTCTGTATGTGCTTCCTGTGAACTTCTCCTAAGGGGGATCAATAAAGGAACATCTCATAAGCAAATGTTTTACAGGCTAGGTCAATTCTGAAAAATGGCAAGTTTAACAACTAGGGATGCACGATATATCAGACAGATTGCTCGCTACATCTTTGCCTTTTTTCCACTCAGGTGTGCATGAAAAAGCATTAAAATGTTGGTTTCTATTATCGGTTACTTTATCGGTATCAGCCATGAGAGTCAGGTGATCATCGGTTATTGTATCGGCTGAAAAAAATCCATGTTGTGCGCCCCACGATACCTTTCTGATGTCAGCTTGGTCAGAGAAAATCAAGACAAAACATGTCCGCAAATAATACGTAAACATTATATTTACGATTATAGCACATCCGTAATAGCAGCAGCTACACAAGACAAATATTTAGACCCCATTGTCTCTTTATTTTCTAGCCCACATAAACTTGATGAAGCCAGTTATTTTCTGCACGACACATTTTCAGCATCGAGCTTCAGTCTCTCTAGTTTACATCTTTGGTTATCCCTGCCAGATCAGGATGTTAATATTTCAGACAGCCCTTGAATGCGGCCTCACATCTGCCAGGGACTCGGTCTCGTTTGGGACGATCCTGTGAGGCAGGACCCGCCCTCCTCCTCCTCCTCCTCCTCCTGCACTTGTCAAAGGCCACTGGTCGCATATTACATCACAGTCGTGCCCACAGACGCACAAGCAGATGACACCGGGACAACCTGCCTCCTAAATCTACACAAGCGGGACATCTTTCTAAACTCTTTTTCATTATTCCTATGATCAGAAGCCACGATGTTGCCTTTCAAGAGAACTTTTGAGAGCGAAAAACAGCAGCTGCAGCAGCTCAACAGCAGACTCGTCCAGTATCTGTCCCGGACGAAGCAACTGGAGCAGGAAAATGCGCATCTGATCACCGAAATCAACAAGCTGAGACAGACGAGGACGGCGGAGCGGGAGCCCAAGTACAAGAGCGAGATGCGGGACCTGAGGAGAATGGTGGGGCAGCTGTCGTTCGAGAAGTCCCAGGCTGAGGTGGAGAGGGAGAAGCTATGGCGGGAGCTGCAGATGGTCCAGTCCCTGTGCAAAGAGCAGACCGGGGTGTGCATGGACATCAGCGGCGAGCTGAAAGGCTGCGAGAAGGAGCTCCACCACGCCCACAAGACCAACACCGAACTCCAGCAGCGCCTGATCCAGCTGGAGAACGAGTATCAGTGCATGGAGACCGCGCACAGGCAGCAAATGGACCACCTCCGGCGCCAGGTGGAGTCCCGGGTGGTGCCCATCATCACGCAAACTTATCGCGGGCCTCCGGCGGCCTCCGTGGAGGAGGTGCAGGAGTACGCCCGGGGTGTGTCCGAAGGGTGGATGGAGACCTTCGAGATGTACCAGCAGAAGGTGGAGGAGATGGAGCAGTCGATCAGGGCGGACCAGGCGATGCTGAGCGACCTGCAGAGGGAGAAGATGCTCTACGCGTCAGAGTTGGACAAATTACGCGCGGAGGCGGAAAACCAAGGCCAGTTCCAGGCGCACCTCGAGGAGCAGCTGATGCACATGCACGAGAAATTCCGCGTGGACTGCACTGAATATCAGGTGAGGGGGAAGTTTATTATTATTATTTTTGTTATCAGACATTATACATGTGCACATCTAAATGAATAATGTCCTCTGCATCGCACTGAGTCACAGCAGAGAGGAGAGGCTGCCACACCCACCGCTCTGTAAAGGCTCTGGTGCAGCTGCAGCTGTCAGCGGCTGCTGGAAAAACATTATGTGGATAATTATCACAGCATCACAGTCCAGGCTGACATTTCTAATAGGAATAACTTTGTTGATGTTCTGTGGCTGAGGCATCTGAGAATCTCAGAAAACATATCATGGTTTCAAGTTGACTGATGCTCCTTTTTGGGGTCAAAACCGATATTAGGGAATCAAATATTTAATTATGCAAATATATCAGTCGGTATACACACATATCTTGCGATAATCAAACAGGTGATCAAACAATCAAACAAAGATATGTACTAATGGAGGCAGCAGACTTTAATGTACAAAACATCAGTGCACTCAATAATTCCTTAATCACCACAAAGCATCTTTTCCCAAATTAAAACCTCTAAAAAGGTTTATTATCCACATGTATCGCACAACATATGCGTAGGTACCGATATATACGTGACACGCCAATAGCGGCGGATAATATCAGCCAACCGATGTAAATTGATCGACCTCAAGTTTCATGGTCTCCCAGTAATACACAATCATAAACCAAAGGTTATGTTTTATTTTTGGTTTGGTTCGATCGCAGAATTACACAAAAACTACAGATCAGATTTCAGTGATGCTCGCGTGGAGGATGGGTGTGGATCTGGATGATGGGATGGATCCGGGTATTTTCTTTAAGATCAGGAGACAGGGCGTCATTTTAATCTAATTCCCAGGGAAAAATGGATTGATCCGGATGAAAAGAATAAGGCTTCCGTAGGTGGCTGGTATCTGAGAACAATGAGGTGCAGATCCAATAAAAAATGAAGATCTGGTTTTATTCGATATTTGGATAAGGCTTGATTGAATTAAAGGGGCCTTGGCGGAGGTAAGCACTCTGCTGAGTGCATTAATATTACCAGTATCAGCAACAATGACTCTAAAAGAAATGGAAGCAGAGGGTTTTTGTTTTTGATTGAACAGAACCTCGACTTGAAATATACATATTTTAATCATGTAATTAATAGTAGAATTAAATACACACTACAGCAGCATCAGTTTTCATACAGCAGTATACTCTGAAACCATTATACTGCTGCGACCTGAGCTATTGCATCCTGGAACTCATTCTGGCTTCAGCCTGTCCTGAAAGCACACACATGCCGTAGATGTCGTCCTCTGACAATAATGCATCTCTCCCCGCCACAAAACATTAATGACATTACCAACAGTAAGTGCTGCCTGACACGGTTGTGTTCCTTTAACTGTAAAAAGCACTGGGTCTTGCATGCAACATCTGACCTCAGTATTAAAGGATTGAATAGCTTGAGTAGCGAAAAGACAGTCTACCTTCCTCAGTACTTTACGGCTGCTAGATTACGCCGACCACTTAAACCAATTAGCTGTCAGACTGACAAATCCTTATTAGCCTCCTAAAGATGGAGCCGTAAGCAGGTCAGTCAGTTGCCAATGATTACACTGGTTGTGCGCTGCGGGGGTGTTAGATTTCTTTACAAAAACACAGTTCTCGCATTTAACCCTGTGATAAAATATAGATTTGGACATGATGCCTGTTGTACGGTGTCAGGATGTAGGATAAAACGGGTCCCACGTGAATAATCCGGTCTGTTGGTGGGATCAGATTTGATTTGGACAGGAAGTGATCAATGTTCACCGTCTTTCTGCATCAGGAGTTGGCATAAATAAACTCAAAACAGAAACAACACAGATTGACCAAGTTAACAACTACTGTAGACTGCAGTCAAATAAAAAAGTGGTTACAAACTTTATGGTTAACAAGGGAGCAGAATGATTACAGTATTTTCAGTTTAACTGCAGGGATAAACATAAAAAAATGGAGAGACCGCAGACTTGTAAAATTAAATTATGTGCAAAGTGAAAACTTTTTATTTTTTTCTCCTTCCTTTTGCAGATGCTTATTGAGCAGCTGGAGCGCGAGAGGAACGCGATGGCTGACACCATTGCAGAAAAGATGCGAGAGCATCAGCACCTCCTCCAGGTGAAGATGGATCTGGGCATGGAGGTGGCTGCCTACAGGTGATTGATGGTTTATTCATTTCAGTACTGAGTCAACACAGTTTCCTAAATGCACTGATCCTTTACACAGCAGACATTTTGAGTTGTCATATTAGGAAAAGAGTTGCACAAGTCACAACAAGACTTTTAAACCAAGGCAGCGTAATGGAATTCATCCATCATTAACTTTATTATTTATATGTGTAAAAAGGTCTTCCGTAACAGGGCTCATGAGATTATTAATATTTTTGAAGCAGCAGAGTTTGGTGCTCTCTGGTTCAGGAAGTATAAGCTTCTGTGTGAGTGCACTCTCTAATGTCTGGCTCTCAGTAGTGTGCTTTTTCATGACCTAAAGGTCAGCAAGGCGATTCAGGTCATCAAATGCTTCGGGTTAGAATTTCGAGCCAGATACCGACCCAAACTGTTGGGACCTGGGAATGAGACTCAACAATTGACTATCTTTCTCTAGAACTACCTTCCCTACCTTTAAGAAACTCTAAAAGTTTGCAGGTAAATCTTCCCTTTTCAGTGAATATTTCCATGCTTTCAAGAACAGATTGAAAGCCACCCTGCACTTACTGAAATGACTCTTAGCTTAATTAGCGCTTTCATCAGAAAAAAAACATTAGAAGACATCAGCTGCTTGCTTCCTGCTGGTCTTGGCACTAAGTGGTCTGATCTGAACCTTCAATCTGAAAAGTAGAGTGGTTTAAACTTTCTCTGTGGTTTATTTTAAGTGTTTACGGAGCAGGACTCATTATATCTGGCATTTCATATCCTGTAATAGCACAGCATGCCAAGTTGTCATGCTCCTAACAGAGCCACATACTAACAAGACTATTTTTACTGAAAGGCAAAGTTATTTATGAAACAGTTAACAAACATACCGACAGTGTATTTCCTGCTTGGAGGTATTATATGCAGTCTTTTTTTATTTCAGTTATCCTTGTAACTTCCCTCTCGCCTCATATCCCAGGACATCAATACGGTCTTCAACAATTATTTAAGTTGTTACCGAAATGTCATAAGTATCGAGCCTATTCCCAGGAAGTTGTTCTGAAGATTTTCCACTCCAGCGTGTCTCTATATGGCAGTTCCTCTGCTGGCACATGAAGGTTTGTTGTGAATCGCTGGAATAGACGGAATGCTTGCTCAGAGACGTGGCCGTGACAAGTGTTTTTTGTCTGTGTCACGAGTCAGCTTCTGCTCGGGGATTCACTGGGAAGTATGGACCGCCCTGCATTGTGGCTGTTATTTTTAAGTCAGTCTCTCGGAAGGCACTCTCCAGAGAGGTTGTCCCTTTTTTTGGTACACTTTGCTGTGCTCAATCGGTTGTAGGTCTTGTTGAACCATGGCCAAGGGAAGGTGAGCTGCTAAAGCTGATTACTGCAAGGTCTTTATTACATGATAGTGGCTTGTTGTGTTTTTGGTGATTACCACCCTATATGGTCAGGTCCTGGGCTCACACCGTCTTGTAAGCCTGCTGCGTTTAGTTTGAGAAGGTTGAGATGGCAGAGCTGAGTGATGTAGAACGTCTTGTGAGGTATTTGTCTTTTCGATTTTCCTTTTTCTATATATGGGAACAAATAACTGTGTTGAAATAGGAGGATAACCAGTGATTTACAATGACTTATTTGCTTTCGACTTCAAAAAGGCATTCTGTCCTGTCTCCTGTTTTGTTCAGGGCTCTTCTGGAAGGCGAGAGAGCGGGTCTGCAAGATGCTCACAGGAGGGCGAATCAACACCAAAGAGAAAGAGTAATAGGTACAGTATTTACAAGTATTATTGTTGTTACATGTTGACTAAAGAGTACTTTGTAAGACTGCTTTTAAACGATCTATTTGACATTTGGCAAATGCTCATTGGCCTTCGTGCAACCATCACATGCCAAGAAAAGGAATAAGCACATTACCTAATATGTCCAACGATTCCATTGTTGTATCCGTCGGGTAATTCATGCTGCTTAATTCTCTGCCTCAGAAATCAGGATGCCTGCCCAGCCCTACACTCCACGAGCTTCCACCTTAACCACCAGACAACATACTGATGTCAGGTACACACCGCCAGCTTCAAACCTGAGAAGATCCCCCGTGCTTCCTTCCGGGTCCAGGAGTCCCTCGAGGGTCATTCCTATTTCAGTTGCAGGCAGAGCTCGGCATGAGAGTCCTGCATCCAGAAGGGACATGATCTCATTCACCAAAGCTCGGGCTTCTACTTCTGCCTCTGCTACCCCCACCACCACCACTGCTGCTACTGCCAAAGATAAAGAAATAAGCCAGAAAGGAAACCTAATTGGTCAAAATGCGCAGAAAACAGAGGATAAAACAGTGAAAACCAAACAGGTTGCTCAGCAAGAGAACCAAGCCAGGCCCATCAAGTCCACCACTACTGACACAAAATCAGTGAGAGTGGTGTCACCGCCAATGATGAGCCTGAGCACCGAAACTGAGACAGAAAGCGAATGGAAAGTGTCAGAAGAAAAAGAGAAAGGCAAGTTCAAAGATGAAGAGAAAACCGAGTCCATGGGTGGCCCAAGTGAGAAAAAGATATTGGACTCGGTGTCTGTGGAGGAGATCATCGAGAAAGTGATAAAACCGGCAGGCTTGGACGCTAAGGTTTGCTCCTCAGGAGAATCGAAGGTAAGGTATCACGTGGAGAAAACTGAGCAGGCGGACGGCACGACTAAGACGCAGATTGTGCTGGAGTCCAAAGTGGAGGAAGAGGTGGATATTTCTGAGGACACAGCACTGGAAGAGCTGCTGGGCCTAGGGGTTAAGAAGGTGTCACTGGAGGACATCAAGGACACAGCAACAGGAAGCATGATTAAGAACCTGCTGAGTGGTCTGCAGGGACGCGAGGACCTGGAAAATAAGTCCGTCAATGTGGAAATCATCGAGGAACCAGTGGAGTCCTACAGTGATGAGGAGATTGAGGTTGAACAGAAGTCCAGATCTACTTTTTATCAGCCCTCCTCAACTTATTTCCAAATTGAGGAGCTAGAAAACATCCCCTATGACGCCCAAATCCAGAAGAGTGATGGTGATGCCACGAAAACCTCCATGACAGATCCAGATCATAGCAAGGGCGGATCTGTGAAAGTTCAAGAGGTTTCTAGAGAAGCTGAACCTTCATATTTCTCCCAGGATCAAGAGCCCGACGAGTATTTTGTCTCCACACCGGATGATAATCTTTCTGAAGCCGAGGAGGGTGGCGGCATTACCTCATATGGACATTACGGAATCTTAGATGACTTGTCAGATGAGAGGTATTATCAAGACGAAGCTCTTCCCCCAAGAAGGGTAATTGTAGAGGAGAGTGATGATTACAAGTTCCCGTCAGGTGATCGCTCGTTTGTCAAAGAGAGCTTCCCCGAGTGCATCATCGAAGAAGAGGTTCGGGTCTCCCCCGTCGTGCAGGAGTCAGTCCTTGAGTTCCTGAGAGAGGAATCCCTGGAGCCCAAAGAGCAGCTGAAGGGAGCTCTAGAGAAGCTACAAAGCTCAGTGTCGGGTCCACTGAAGGAGGAGTTGGCTTTCCTCACCAAAGTCAGTCGTGAAAGTCCAGAGAATGTGGCTGTCGATGTCAAAAAAGTGCAACAGTCCAGTGACAATGGCACCATGACTATAGTTGCAGAGCTGAATGTGTCTCAAAGCCTGGAAGACTCTGGGCTGCTGGAGGCAGGAGATGATCTATCCGAAGACCAGATCATGGCAGCTCTCCGGTCTTCCAACCTTGGGCTTGAGAAAGCCTTCCAGGGTGGAGCGGGAGGATACAGCGTCAGAGTCTCCACAGAAGAAGATGTTGCGTATGGTAAAGAGTTTGAAGGTTTCACTAAAGAAGGAGAGTCTGTGTCTGAAATCACGGAGAAACATATTAAATTGGGGCCATCAGAGAAGTCCTTCACCTTCCAGATGGACACACAGGGCAGCCGTGCTGAAGCGGCCCCAGAGAAAGTGCTGCAATCTCAGATCTTGGAGACCCCGGTGAAGATTTCGCAAGAGAAAAGAATTGTTTACCTGGAAAGCCCGACAGATGATTAGGAAGTCAGTCAGAAATATTTTCAAACTTGCCAATGTTACTTGTTGAGGTTTTTCTGATGCAGCAGTCCACACTCACACACACACACACACACACACACACACACACACACTCACACACACAGCATTAAAGCTGTTTGCAGTTTTTGCAAGTTTTGAGTGAAACATCAGATATCTAATTGATTTTAGTGCGCTCTTTTACTAGCATGTAACTTGGGAGTACTCAACTGCAACTCATTCAGTTCATCAGTCAGAATAACCAAATTAATACATATTTTTGATAACAATTGTGGCAGTACTGCTATTACAAATACTGAGTGCTAACTAATATGGGCAACTTTATTTAGAATTGTAAAAATCTACATATTGTGGCAAATTCTTATTTTGTTCAATACTGATGGAGTGCTACGCTGGAATGTTTTTATGTTTTATATAGTTTTCCGTTTATCTTCAAAGAGGTTTGTTTAGTCTCTCTATTTTTCTCTATTTTTCTACTAACCTGTGCTGTACAGCTTTAACATCCCACTCTGCACGGCACCCGATCACATCACGGCTGTGTCTGCCTTGTTGTAGAATCTACTTGCTCTTTATTTAATGCAAGCATATGATAGTTAAGGGTCATGAGGTGCTGTGCACTGTTTGCAGATTGGGGGCTTTAATTTTTACTTTTGACTTGAGCACTGCTGCCAAATGGTATGATCTTAGTATATATGCCGGAAACACGGTAGTTTATTCTTCCAAGTAGTCAGTGAAGTGCACAGAATATAGTTAATCTTGCAGCTGAGAATGTTACAGTGGGACTAGAGAAGAAGATAACTGTCTTAAGAAAGTTTGAAATGCTGAAATTGAGGTGTAGTGCAAGTGAATATGAAAGAAAAAAGTGGTTGTTCAGTTACTAACAATTTTATGTATTTGCAGTTTATTTTTACTTTACTCACAACAAAAGTCACATTACACATTTTGATTGATCAGAACAAAAAACTGTCCGTTACATAACCAAAGCTGGATTACATGGTCAATGTGATTGCTGTGAAAAAGGTTTGTCAAAAGTTTGTCTTTAAATGCGGTGAAACCGTCACTGCGATATATTTTGTAATTTCCCAACATTTTGATCAGAACAAGTGATTAGGGAGCTGGGAATTCAAAATAATGAATTGCACCATTAAGAACTTTATAGAATGACTGTCAAAGATGAAAGAATGAAAAGAAGTACCAGAATTGAAGAAAACGAATTGAAAGGATTCATCATTGAGAAAAAATTATCACAGGTGGTTTTAATGTACAGTACGTCTTGTCTGGACACCTTTTGCTCGTAGACATGTGTTGGTTATTACCGCATTGGCTTGAAGGATTCACCTTTGCTCTAACATAAGGGTGTGCTCATGACCGTGACTATTTTTGGATCATCAGCTTAGTGGCACTGACTGTTTATTTGAGTTTGTAGTGTTGTGTACTAGTAGCAGGCGCAGAAACGGTCCACTATGATTACAGTCTTGTTACATGTTTCTCCACATTGGCTGCAAAGTTTACAATTTCTGACTGTTGAGCGATGACTACACTGCTTAGCTTTTTGACACTTTCATGTAAATGTGCAATGTTTAGCATAAATGCCATGCTTTTATGAATATGTTAAAAACACCCTGTTCCATTAAGTGCCCAGATACAGCATATCTCCATAAAATGAGCTCATCTGCAAATGGTAACAATTTAAAGTGGCAACTGACAACTTTCCCGACCCCTAGTGTTTCCAAATGGTCTTTTTGTTGGCGCTGTTATTTCAAAGAAAATTGGATAAGTTTTAATGAGCATTGCAAACAACAACACAGGTCAAAACATAACTTCATTGATCTGGAATTAAGTAACTTGGATTAGATTAAGTAACTGTTCCTTTTCCTGGGAGAGTTCGTGCCCGGTAGCAGACAAAATTATATTGTGACAGTGAAGCCTAAAGGGAACCAATTTAAACGCTGGTGGTTTATTTCCCGTTACACTGTGCATATACATTTACTTCATAATTGTACATCAAACAGAAAATGTGTCTGTTGCCAGTTTAAACAAAACCGTAACATCAGTGCACTTAAATTGTGGCTTAACACGGAACTGTTGTTAGGAAACAGTGTAATCTGGATACCATGTGCCATCTCACGGCATGAGAAATTCAGCAAACAGAAAAACTACATGGATGTATGAACAATGTTTAATGAGTCAAATGTTTATTACATGTAGCCCAACATCATTACTTTTATTGACATAAGGATTTCTATTTAACAAATGGTCATGCTTTGGTTTAAAAAGGTTCGAGCCCTCATTTGGAAATTGATTTATATGTTAACCTAATTAAAACTTATTGTGGGAATCTTTTTGAGTGTGAGTATTTCTTGAAAGCTGACAAAGGACACAAAAATTGTGCTGCCAGTGGACAGCGGCTAATTTTTTGCGCTCGTAGCAGCCAGTGTTATCCAACAGATATATACATCTCTATAAAAAAAGATTTATGTCAGCAGTTTTTTGTACATACCAGCAAAGTTATTGCAGTGACACAAAAAAAAAAGAACATTTCAAGAATCAGACATAGAGTTTCCATCATTGCCGCTGGATGGTAAGACTGAGATTGTGTGAGGTTTCTTTCTACCTTGCCTCCGTTGTCTCTCAGCCACCTCAGGTGCCCTGCAAAACATAGATACATGGTTGCATTACTGAAACATGTTGAGTTTGATTTTATTTTTTTCTTGTTATTCCTACACGTTTTACTCTACTGTAATCATACCACTAAATAAAATCAACTGTAGTCATGCAGATTTACCGAGCCAACATGTCCACAGCTTTTTTTGTAGCTTTTGTCTTCTTGTGCTGAAGACCATACAACAAACTCTGAATCTCCAGGCACTACGAGAAAAAAAGAAGAAAAAACATTAACAACAGCAGAGTGAGTGGTCCGCGGAAGATGAGAGGTGTAACTCATACTCAAGAGGGGGAATAAACACTTCCTAGCAACATGGGAAAGCACTAAACATCCCAAAATAACCACTGTAGCCGTCCCAAGTTTTATATAACACCTGTGCTGACCGCTCGGAGTGTCAGGTCAACTAGGGGGATTTGCTAGATATATTACGAGGACTCCAAATCAACAACCCAGGAATCTGAGGGTGTTATCTCATCAAATTTAAGAAGCGGTCTGAGTCACTTTCCATTCCTCATTTAGTTTGGTCCAATCCAGTGAGAGGAGTGAGCAATGACTGCCTAAATCTGTGACGTTTAAATATATTGGGTAATTTAACAAAAACAGAAAAGTCTAACCAAAAACAGATGTAATTTGATAACAGTGTGCGATGCAGCGGACAGAATAAACAAGTGCCTGCTGTGTCTGTACTGATCAAAAACAAGACGTGAGGAGAACTTTGTTGAAGTTGGGGAAAGTGGAAGAGAAAAGTTTTCCTCTTCACCAGGGAAAGTAAAACACTATGTAATCTGGAACAGATCCATCTGGCCTCTTGGATGTTTTCACCGTTGCTAAGGTTGATGTAATGGAAGGCCTTTTTTTCAGCAGCACTACAGAGGGGAGAGGGAAATGTCAACTCTATGTTAGTGTGTGTGCTATTGTTCGCTTTGTTTTTGTAGTAACTCTTATGTAGTGTATCTACTGCATGAGCCAGGTTTCCTCTGGAAAAACAAGTTACTCAGTCAGAGTAAGGATTGTGTCACGATGACAGGAAACGAAAGTCCCGACATATCTGCTCTGTGTCAGGGTACTTCGGAAAGGTTACCAGTCGGTGTAGAGAGAGTGAGCCCTGACGAGCCCTGTCAGTGCAGAGGGGGACTTGGAGCCCCTCTGTCAAAACAAATCAACATAGCAACCGGGCTCCTTTACTTACAAGCATGTAATTACTAGCATGAAGAAGCTATTGTAGTATATTTGGCGGGCGGCAAAATTGAACTCATATGGCAAACATGCGTGGCAAAACTGAATGTGAAAAACAAAAACACTTGTTACATAAGGAATACACAGTAACATCTCCAGGACCATGATTCAGTTAAGTAGAAGGCTGCTCTCTTTCCTGTAGGGCATAAGAATGTCACTTTTTGTTTCTATGGACTTGATTGCACGGCTTACTAATTGGGGTCGTGTCCCTTTAATTGACAGCAGTTAGCAGGCTGCCATTCTCTTTCCAAAGTTGTGTTGCCCATCTGTCAGGCTCCATCCAGACTGAGGAAACACAAAGTCACGCCGTGTGATACTTTACACCAGGGAGGACGGCTCTGCACACTGCACCCTTCCAAGATTAGCCTGCGACTCTGATAGCGCTGAGCTTCAGGGACGACGGTGAAAATAGCTCATCTCAACATGACAGGGACTCTTTGTGTGTATATTTTGAACAGGAATCTCACCGGTGTTGATGGACACACCCGCTGACTCCTGGCCTTTTATTAAATCCTCCCACATACTTTTGGCAGTGTTTGATAACAGTAACTTCTACTCTGCCTGGCATCTCTAATATGAATTTACAGGTTGCAGCCAAAACAAACATTAGCTGTGCCGTTTGTCTATTGGAACTTGTGATTACCTTTGTCATGGTCCTGTGAGCTAGCTTCATCCTGCCCTCAGTCATCTCCACACTTCCTATGAGCTGAAGTGTGTCTGCTACCTCAGCACTCAGCTCACCGAATGTAGATCTCTTTGTAGCGAGAGAAGCCCTCTGGATCTCCATGCACCTCTGCACAGGCACAGTAAAATCAGGTAAACTATCTCTTGCTATCAGTGGTGAGAGCCACACCCTGTTTAGCAGGTGGAATAAATCCCCAGACGATCACAAACTGAGGGCGTTTCCAAGGTGCTGCTCGATGAACAAAACATAACTGGAAAAAAACTTTACAAAATTTAAATGTCTACAATCTGTTTGTCTAACAGTATAGTGACACTGCCTCACTGTTACTACAGATTTCTATATTGGTAACATTGTGTGTGACCTCTTGTTGGCCATTGAAGAGGAGGAAACGACAGTAATCATCCTGAGCAGCGAGAAAGGCTGGATCATGTGGACCTGCAGAGTTCTCATAAGCACTTAGACTCTGCTCAAAGTAGTGACCCGCAGACTCTGCACCGGCATGGAGAGAAACACACAAATGATTCATGTTAAATCAAACCGAGAACACTGCAAAATGTGCTGCTATATAATTGATGCAATTAGGGTGGCAACTAATTATTATTTTCATCATCAAATAATCTGCACATTATTTTCAGGATTAATCAATTAATAATTCAGTTTATAAAATGCTCAATCAGGAGCAAGTGTCTTCTTTGAAATGCTTCTTTTGTTTCGCTAACAGGCCAAAACCCAAAGACTCTTCATTTACTATTATATATGACAAAGAAAAAGTGGCAAAACCTGACATTTTAGATGCTGGAAATGTTTTTCGCTTGAAAAATTACAGAAATTATTACATAGATTATCAAAATAGTTGGCATTTATTCTTTCGATTGACCAACTGATTCATTGACTATTCATTACAAATGTAAATGCAACACATTCATTTTAAGATTTTTCTACATAAATCCTTATTATTGTCTTAGTTCCAGATGTAATGCTTGATGTAACTGCCATGCATATACTGCATTTGCCTCAAGATGGTTGACATCATGGCGACATGCCTGAACTCGTCTTCAATAAGACCATTATAAGTCTGGTTTCCATAACATCATCACAAAGAATTTGACATATAGGAAGACAACGAGATATTCAAATCCCAATTAACCCCTTGTTGCTCGGGCCTGGTCTGTATCCAAGCATAAACTCACCATTGTGATTGGACTCTGCTGCAGCAGAAAGGATGAGGGCCAGGCTGTGGGAGATCTGAGCCCCCTCCAGCTCCTCTGGGCTGTGACTCACAGCAATGGCATGAGCCTAGCAGAAACCCCCACGTGAAATAAGACAGATCACATATCAAAATTAAGAGGTGTTGGAACATTGCCTTAACAACAAAGCCTGGCACCCTCTTAAGAAACCTCCAGGTGTTTATTAATATTAGATAAGAGCTGTGTATGATGTGCAAGGGATGTGCCTCTTGCCTTGGTGAGATGCTCTATGGCTCTGTCCAGATGACCTCTGTCCTGTTCGATAGCGGCCATGTCCCTATAGACGGAACACGTCTTCTCCAGCTGATCGCAGTCCTTCAGCAGTTGCGAAGACTTCTCACACTGGCTTAATGCGTCCTCTGGTCGGTTCTGTCTCCTATAGACCCTATAGAGCAGAAATGGACAGCCTGTCAGAGACAGAACAACAAAGATAGTGACCAGTTCAGCCTACTATATAAGGCAGCAGGGAGGGGTAATGATTAGTGAGTAACGCTTCAAGCAGTTCTAGCCTCTGCCGAAGTATACTTGAGCGTAACACTAAAACCATCGCATTGCACTTCATTACTTTCAGGCTGTTTTACATCACTGAAGAAACTGCTTGGTGTCCAGCCAATCCCGGACCCAACAGAGTGGTGAAGGCGGCAGTTGGAGCCTGGTGGAGTGCAGACTATAATAAATAAATGGGGAAAGCTTGCACACCGTTTTTGGCTGCTTCCTTTCACAAGTCTTTAACCATCTCCTCTGGGACTGAGGGTTACGCTGCTGGTCCTCTGTTTTTAACTACAGCCTTGCAGACTTTGACAGAAAACTCCTGCAGTGTATTCAAACTCAGAGTTGTGCCTCTTGTCAACAATGTGTACAAGTTCTGAGGCCTCACATATTTTGCTGATGATGTCTTTGCCCTTTTTAAAAGACACTCACTTCCTGTCATACTGTACTGTAAAGCTGCTTGTGCTTCTACAGGGCAGTAAAGTGGGGGAGAGAGAGGATGAGACGATGGCTGAATTAACCATTGCAAGGACCTTGGATCCATCAGGCTGCTCGGCTAACAGCTTCAACCAATCTAATGGACTCTAAATTTAATTCAGCTCTCCAGTCAAGGGGACGGCCTTTCTCAGAGGACACAGTGTTCGCTACTGTACAATCATCCTAAAATGCCATGATGGATACTCTCTCATAAGTGCCCCTCCCACATAAGTGGTCATGGGGCAGGCACTTCAGGTCCTTTTAGGGCAGCAAGGATGGCTGAAGCCAAGCTACATTCCTGCATGGCTTGAGTCCTGCCATTCTGCCTGCATGGACGGACGGAGACAATACCCCTCTATCCTCTCATTCACTCTGCATCCTTACGCACTTCCTGGCAGAACGGTAATATGCCACATCCAGCTGAAATCGACTAAGAGTACACAGGGCAGGGAATTAATATAATCAAGGAATCAAAGATCCGTTGCCAAACAAGCCACACAGCCCTCTTTTGTAAACGTTTCCAGAACATGGTTGATGCAAGTTTGCTCTGGGCTTTTTACTCTGGAAAAATGATACAGTAAGGCAAAAGTGAACACAGAGGGACAAAACACAACAGCTTGCCCCAGAAAGTTCCTATGGTGCCTTACACAGATGGCAAACCAATTGATGAGGCTTTTTATAGTGTTTTCCCCCAGGTGGATATGGGCAAGAATACAAAACTACCTGCTCAGTCTCAGGTAGTGAATCATAGCCATTAAAAATAGAAATCCCTGCTGGTTTTATTTCAGCCAACTAATCAGAGACAATTTCACATCTGGAACAAGAGCTACCTTTTTGGAAGGAAAACAAGCCGATCTTAAACGAAGAATAACACTGCTAATTACCATACAGCAGAAATTACTATTTACACCATAGCTGCACTCCAAATCACATACTGTACTTTACCAGCTGCGACAATGTTGACTGTGATGTTTTTTACCTTGCGAGTCTGTGTGTGTGTGTGTCATCATGACACAACGTGATCCTGGACACACCCTTTACCACAGAATCAGTGTAGAGTACTTTGCCAGGTGTTTATATATCAGTCTGTCTCTCTGTCTGTCTGTGGACCAGTTTTCTCAGCGCGATAGCATCACAACCACACAAGATGCAGTCATGAAACCTCACAGTTTGTAACAGAGATCAAAATGAAGGCCACACTCAAGGATGAGTGTGAAATTTGAAGTAGAAAGAAAAAGAATGCAGTTTGAGCTGTAATCGGTTTGTGATCTTACAGAGGCTCAGCCAATGTGACATATCTTCTGCTGTGCAGAGGATTGTGGGTCAGAATAGCCAAAAAAGCATGCTGACTTTCATATTGCAAAAATGCAACCAGATGCACTAGGACATCCTGGTGTTTTTGGCACACACTATGCATTGGGGCATAGCTGGGCTGAATCTTTTTAAAAGCTGTATGAGTATTGAAACGCAGCATATGTCTGAATTTAGTCAATAGCCTACATGTACCATAAGGATAGGGGGACATGGCTGCTGCTTTCTACAACAGCACAAACTTTGGACACTCAATGCACAAATTTGGTAAACAGAGAGTGTATACTGACACCAATATGATGTATGATAATTAAGGTTAGGGTGGGGAAATATGGAAGAATCTTTGGTAATTTATCACTCAAGAGATAATTTATTAAACACATTCTCAAATTGTTTAATTGAATAAAATTTGTCAGCTAAAATGTAGATTTATGATAGCAGTTATAAAGAACCAAAGAAATTAAGTCATATTAGCAACCATGGCCATTGCCACACAATACATTATAACCTAACAATAAAGGCTCCTTGTATCAAAGTGCCCATCTGGCTGATCATAAGTGCACACCTTGAGTGTGAATCGAAAACCCGGCAGAATGTTTGGACCGGGATCTGTAAGAGAGCTGAGCTTGGGTTATTGTTCCAGGCTTTGGTGGGAACATTCCCCTCCATCACAACAGTGTTGACTGACAGAGCTTTTAGAAGCATGCCAAATTCTTAGTCATCACCCAACAAAAGAGATTTAGTAAGCTTACACACCAGCCAGAGTCTGCACATTTTTTCAATTACACACATCATGTCAACAAACTCTGACTCTCTGAAACAGACCAAGATGGCATCATTTACGAATTCCTGTGAGTGTAGCTCACCTCAGCTGCTGATAAGGATTGTTTACTGTAAAGGCAGCAGGAATATTGCTCCTCTTTACCTCCCAGCTGGTCTTCAAAACATGGGGTCATACATACAAAGTCAAAGATTTATATTCAAGAGTGTTCCTGTAAGATGGGATCCCTTCGTTGAAACACTGTTACCCTGCAACTCTCTTTTCTTATATACTTTTTTTTTTCAGACAAGGGCAGTTCTTTCAAATTTGTTAACAAAATGTTTAAATTCTGACAAGACAGGCTGCTTACAAGGCATCACAAACATTGTGAAGTTGTCTAATGTTTTGATGGAGACAGGCCTGCATTTTACTTGGTTTTGCAATTCCACAAAACTTACAGATGATACATGCACTCATGTTAACGGTATAAACACACATTAACAATACTAACATTCAGAATGAGTGCAAAATTATGTACCAAGTCAAAAAACAAAATAAACTCTTAATTCACAGAGTTGGAAATGAAAACATTCTGGATCTACAAGCCTCTTCTCTTTTTAGAAATGTAATATTTCATAAGGATTTCTGTAACAATGAAAAGCAAAACCAAGATGAACTAATGTTTATATAAATGGAGTGTGGTGGATTTTGGCAAAAGCAACATAGCTTCTGTTTCTGGTTAAACAATACAGATTTTACTCTTTCATAAAAAAGTTCTTTGTAGGGATCCATTAGATGGTAAAAATAACAATCTCAGCCCGTCAGTGGCAAAAACAAGCACTTTAAGTGGATGTACTTCGACCGCAAAGTTGCCCTCAAAGATAAACTGGACCGATTCCAAAACTTTTTCTGCATATTAGTCATTTAGACCACAAAATATGTAAACATAGGAAGTTAGTTTAAAAATACTGGAATTCCCCTTTAACATGATACAAATGAATATAAACACAGTAGTGGGATGACCTCAACCCAGGTAAGTTTATACTTAATTTCCTGGTTGTGTTTCTAATTTCACCCACAGTGATCTAAGCTATGACAAGTGGCTGCTATTTTTTAAGTTGCCAGGCTCCACAGCTCCCAGGCTATCAGTTGCTCTTACACTCGATCTGTGTGCTTGGTCTCTTCAACATGATCCACTAAGTCTTTAATCTTTTCCTGAGCCCTGGGACCTCTGCTGTCAATACCACCATCAGGTTACAAATGCACGTTGTAAATTGGTAGACGCAAAATCAATAATATGGAAATGGTGTGAAGCAAAAAAAGCAGCTGACATTTAACAAGGAAATAAAGAGCTCGGCAGTGTCTCAAGGAGTAAACCAGTCTGTAAAAGCAATGTCTAAGAGTGGTATGAGGTGAGAGAGGTTAATAATTAAGGAGGGGGTGAAAGCTAGAGCGAAAGAATAAGGGAAAAAGGCAGAGACCGTATGGAGAAGGGGGGGAAATGCTTTTAAAAAGGAAGAGGAAAGCCCCGCTCCCATCTGTGCCTGTGCTGGAGCAGTGACTGGATGAGTGGACGTGCAGAAACCCCACCCAGCAGGTCTCTGAGCATCATTACGACAAAACACCCACACTGACTGCTAAGTGGACTGGACAACAACAGGGGAAAACCCTGATTTGTTAGGTTGTTGTTCATAAGATAACATGAAATAATGTTGTTTTTATCAGCACAACTTTGTCTGCAAAAACCCCCTTCTCTCAGAAAAAAAGAAAAAAAAACATGTGAAGTGTTGGTTTAATGCAATAAAGAAGGAATGTAGTGCCATCTTGTGGTCAAATTTAAACACGAGGTACTGTACTTGAAACTGGGAGAGTTTGAGTAGAACATTAATAGAATATTATTATGTATAATAACAACTTGTGAAATTGTGAAACCACCCTGGCTATACTCTAAGTAGCCTTTGAAAAGGCCTGACTTTTGACACTATTGGGAACAGCGACAATTTATTTGGATCAGTCTGAACATGATACAAGAGTTGCAGGAAATAAATAGAGCATATCACCTGATTACCAGGCAGCGATGCTAAAAAAACAAAGCAGCAGCTGCTACTACAAATACTGCGTTACAACCTCCGGTCTACTGTATATTTACTTCTATTTTTACTAGATAGTGGCCTATTGCTGATATACTGGCAATGACATATATGTTGTCCAATATGTGCACAGTGATTTCATTTCATTTTTGGTCATGTTATTTTTTACTTTAAAATGTACTTCCTCCTAACTTGATTTACTTGAGAATTGTTGCAAAAAAAATTAAGTTTCTGTTTATATTTCTGTTTATAGAAGAATATCAACCGATACTTAGATATTCAAATTTGTTTTACTTTCCAACACTTGTACCGGCCCCAAAAATCCAGTAGTGGTAGGGCTTTTATGGTATGTTATCTAAAAATATGCTGTATGCTGCTGCTGCTAAAATTTAAAGGAAATTAAAAATCACAAAGTTGTTTTCTGCACCTGGATAGACCTGTGGAGATTTCCACCTCTGTGTTTATCTTCTCTTCCTGGCTGATGCCACCGCGTTGATGAAGCTCCTCAACAACCTTTTGTGCCTCCAAAAAAGAGGATTCTGCCTCCTCAAGAGTTTAAGAGTCAAGGTGTTACTCAGCTTGTTAATCGAGTTGACATTTCTGTTCATTCCCATTATCTACATTAATGTTAAACATATCAATGCAAGGATATTTGGCTGCGGTCAGTGAAGCAGCTCCCTGTGTGAGGTGTATGCTCAGGAGACACATGAGAATCTCAAGCTTTTTTTCCCTGCAGGAGACGGAGGAGACGAAAGGCAGCTGCTCTCTGGCAAGGGCCGCGTGCTCCTTGGCCTGCAGTCCCCAACCTGAGGGAACAAAGAGACACCAATGAGTGTAAACTGAACAGCAAGCTAACTCTCAGTCTGGACACATCTCAACCACATGAAAATCTAGTGTATTAGATAAATAACTATAAATCATAGGTGGCTACATGGATTAATCGCAGTATGTAGAAGTAGTTTGAAAGGACTGTCCTGGTGGATGAAAAGAAATAAAATAGTAGGTGTGATCACTCAGTGACTGCCAAATGCCTGTGTCTTATGTGGTCATATTTAGAAAATATATTTAATAATTTGCAGTTAAATGTACTCAATGTACTCACCATATTATGTTTTCAAAATTACCTTTGAGCTGGAAATATGCCTTAGCCAGTCTGACATGGGCCTGGGCTAGTTTCAGATGTCCCTCCCCATGCACCAGCCTAGTCAGAGCCACGCAACGCACCAGGTCCTGGATGCAGGCATCAAACTGAGCAGATACAGTAAATGACTGTCATTAACACTTTTTTTAATACAGAAAAAAATACAGAGTCACCTTCAATTTTGATAACTGATTGATTGTTCAAATCATTTATCAAGCAAAAATAGCACGTTTTCGCTGGTTCCAGCTTCTCGAATTTGAGGATTGAATGCTTTATTCTGTTTTATTTCAGTGCGAAACGGAACATCTGTATCTAATAAAGTACCTCAATCTTACTTAAAAACACTACTTTCACCACTGGTTTTTGACTCAAATTTTCATTTTTACTGCGAATGAATATCGATCACAAATATCAGTTTTCAGCCTATTTGATTTCCATATCTGGCATATCGGTCGACCCCAGAATGGAGTCAATGACAATGACTGGCTGCAGTTTGCATTAGCATCAGCCCTGTAAACAAACATAAAGTCTGTAAATACACATCTTCTGAGCACACCTACATGTAAAATACTATCAGTTACTATAATATGGATTTGTTAAGGTGTCTACCTCCTGGTTGTCTTCGTGGGCCTGAGCTCGGCTGTCAAAGTGTTTGAGCTTTCCTTCAGGTGGCACCATAAGAAATTCCTTGTTTGCACATCCTGTTTGTGAGGGACTCAACACACCTGAGTCACACAGAGGAGATGTGTTCATGCCCCCGTCGGTGCTCCCCATGCTGTCAAACAAGTTACGTCGATACATTTTTAGCACATTTTTAAAAGGACAAAAACATTTGGCATCCCTATCTAATACGCCAACCCAACCTGAAAGCCTCTTATGAAGACTTTACAGAAGCAATAACGCAGGATAGTAAGTAACTTAACGTTTACTTTAACATATATCTTCATGGATTCATGGGTTAAACAAAAATGCCATTGAGAAGAAATGACTTACTCAGCCGGAGACACGGAGGAACTGTTGCGTGTTTTTGTCATTTGATGATTATCAGCCATTTTTTTTTTTAAATCACACACAATTAAAATGAGAGATGTGTGATTTCAGCTAGCTAACGTTGACTGCGCCATCTACACTTTGTGTTCTTCACGTTGTTGTTACCGTGGTTACACTTTGCGTGTTATCTCGCGTGAACTCAGCGCTGTTCCTCCTCCGCTCCTGTGCTCGAAATAACTGAAAATATACATCTATATCTGTGTTATTATAACTTACGTGATACGCTTTTGTGCGAAAAATCACGCCGCCACTCTGCAGGAGATAGTTTCCTAAAGACAGAATTGCGGTGTATCGTTGTAGGAGAGAAGTGGGTTATAGAATGCCGTTCTTGAACATACACGGGCACCTCATGGAAGTGGGGTGCATTCAAGAACCGCGCTGTTCTTAAAATACTTTAATGTAGATGCCTTTCAATGATTTTACAGTGTGATTTTCATATAAAAAGGTTAAGTAAATCTACAAAAGTGGGGAAAAAAAACGTTTTCAGTAAGTACATGTACACTAGGAAATAACGTAAGTTATTTTACTTGCTAATGGTTCTTGCTCTCACCTGGTTTCTGCTAATTTAAAGCCACCCACTATGGGTCATCCCATGCCAACTCACCCAGTATCCAGAACTTGTCCCAGTTCATGCCGTGGAGTTGAAATGATGTTCATGTATTAATTTGATTACTGTAACCATTCAGCTGATCAGCTTGAACTGATATTTATATAAATACATGTTGACAAGCTTCCTTAGGGTCCCTTTTTTAAATACACTTTTAATATAATAGAATTTTACTCTTTTTTTTTCCAAGATAATCCATGATATGAACTGGGAGGCCCTAGGTGAGTTGGTGTGGCATGGCCCCTATGCATTTCTAATTATATATGCTAACTTTAAAAAGAAAGAAAACATTCTAATTGTCATTGGTTCATGCAGTTTGGTGAAATGTAGTTATTCCCAGACCAGTGAAACTTTGAGTCTAATTAGCCAGAGTAATTGTAAAACCCCTGTGTGGGTGTGCAGGTCCTAATTAAACATTTGTCTGGGAACATGCAGCAGTAGATAAATCACAATAAATGACATGATTTAAGCCTTGAGGCGGGCCATTATCGCCTGATCTGTAGGCCCCATCTCAAAAATGGCCCATGTGTTGAAATCTGATTTTAGGATCTTGATTTTTCAAGTTTTGTTTTTTGAAAATTCCTTTTTATTCATTTGTGTTAATCAAATTGTACACAGCATACCTAAGGCCAAGAATCGCAGAAAACGGCTCATAATGCACAGAGCTGTGACAAAAAGGAGCCCATTATCTTTTTTTTTGCACCAGAGCCCCCTAACAGGTTGATCTGGCCATGTTGGTCACAGGATGCTGGATTTAATCATGGCAAAAAAAAAAAAAATGCCTGCTCGATTTATCTTATGCTGTGTTTTTTAATCTGTTCCTAGGGGACCCCAGCCCTGCATGTGCTAGATATTTCCCTTCTCCACCACACCTGATTTAAATGATCAGCTCGTCATCAGGCTCTGCTGAAGCCTGATAACGACCCATTCATTTGAATCTGGTGTGTTGGAGCAGGGAAACAACTGAAAGATGCAAGGCAGGTGGCCTCCACTCAAGGCAGGTGGCCTCCACTGATAGTTGTGCATTCGCATTTGTGATTCAAACAAAATGATTTTCCAACTCCGCTTCTGACTCTGTTGTGAGTTACAATTGTTGTGTCAATGCAATATTTATATGATATATTCACAGTGTTGTGATATACTGTATGCCAGTGTTTAAATAATACTCTGCATGGCTGTATGTTTCTGGAACTGTGTTTAAACAAATGGGAAAAACTGTAAGAGTTCCCTGAGTATTGTATAATTCATGCCAGCCCTCCCAGGTTGAATTGTAGTACTCTAATATCACCACAAGATGTCAGTATACAGTTACACAAGAGTAATGGTCCTTGATGTAATGGAGGCTTTACACTTGTACTCCAGGGAGAATTAGACAGTAATATTGTTGGGCTCTTTCAAGAAGTGATGCTGGGATTTCGGCCTCTCCTAAGGGCATGCACACTTCAAAGTGCTAAACTGGCAATATGTAAACCCCCGGGCTCATCCCTCTCTTCCCCCCCCCTCCCAAGTATTATCCGAACTGCGTCCTCAGCACGCATCAGACCATTTATTTCATGTTCTATCAGAGCGCTGAAGATGTTTCTTATTTTTAGTTAGCCATAATTCTGTCGCCTTCACATGCCAACGGTCTGACAAATGGTAAAACGTGATCATAATTTTTCCTGTCGAGTATTTTATGGGGACGGGTAGCAGCAAGGGGCCAAAATAATCAAAAGCACCATGATGAATAGAAGAAGAATATGCAGCGCTGTCAGTTAATCAGAACCATCTGATACAGAAACCAGGCCTACATATTGACTGCTTATTGGTTACTGTACTGTATGTGAGTGGCAACGGTGACCTCAAGTTGTTCAAAGGCAGCTGCTAGTAGCTCATTAGTTTTACTGGGTGGGTGCTAAATGGGCTGAAGTCACAGTGGTGTACAGGTTGAGGGGTGCCACGCAGATGAAATGGTGAACAACAAACCTGAAAGAGGTTCTCCTATAGTTTGGTAACCCTTTATAAAATATCTTTTACCAGAAAAAACCCCTTTTTTTACAGTGTCTGCAGTGTTTTTTTATATACTGGTTCGTGGTTCTCTGAAACTGCACTGCCAGAGATTTAAAAAAAAAAAAGAAAAAAGAATGATATTTGCTCACAGGCTCTGTCTTCTGTCCAAATCTCCCGTAAATAAAACTGATTAAATCTTCTACAAAGCAACATCCTTTCCTTTCTATTCAATAATTTTTCTCCCGCAGAAGAGTTTACAATTCAAACAGCGCTGCATAATGTTTATATATTTCATAACAAGTATAGAATTATGTATTGTATGTATAAATGCAGACGAAGAACTGAGAGGCTGTTCGAAATAAAAATAAATCTCGGTTTTAAAAATACAGATAAGGAATGTCTGTGTACCAGTGTTAACACTATATACCAATAGCGAGAAGCGGAAATGTACATTTCCTTGTGAAAATATCCTTTCTTACATCAGTGCCCAGACTCCATGCCAGATAAACAAGAAGTAACGTCTCTGTGGCTGCTTTGAGAAATTGGTCTCCGGAGACAGCTTTCTAGGTTAATTTATTCTGTATCGGGCTGGCAGTGTGTGTACTGTCACCACTTTTAAACTCAGGGCAGGGCCTGTTTTGTGTGCAAGACTGCCCAAGATAACTTCTTATGGCTCCTTGGGATGGCTGCTGTCGGTTGATTCTGGCAGGCCATGAGACAGCCCGTTTATTTGTTTGTTTGTCCCGTGAGTTTTTGGCTGGCCGTTCAGGGCTCTGTTTGGCCCCGGTCCCTGTTGGGCTTCTATTTCTGCAACCCAAGTGGCTCTTAATGAAGCTGGTAGGGTTGGCATGGGCCCTCAGCAAACCCAGGCCTGATCAGACCCTTCTTCTTCTGCCTTGGCAGCCACACTCCATTTGCTCCCTCTGGCTTCCTAATTTAGTAACGGTGGGTAAAAATATGTGCTAACGAACAAGGTCTGGTATGTCAGGCTGGCGTCCAGAGAAGAGGGAGAGAGGGGAGGAGGGGTGAGTAGAGGAGGGAGGGAGGGAGGGAGGGAGGAGGGGAGCTGTTTTCACAGCAGGCACCCAGTGACAGGGGTAGAGTCACTCAGACCCCTCTGACATCTGTGTGTTTGTGTGTGTATGTGTAGACATTCAAGAGAGTGTATGTACGTGTGTGTGGGTGGATGATGAGAGGTGGAGGGTGAGCACTTAAAATTTCTCACCCTTGCCAAACTCCATTCAAACACTTCTAATCATTCTTCTGTTTTAGTCCAACTATGCTGCGAGGCCTGCAAAGCAATCCCCTCGTTTACAGAGAAAATGGACAAATGACTGAGAGGATTGCGTTTTTCATCTCATGTTACTATCTGGTTTCCACGTTGGCTCGCGGAGGCTAAGTGACGTGCTTTCAGAGTTGAATTTCAGGCACCGTGACATATCACGTAAGGCAGCGTTTTTGGTTATTTAAATCAATGAAACATTAAACTGAAGCAGCAGCAGCAGTTGGGTCACGCGAGCTGCTGTTTGCGCACGCAGTTTTCAAATATCCTGTCAACAGATCTGTGGTCACAACTCTTGGTGAAGTTTTCTAATAAAGCATGCGTTTAAAAAAGGTTTATGAGTTGATGCATAATAGCGCAGCAGTACGCCATTCGTTAGACGAACGTTTGGTTTGCTCCATTGTTAGATCTTTGGACATTTTCACATTCTGTAGGATGCGCGGATACATAATAGATCATCCTGTCGAAAGACTTTAATATGAGTCTTTGTTTTTTGAGTGATTTTTGTTTGGCGTGTATCCTCCTCCAGCCTAACTTGCTTTGTCTTTTTTATGTCTTATTTGAATTCATCAGGAGGGAAATAATGGCACTTCAAAAACAAGTAAAGGAATAATGAAAACAAGGTGTTTGCTTGTAGTAACAACAACACAAAAATCTACCAGTTGAACAAGTGAAAATAGTCTAGAAACCGGTTTCCTACATCTCACTGAAATGTTGAAAATGAAAGGTCCAAACTGTGGAATCAGTACCACTGGTGGTACGCAAGCTCCTTTTAGTGTTTCGCAGAGGAATCACTATTACGCTATTTGAAAAATGATAGTCATTAAAGCTGCTGTGATGGAGTTTTGTATTAGAATATGTGTTAAATAGTTCTATTTCCAGCAGTAAAATCACTAGACATGGGAGCAAACAGGAGGATACTGCTCTCTACATGTTCATGAGCAGACAGCGCCGCCTCTTTATGGAGTTCTCTGTTCTGATTGGCTGAAATGTGCAGGGATACCAGAAAAAATTTATTTCCTCTTTTACTGCCAGAAGAGGGGGAGGAGAGACACGGGTTAATGACCAAAAGACAGTGATTATTGGAATATAAAGCTATGTAACAGATGTTTTAATACAAATACATCACTTTCAGCAACTTTAAATTTTATGTCATTTAAAATAAGTTGTCTTTCTTGTAATATTTTTGTTTCAGCCCGCTACCTAGTCATGTTCATGCATGTTGTGTGCAAATGTCAACTATGAGTTACAAGTTATGGCGCAAGTTAAATTCAAACTGTGATGGCAAGATGTTAAGCTGAGGTAAAATTAAAAGGTTCTAAAACCCCCACGAACGTAGCTCCAAACTTTTGGGAAGTCTGAATAAGTAGTAGGACTTTTTAAGTAGTCTTTTTGAACCAAGCGCCAGTGCTAAAGGCTACCAAGCAGGGCCGCTAACCTGCTACCATTAGCGGCAAACTGTGCAAAGCCGTGAGCTTTACGCCACTGTATTTTAACGTTGATCTGAACAGGCTGATATTTTCTGAGGCGGCACAAGGTGTAAAAAGTTTGAGATACAGCGTTTTTTGACTGATTGTGTCATATATTCTATGTAATGAGATATTTTGACCAGATTTCAGACAAATGTACTTGGTAGGATTGTGAGTTTTTGCAGTGCCCCTGTAATTTATGACTGCTCCATCACCCCACTGTCTGGAAAAGATCTTCAGAGAGTGCAGACCATAATCCATGTATAACTTAAAGACCATGACACCTATGAACTAAGAAAGCTCAGGAAAACATTCTGGGTTGCACACGTATGTTTTTTTTGAGCTGATGCATTGCTCACTGCAGATTATTTCTGTTCTGTTTAGTGTCTGTGAGGGCTTACTGGATCTGTGGGGGAACCCTTTTAAATGTGGGCTACAGAGCTTCCTGGTTCAGCTCTCTGCATACTGTAGGTCTAGCTGCAAACCATGCAGCCAGCGGAAGAAAAACATGTTTTTTAATGTATGTTTACCCTATACACCTCAGACTTTAAAAGTTCCTCATTTTCCATGGACCCATTCCAGCAAACATTAACGGTGAATAACTTTATTGAGGCCATTTCAGCGAAAGGCAGAGAAGTAGTGCCAGTAAACTTTATATAATATATATGATATAATCACACAATGACCCTGAATATTTGACTCTGATTCCTTAAATGCCAGGCCTGCTTTGAAATGATAGCAAAATGTTAGTCCAATGTTGATAATGAGAGCTGTTTATTCATTGTTTTGTAGCTCAGAACGTCCACTGCCTCAGAGTCCTGTGCTCCATTTTCATCCGTCAAGACAGTTGACCATAGAAATCTGCCCTTAAGCACTTTCGCACTTGCCCTTCCTGTTCACAGTTTAAGAGGCTCATGGCATCCTTGTCAGCTTCACTTGTAAACTCAAAGCTTTCGGATGAAAACAGAAAAACACCCTTGTCTGTCAAGCGCAGCAGTAGAAAAGTCTATAAGACGCCCGACCCACTGTTACTGTACATTTGTATTGATTCATTTAAAAAAACATTCTAATAACCCATGTCTTGTTTTCTCATTGCACCGAGTGCTTGGCTGAAAGCTGTGCGCTGAACTTTTGCTTCGCAGCTGCGGTCACAGACAGGGCTAGATAACAAACCACTGTCCCCAGCCTGTGCAGGAGCGGTGCTATTGACACACAGCACGATTCACATCACTGACGGTGATGGCATGATTGTCATGATTGAGCTGACACAAGAACGAAAAAAGAACTGCACAACACAATTAACATTTTTAATTCCTCTGTATAATCGCCACGCCTCATTATAAGTTTAATGCCATATAATGTGCGATTCATATTGTTTTAGTTTGATATGAGTGTTTCTCAATAATACAATACATCTGGCAAAACTATCTCTTTGGAACTATTACAGCAGGTTCGTAAAGGGATCATTTAGTGTTTGATTGTTCGCATTTAGGAGCCGGCTAACAAGGCAACAGAGACCAGGTGTTATTATGCCTTTAATGTACAACTCTACCCAGCTTAAGTGCTCCGGTTGCCGACACAGGAACGTGCCAGTGTTGCACAGCAAGAAAACAGCTCTCAGATGAGTAGAGTTTCAGTTTCAATCAGCCAGAATCATCAATCATCTCCTGCTCACGATATGTCACAGTTATTTCTCGAAACCACAAACTAGCACCTAACTTTTGTACAGCTGTCCCCACTTCCTGTGTTAGTTAACCCACAAAACACCCACCCCTTAGCGCTGAACATTAGCCCCTTTCATAACAAATGGCGTTTTGGAGGAGAAACTGACAGAGCAGGCGGTTTAATGTGACATCTTTTTTACCTTGTGTTCAAGTAAAAGTTAAAGACTCACCTGTGTGAGGCCCTCTGATACTCCTGCGTTATCTTTCGCAACAACTTTTCGCAAACATTTTCAAATGAAACTGAAATTTTTGGGGAAAAAACTGGCACAACTCTATAGCTGCTACATTACACGAGTGGTTTACCACCTCAGCAAAGTTATTCTATCCTGACTCACAGCAGACATGCCGATCTTCACAGCTGCTGCACTTCAGATAAAGCGCGTTATTCGCACATAGAAAAAAGAAATGTGTTTTGGTACCGTAATCAAAGTATTTGTGTGAGTAATGCTGCTGTTAAGAGGACAAAAACAAAGCCAGGCACTTAAACCAGGCACCCATTCCTTTCAACCGGAGCTGTCCAAGGCGTAGACATGATAGTCACAGTGCGATAAGATAAGCTCTCTTCCCATCCAGCAGCGTGGTTGCATGCCAGTGCTTTGTTTAACAATAGTTTTGTATTCAAATGTGAATTGTTCCCTGCTATGGCAAAGACTTAGGATGGCTTAAACTTGTTTTCATCCTTACCCAAACCTTGGCCTAATTTGAGGCATACGCAGCAAACCAATCTACTATTGTTCCACCGCGAAAGCTTCTTCTCTCTTTTCTATTCAATGTCAACATCAAAGATTACCGATCGCTTTGGAGGTGATACTGCCATTCTTTGTTTAGACAATGGGCACGCTAAACCAATAAATGTGTTTTTGTGCGCTGACGGCACGTACGTCTCTTCATAATTGCAGTTTTAGCATCACTGTGACGGGGAGATACGTGCATGAGGGGAGTTTCATCTCCCTCCAACGGCCCCTGCGGTCAAGCTGCAAAAACATGGATCGGCAAGTGTTCGCCAGACGTTGTCAAGACAATGTAGAGGAGGTTTGTCTGTGTCTCTGCACCCTCACACACACACACACACACACACACACACACACACACACACACACACACACACACACATGCAGCACACAAAGATAGAGAGCGCTGCCAAGGACATCCCCTCCAATGATGAGAGGACGGTGCAGCTTCTCGTCCTTGGTGCACTGTGACCCAGCCTTGCACACCCCATCACTGTGTCGGTAACCAGGAGAAAATGTGCCCGCTCAGTCTCGCAGTGCACGGTTAATTGTGCTCATGCCAACAAAAACACATTTCACCTGCTTCTTCGTCTACACCAGTAAAATGTGCGACATCTGTCCAGGAAGAAAAAGAACAACAGAGAACATCTCAGTCCAAAATGCAATGTAACTTTCTGCAGTTGTGTGAATGTTGGATTTTGTTTTTTCTCCATCTCACTTTACGCAGCATACACATAATCTGAAATACACATTTAATGTCTGAAAAGACTTTTTTTCTGATGTAACATCTAGAAAACTTTGTGAAAATGGCTCTTTTTGAGCAGGAAAAGATACATCAGGTTTAAAATCTCAACTACTACATATCACCGGGAAACTTCTCAAACTGATTACTTACATGAAGACAGTTGAATTCTTTTTACAACAAATGCAAAAAAGCAAAAATTCCCAGAACAGAAACTTGAACATTTGATAAAACCAGGTTCGCAATTCTTGTTTTACCTTGTTGACATGTTAAAGTTAAAGCTTTTTACAGAGGATTTTTTAAAATATTTCTTTATATTACTCCATGAATCTGATAGCAGACAGAGTTTGATGCCTTACTCAAGAGCATGTCAGAAGCGCCCCTGCAGACTGAGTTTCTACCACTGACACTGTCAAATGTAAAATATTTTTAGACAGAAAATGGTGCATAGGATGAAGATTGTAACTCATAAATAGCACCGTGAAATGTTCCGATTAGATTTCTTGCATTAGGACAGTTATTTTCTTTATATTACGAGTTGATACTTTTCAAATGTACACATGCAAATTAGACTATCTAATTAAGTATGCCCAATGAATGATTTGCATTCATTTCCAGAACAGAAATCTGAACTTAAACAAACATGGAAATGTGTATTTTGGGTGTTTTCTTTCTGCTAATCTGAAAGAAGACAAGTTTTGAGACCAAAATAGCCCAAAGTCTCAACATTGACCAGTAAATGAAAACAATTTTTTCACCTGTAGCGTCTCCCCTTGAAGCTGAAGGGAATCACTCTCATGAAAGACTTAACCAGACTTCTCATTTAACCCCCCACACCCTCAGGAATATGCCTCCAAAATGAATGCAATATCAAAATGGGGGGTTTTGTCACTTACCTTCGACTGTGACTGTGAATGAGAGGCTAAATGTCCGCCTGTGGTTCTCTGACCTTTGTGGCTCCTCTGCTGACTTGGTTCAGGTAAGTGCAGGTTGTGTGATGCAGCGGTATCAATAATGGAAGAAAGGCAACCCCCTCCCTCTGGCTGCTATGTGGGTCAGAGGAGGCTCTCGGTGGATGGGAGAGATTGATGAAGAGCACCAGGGAGAGCGTCGGAGCGCCTACCTCACAGCGGTGCAACCCGAGCCGCTCCCCCTGCACTTGTTCTGAGGCCCCCCTCCTGAGCTGCAGCGCCCGGCGCTCTTTAAATGACCTTCAAATTAGCCTTATTTTTCAGGGCTCCAAACCCTTCAGGGGCCTTTCCTGGAAGGATGGTGGGCCTTGTTCTCACTCTTTTTCTCTGCTTCTTCCTTTGTTATCCTCCTGTTGACCAGGAGTCGAAAAACAACAGAGGAGAGGAGCTTATGTAGCAGAGGTGACTGATTCTCACCCTCTGATGTAACCACATAATCGAGCCGTTATTGTGTTCCCGATTACGCAATTACACACTCATAACTTTTTTACCCTTTCATTGCACCTTCTCTTTCAAACAAATCCCATTATCACACGTCCCCTTGTCAGAGTCTGCAGTCGATGATACATGTGGTGTTTTGAGAGGTCTGTCTGTGTGTGTGTGTGTGTGTGTGTGTGTGACGGTGGCTGGGAGTCGCAGTGGGATCCTTCTTCCACTACATCACAGAACAACACTCTGTCAGGCCAGCCCATCCATCACTACAGCTGTGGTTTATGTACACACAGCAGGTCACGCAGGCCCTCTGTCCAGACCTGGTGCACCGCTCCGGATTATCCATTTGCATTAAGAGAAACACCCCTTTCTAATGGAACTGAATGACTCAGACGGCCGCAATTTGTGAGGTTACGCTCTGCTTTTAATGGAGCGGTTACCCGTGAAGGCTTTTGATTTACGAACTTTTTCAGCAATTTTCAGGATGATTTGTTCACAATTTATTATTTTTTACTTTTTTTTCTATGAGAAGACAAATTCCCCAATCTCATCTTTTCTCTTCACCTGTGACAGACTGCGAAGGGCGAAGAAGCTTGACGCAAACTCACCTCACCAATCAACAACTATCTGCTGCAAATGATAGAAACAAACACTTGTGCCAACACTGATCGGCTGATGTTTTAAATTTTCCTTTTAGTTCTGTGCACAGTGCACACTGCACAGCAGCCTTAAAGGTGACCTTATACAGTATGGGCGTTGTACAGGCATATGTTGCGCCCTTTTGGGAAAAGCTTTGACTTTTGTTATGTTTTTATTACACTGGAGTGAAGCCTTACCTCCCCCGAGAAGACAATACACCTCCACACAGTATCGGCATTATACATTTTATTTGCACAAGTAGCAGTTTGTCACAGAAAGCTTCTCAGCCTTAACATCCTCTCCTTTTTTTTTAACTGAACTCGTGCAGAATAACGCATGGAAACTTTTAGCGCAGATAAAGTAGCGACTGCACAGCAATCAGAAACCCCCCTGGAGGTAATTCAAAAAGACCACGTATTCCGTTTCATGGTAAATATTATTGACAAAGGTAAACAGCCAGAAAATTAAGATCAGAATTCAAACCCGTCTCTTTTCTCTCCAGGTTTCCTCTTGCTTGCTCTTGACACTCCGCCAAACATTTGGAGCTAGTTCTCCCGCTATCGTGATGGAAAATTGACAGGCGGGATTGTAGCTCGCAGGCAGCGAGGGAGTTAGAGAGCAAACATCAAGGGGAATCAAGTTGGAAAACATAATAAGTCATCGCGTTAGCCGTGGAGTGAAAAAGATGGTGTGAAAATAGGCAAGAGGACGACCAGAGGTGGGCCATGACTGATGGCTGGGTAGGATGGGGGCTTGTTGCTGCAGAAGGGCAAACCTGGCCTGATTGATTGGCTAGTATTTCAGAGAGGCCCCCGTGCCCATTTGCTTATGATGCTGGAATGCTTTGGTAGCATTTTGTAGAGGGAGTAGAGACAAATGATGAAAAGCGGCCAATGTGAGATGAAAAATTAGGAAGATGGGAGAATCAGGCCATGGGAAGAGATCATGATGGTATTCATATTGTCTTAAGCTGAATGAGAGCTGTTTATGTCTTTAATGCTGCCTTATTATGTTACTCTCTTCACAAGAAAATGGTGCAGATGTTTTATCATTTGCTTTTGTAGCTACTTCCTGTGAAATAACTTGCATATGATGAATGAATGTTAGACTCACAACAGGCTGAATGTCACTGAAAATGACACATAAATCAGAATCTGTGTCTTTTGCGACAAGTAAGTCACAGTGATCCTTAAAGGTCCAGTGTGGAGGATTTAAGGGAATCTATGGGCAGAAACTGAATCTAATATTCATAATCAAGTTTTCATTACTTTATATTTACCTGAAATAAGAATATGGTTGTTTTTTCTTTTCTTCTTTTTTATTTATTTATTTATTTACCTTAAAATGATTATTTTATATATGAAAGGACAGGTTTTGTTTCTACAGAAGCCCAGAATGGACAAACACCGGCCCTCTCAGCCACTTTTTGCATTTATTGCAGTTATCATACTGGGAGGTCGAGAACCTGCAATCTCATGACTAGATACCACAAAGTCCTTTACGCTGGAGCTTTAAATGCTATCATCAGCAATCTTACAACAGCACAGTCATAGTGTAAACCCACAGCGAGGTCACCGATTGGTTTGTGGACCATTTTGAAGCCAGTTTGGCATAACATTCTTCACCATCTTGGTTTTTTTTTTAGGCCAGAATGACGATTTCTTGAGTAGATGGTGGTGCTGGAGAGGATACGCTTTGCTATGCAACAAGTTTACCCTAATTGGTACCATAATTTACTAAAGAGACATCATGCTGCATTGAAGTATACTCGAAACTAGCCAGTGAAACCATAAAATCATTGGGAAACTGTTTACTGAGGTAATAAATCAAGCAAGAAGTAGGGTCTTTTTCTCATAAGCTTATGCAATTAGACCTCTTTTTGAAACCAGTGGAATCTCCCCCTGCTGCCCATTAGTAGGAATGCAGATTAATAGCGTTTCATTTTTCCAGACCCAGAATGAATGCTATGAAAATGCATCATACTGTCTATGGCACAACCACAATATACTGCTGTTAAATCTGTATCATATGCAGCATATTATTGTAGATAATATGATTATTCAAGTGCATATGAGGCTGGCACTAGATCAAAAATTAAGTTTTTCTAATTTATCTTTAGGGGGGACGTGAATGTCTGAACCAAATCTCATGGCAATCAGCCCAGGAGTTGTTGAGATATTTTACTACAACAACAAATGTCCGTCCACTGAATACATTAAGGATTAACGATAGTAAGTTTGGTTTATCCCAAGAAATCTTTCACATGGCAATCATGTGATAGTTGTTTGGAAATTTCAGTCTAGACCAAAGCGGTGGACTGTCCGGCCAATAGTTTAACGGACTGACATGACTGCTAGCATGGCTAAAGAGCACAATTTCTGGTTTACCAAGCTTCACATTTCTCTTTTCTGTTTAATTTCCTCTGGCAGCCCTCCTTCGTTACAGTATTATAATGAGGGGCTCATGGACTTTCGAGGGTTTTATTGCATTAAACTTCATATCTAATCTCCCCAGTCTCTCCTGAATAGTGTATGGCTCTGTTCCACGAACTACAACAGAAAGAAACACTTACGTTTGGAATGTGCTTCACTGAAGAGCTTTTCTCCATCTGGATAAAGGGGTTGCTGTTTCCTGACTGTCTAATATCTATCCAGAGAGGTTATTACAGAGAGAGGGATATCATGGTGCATTATCCACAGACATGGTATAAAAACAATCATGGAAATGTACTGAGCACTTTGTAAGAACATGACCAGCTGTTTGGCTGTTTTAAAGGAGGAAAGAGGATACATGCTGCTTCCACGTTGCACTTTTCCTCTGCTTTTTGCCTCTTTGAACTTACTTCAAACATGATCCAGCTTGTGTTTAGTGTCATGCCAGCCATGTGGATGGCATATGCTAACATTGCAATTGAGGCCTGCTGGTTATAGGTGTGCGCGGTGACCGGTAGCCCTCGGTTATTATGTCCCTGAGCTGATGTGAAGCGGTGGACAGGCAACGACTGAGAGTAGACGTGTGCATGGAAACAATTCAGGCGCAAGTACGACAGTAGCCACATGAAAGGCCCCTTTGTGGGGCTCCGCCACCTTACAGATGGTCAGCTTCCCTCGTCCATTAAACAATAACAGTGCTCCGATCTCTCCCCGGGCCAGATGTGCTGAATCTGTGCTGCTAAATGGAAACAAATCAGCCAGGCTTTGCTCTTTAATTGAGCACTGGAGTGTTTATTTTCTTGAGACTGTCACAATAGACTACAAAATTCCCATAAAAACTCAACTGTGAGGGAAGATTAGCCCATTTAGCACCTCTAGACAGCATTTTTCCACATGAGACGAGTCTTAAGTGCAGTTCTGCTGGTGGCAAGACTTCCACACGGGACCGGCCACATCTTTAGTCACTCCTTATTTCTGCACTGTGATCTTGCACTTAGAAGCACCCCTTGTAAAAGCAGCCGTCGTGGGGAGGTCGCCCTGACATCTTTATCATAATTGCCCTAAATACCCCCATTAGAGAAGCTAGCCGGTATCCTCAATAACACTAGTCATCCCTGGTAGCACTGGTGCATCTAATTGCCTGGGCCTTTTTTTGAAAGATTGCCTGACATCAGCACGGCTCCCTGTGGGCCGGCCCTCTTCATTCTCTGCCCAGCAAAGCATATCGTTATCGCAGCCAGCAAAAAGACCCGGCCTCCCTGCTCCTGGATAATTAACTGTCTGGCTTAACTGCATAATGGAAAAAGGAACATTGGAGGTATGGTAGTTATTCAAGCAGGCCTTGGAGAGGAGAAGTATAAGACAATACTGGGGGTCATCCATGCTCGCCATTTTTCAGTGGGATGGGTGATAATGCAGAGGGATAGGATAGGAGGTGATATTGTGGGCAGAGGCTGGTTATGGAGGATTGGTTTCATATGATAATTAGGCCCATATGCTAATTGCCAAGGAAGCTTGATGAATTCCATCAGCCCGGCTCTCCGACTCCAGCGCTGGCTCTCCTATCAGCTGTCCCCAACGTCCCCCCACTTCAAAGGCTCAAACCATCTTTACACAGCACTACATTCTCTGTGACTCTTTCCTGCTTCAAAACAACAGTCTCCATCGGTGTGACCCCCTCACGTCCCCCAAAAAAAGAGATACAAGAACAGCAACAGCAGGAGGGGGAAGTAAAGGGGCGTCTGCCGTTGTTTGACATTTACAAGTCTCTTAGTGAAACGCATGATGCACATCCTTGTGAGTGTGTGCGCGCGAGTGTAATTAGAACACGGCAGGCATGTGTTTGTCTTTGTGTTGTTGTATGGCGAAGCTATCAAGGACAAGTGCATTAATGAGCACCTGGAGAGGAACAGCTTGTGTCTCCTGGTTAGTGTGACCGCGAGCAGGGCGCAGACTCCTTCACTGACTCAGATGACGTGACTGATGGAGGGGGAGGTTTCTGTCAGATCTGGGGCGCTCCCAGGAGCTGCAGTTTGTCTCGGCTGACAACAGCGCTCACCAAAGGGGCCCCCGTCCCACACATCAGCTGGAAAGGTGAGAGAAGATGTTGTCCTTCCCTATGTGCTTAGAGTCCTGCAGCTCCCTCCTTTTCAATTTTCTTAGGTTTTCTTTTGAACGCACGTGTAAAGAAACAGCTGCAGAGCGCTCGGACATTCATCTATATAACATGCTCTGTGTTTGTGACTAAGTTTGTTTTATGAACCAAATATAAGCTAATTAACACACTTTTAAATCTAGACTTTAAACATTAAAGGTGCGACTTGTAGGATATGGCCAGAATTACATTTTAAAACCTTCAAAAAATGAACTAACATCATTAACAGAATGTAAAGAAATGACAGTTTTCTATGTTTTACAAGCTCTCTTAGCTTTTTTAGTGTAATAAACAAACAAAAAAACTCTAACAGCACAAAACAGGAAATTATTCTTGCACCCTTTTCCCTCATTAAACAAGCAATATAACCACACACCTCCTGAATTCAAGTTTTCCTCTTTCCTCAAACTAAGATGAGCTTAATTGTCTCGTTAAATCAACAAAACGCACATCATTCTAACTAATGAAACTTAACAAAACCATCTTGGTTGCTATTCCTCTCTTTCAACAATCTACTCAGAATTTGCCAAAATGAATCCTAAATTCACAGAGTAAGACAGGAATACATTTTGGCTGCTTTTCCACGCTAGTAATGACTGACCATCCTCTCACTCCTTCACGTCTCCTACCCCTGCTGTGAGAACCAACGCTATCCCTCTGAATCCGAGCCAGTCAGCTAATGGGGCTAATAACCGAGCTAACTAGCCTTAAAGAGGTCACATTATGCTTTTTGGGTTTTTGCCTTTCCTTAATTGCGTTATGTAGCATTTTTGTGCATGTGAAAATTCTGCAAAGTGAAAAAAAGCCCCATGTCCATGCCAAAAGGAGTTACTCTTCTCTCCCACAGAAAACACTGCTGCACTGCCTGAAACGCCTGGTTTGGAGTCGAGCCTTTACTTCTGTAACTTATATGCATTACTATGTGACAAACATCCTATAAATATACATTTATATATATTCATTATAAAATACTGTATATGCAGCTGTACAACAACAATGGTTACCAGCTGTAGTGGTGTTATTTTAGATCACACTACCTTGCTCAGCATGACCTGCCCTACTCTGCCTCTGGCTACATCCTGCATAAGTAATGTGCTTGTGCAACTCTCATCAAAGATTGACCATTAGTTTACATGAACACAGACAATTTCCAAACCGTAAGATAATGTAAGAACTGGCAACATGTCAAATTCTATATAATCCGGACAAATGGGAGGCAGCATCCAAAGAGAGTAACCGCAAACTGCTGCAAATTTTAGTTGCCTTCTGTAGCTGCCATTAGCCAGTCAGCTCAATTAGCCGTGCAGCGAGTGCTCTTATTAGCTGACACTGCCCAGAGTGGGAGCTCAGGGCACGGAGGGAGTGTTGGTGTTGTTCGCACTAGTTTTTTTATACTTTGAACTAATATAAAAGCTATTGCACCTTTAACTTTAAGATACACATATTAGTTTGTTCTGTGTTCTCAACAGCATTTGAAATACAATTATTTTTAGTCTCAAGCAGTAAAAGTCCAACCGTATCATTGTCAAATAAGGATAAAATGAATATCCTCCAAATGTCGTATTTATACTTTCTGAATGGCAACAGAACAAAGAGACAGAGTCATATCCTCAGTTACATATGGATTGAACAGGAAGCATGTGGAACCAGAGATATGAGACAGCAGCTGGATTTTTAGAGTTTGGCATTGCTTGAAAGTGTGCTGAAAATCCAGCCCATGATGAAAAAAATAGGCTCATACAGAGTCATCTATGCCACTTAACAATCATAACACTGTGTCTGCGCTGTGACATTGATAATAACTGTCTTATTAGATTTGCTGTGTGGTATTACACTGCACTGCTAATAGAATTACATTCGCAGTGCTAACGGCATTACATTCACTCAAGTATCTCACATCCTCATCAGTGCAGCACAACACAACAATGTCCTGTCTTGTTCCCTGACATGAAATACAAAAATGTACAAGCTTCCGGAGTAATATGTTTACACTGAGACTAATGGCTTTAGCCTGGATTGGTTACAGTGCATGAGGAGAAGGAACAAATGACTCATTTAAAGCCCTCACAGCTATCTCTCATTCAACGTAGATGTTTCATGTAGCTTTGTTTGATTTGCTCGAACCAAGAGTTGACAAAACAGCTGCTCTGGAGCTTTTGATTACACGACGCATTCTGCATTTTTGATTACACGATCAAAGAACTTCACTTTAATGGCGGCTTGAATGACTGGCCTTAAGGGACAGTTCACCCTTAAATCAAAAAATCATATTTTTCTTCATTCCTCTAGTGCTATTTGGATCGTTTGGGTGAGAGTTGAGAGTTTTTGTATGTTTTTTTAGAGATGACTGCCTTCTCTTGAATATGATGAAAGTAGATGGCACTCGGTTGTGGTTCTTTGAAAAACAAAAATCAAAACAGTAATCATGACCATGTGACTCAGCATAATTCACAGTTGCTTGTGTTGTGAGCAGTTTTATGTAGGACCCATTTCCTCTCTATTGAGACTATATAACTGTATCACTGCCCAGAAGGAAGCGTGCATTGGCCCGTGGACCAGACACTCTGCTTGTGACAGCGTAGGAAGGAAATATTATGTTGTCCGAAGCTAATACAAGCCAGTTAGCTTCGTTAGCGAGCTTCTTGTCCTTAATTAGATGCATGCCTCTGCATGCATGCAGCTGGTGATGACAGGATTGGCATGTGTAGTTTGGAAGAAAGAAAATAGTTCCTACTAAATATGGAAATATTGCTCCATGTGGATTCTGAATATTTAAAACAGGCTCAACAATGATTTTTCACAGTATTGATAAACCAGTATCAGGTGCGCTTTCTTGCTTTCTTCTCATGGACAGCAAGTTGACCCACACCACCTCTCACTCTTTTGACTACAGTCAGAAAGAAATGAACCTTGTTGTCGTGCTTAACACACACAACACAAACCTTGTTGTGTTTATCTTTAATAAAAATTGATGTGGATAGTTTTTCAAAAGTTTTTTTTTTTTTTTTTTTCTTTTTCGAGTGCCATCTTGTTCCTTTATTGAGAGAAGGCAGACACCTCTACGGCAAATTTCTCCAAACAACCAGCGGGCAACAAACTAGATAAACTACATTTCAGGTAAGAGTTAAAAAACTGTCCTTTTGATTTTGGGGTGCACTGTTCCTTTAAAGAAAATGGAAAATTTGATTATCTATAATTTCATGGCAACTGGATCTGCTGGTGGAGATCATGTGATAGGACTGATGATGATCTAGAACATCGACTAAATAGACCTCGTTCTTGTGGTGAGAATGTTTTGTAAACAACATATTTGCTCCAGTTTAATGTTCTGTAATGAAAATAATGACAGACATGTGACAAACACATTACTGTACTCACACTGAGGTTTTTACAAGTCTGTGATGGGTTTTTCCAGGTTCCAGTCTGCTGGTGTCAGAGCTGCTGGTTTTATAGGTACAATAGCCCACAACAGCTTTGAACACATGATACTCATTACAGTAAGAGCATCTCCTCAACTGTTAGGGGAAAATGAAGGCTGGAAAATTGGAGCAGCATACCGCACGCTCCCTTCTCCTCTCCGTGACTTTCTCGTTGCCTGCTTTTATTCAGCTTACTTGGCTTCAGCGAACCAAACACAGAAACAGAAAGAAGAAGGCTCAAGGTAGTGTTGAGATCGTGCTCCGTCTTAACCCGAGACAGGCCTTTGAAGTGAGTTCTCCAGCCAGCCAGACACAGTTAGCAGGAGTTGGTAGTATGCTGTCTGAAATCCGCAGAACCGACGATCTGAATACTAAGATGTCCACAGAAACTGATATGGTTATCGATACATTACTTTCTCCTGGCAGTAGTTTGAAAAGCCCCAGCTGAGTCCACGGGGACATGTGTGCTTGTGTTACAGCTGCCCATGTTTACCATCCTCCACCTCGGGCTCTTTCCACTGAGAGAAAGATGCTGGCTAGGGTGCAACTCTGCAAATCCCACCTGGATGTGGCATTTGTAATAAACAACCTAGGGGCATGGCTGCCACCCTTTCTCTTTTCTCTCCCAGCGCTCCTCCTCGAGCCCTTTTCCACACTGCTCATAAGCTCCCCAAACAGCCTCTAATTTGTGTCTTGATTAGTGCCATATAAATTGCAGTGTGTTGTTTCTTAAGCAACTCCACGGGTTACATTTGACATGGCTGTTTTCACCGCTCGCTCTGTCCTCTCGCACACACATGCACACTCGGTCTTCATTACTGTGATAGCACATGAGGGGGAAGATATAGTTATTCAGGGAATTATCTGCCTCATTGGTGCCATATCTCATCCCGTGCTTTTCTGCCAAATGGCCGTGTTTCCATGGAGCCTGCTTGTGTTTACTGTGACGTGCCATGGCAGAGCCCTTTCTGGTACAGAGGGACTTAACACACAGCAGTGGAGGGTATTTCAGTCCCTGTTTGGAGTTTTGGGGCTTACTTCTCCAGCTCTCCCCTCTCCTCCCACCTGCTCTCCTTGCTGTTCCTTCGCTGGGTGCCTGTGTGGCTGCGTGCTGGCGCTCCTGGCCCTGTTCTTAGACAGACATGGCTAATTGAAAGGGAAGGCTGCTCTCTGCTGATCAGCTCTGACAGCAGTGTCTTGCCAGAGGTGGGTGTGCCACCCCATGCTGAGAGTTTTCACAGCAAAATAACAGTGCTGTCGTGAAAAACACAGACCGTGCCACGATTACCCGGGCAGCTTGCCAAAGGAGCCAGATGAATTTTGCGGACAGAAGAAAGAGGGGAAACCCACTTTGTCTGCTTTTACGACTTTAGGGAGGAGAGCCATGCCAGCGTTTGGTGAAAATCTAACAGACAGTGTCCCATTTCAGTCGGGGGTTAGAATAAAATGAAACCACATCGTTTTCTTTTCTTTTTTTTTCCTTTCTTTTTTAAAGAATGCAACAATTAATGATCATATCTGATCACAGATGTACAGTCTGTCATTTCGTGTTGCTTTCCAGCTTTAGAGAATAAAAGGAATTGTTCGCCCGAAACATTCAATATTCAGCAGTTAACAGCTCGCCCCCCCGCCTTGTCATCAAAACTCCACTTGAGTGGAACAAAAAAAATAAACACATACACCGGAAATTTCATCTGAGCTTATTAACTTTTGAGTGTTAACAGGTATAACAAGGTATGTGATACAATATGGCCCTTCATAACTGCCTGTATTTCAATTTACACTCACCGGCCACTTTATTAGGCATGCGGATCCAATGCAAAGAGCTCTGACATGAATTCTACATCTACGAAGCTCCTAATACTGACAGAAAAGTAATGGTACTACTCCATGCTTAACATTGAGGTTGTACTGTGTGATGGTGCATTATATCGAGAGACGTTCCTGACATACTGGCCCTCTCATGTGAGTTAATTGGGTGGACATAATATCAGAAACACCTCTCAGTGTAATGCAGTCCAGTTAATCACCGCCGCAAACTACAGCCTCAATAATCAAATTAACACCGCTCTGACGGCTTCAACAAAGGCAGAATTCATGGTGAACTTTCCCTTTAAGTCACAGTTTGATACCCTCCTCTATATCATTTTCATACATGCTTCAGGTTCCTGGATAAGCAGCACCTCTTTTAAACTTTCGTGTTGTGTCTCTTCCGCTCGCAGGTCCTCCCCACTGCCCATATCAGAGGTGTCATGATCCAGAGTGACTTGATGCACACGGACAGGCTGGGACCCCTCAGCGGGCCCGCAGTGGACAGCTGTGATTACTGCTGACAATAATTTATGGTCCCCTCTGATTGAAAACATGAGAGCTGGAGATAGAAAGGCTGGTGCGGAGTCAAGGCACCACCTTAAGATATAAAACTGAGGCCGCAGCTGCTGTCAGAAGCAGGACTCCTGCCAAGCTCTGCAGGCCTTCTGCCCATCCAGACAAACACAAGCTCTCGTTTTGCTTCTTATTTCTCTCTCCTTTATACTTTCCTTCCTCCCTTTCTTTGCCTCTTCCTCATTGTATTCTCTCACCATTTTCCATCTTTGCTCGCGCTTCTCGCTCTTCACATTTCGCTCTCTATTTTTTTTCCCAACTCTGCGCCGCATTCGACCTCAATGTCCGACACAATTCAGAGGCGCGCTGTTTGTAATGATTGTCTGAGATGAAAAAGGAACAAATACTTATCCGCCCCGGCTGATCAGGTGTCTCCACCAGTGAGCTTTTCCAGCCCTGAGATTACCACGCTAATCCTAACAATAGCAATGTGCAGCTGGTTTGAACAACTATCTGCACCATTGTTTATGTTGTCATCCCTGCTGGATCGCACTCACGAGGAGTAACCATTTGAGTGGATTTGCATTTACTATTTCAATGCCACATCCAGGGATGAAGAGCTCTTCCTCTTAAACAATGTATGTTCTGGGTATTATGTTCTATTTCTAAAAGAGGCCTTGAACTGAAGAGAAGAGGGGGGGAGGACAGAGCTCTTGTGGAAATGGAACTGAAATTAAACAATCCCCGGATTGAATTGAAAAAGATTGAAAGGGAATGAGATGGGATGAAAAGATCTGCTTTTAAAAAATGACGAATTCTCTCTTTAATAATTGGCATTGTATTAAATTCTAAAGCGTTTTTATACTCGGGCAAAGGTTTGTACTATGTTCGAATCCACTCACGTAACAATTGTAATGATTTCAGTTTAATATCATACAAATTGCATTGCTTTTTTTTTTTTCAACTTCACATAATTGGTGCCAAATGTGTTAAACACACCGAGTCTCTCCAGCGGTTCTGTTGGCTACCTGTAAAAATAGCACCTCAATCTACGGAGGGAATATGTTTCCTCTCAGGGCACAATGGCTCCCAGCAGCCTCGGAGTTATGTCAACAAGAGAGCGAACGGAATCCCCCCAAAATTCAAGGCGCACAACTTAGTCATCATTAAAAAACAAAACAAAAAAGAAGGGGGTCTTGACTACATGGTTAGACAAAAGACGAATATGTGTTCACTGCAAAGAGGTAATGACAAAAACAGTCCAGCATGTACTCGTCAATGCGTGTGTGCTGGGACACGCTCCAGCCTCCCACAGCCGTGACCAGGAGAGATAAACTACACTACAGATAAAAATAAATGAATGGGTGATGGAGAGAGAGAAATATATGCACGCTGTTTCCTCTATTAAGTTACGTTCGCTTCCAGTTTGCGGCTGTGTTGCGGATGAAATCATGGCAGCGACAGACACTGACATCAGATCACTGTAGACCGCGTTCCACCGTTAACTCTTATGAGAACTACCAGGGCGCAGATCTGCATTCAGCTGTACCAGTGCCTTACAACACCGCTGTTTTCCAGCTTAAACAATGTGTTGCTACGACTTGGCAACACTGAATGTGACCTGGTCTGACAGATCTCTGGAGATTGGGAGGGAAACCATATTAACCCATATGAACACGGGAAATGTCAACAGAAAGGAGCAGGGTTAAGAATCAACAGAAATGAAGCACCAGTGGAAGTTCAGGCAAAAAAAAGATGTATTCGTCATCAAAAGTCCCTGGAGCTCAAACTCACTGAGATAATTTTCATAAAGTGTCAATAACAACTTACTTTCTCAGCATTTTAATAATGTAATTCAGAAAAATGAAATTACTGGATGAGTTTGACTCATTCTTCCAGCACTGGCTCGTATATTGGGCCCATTGATGGTAACATAGAGATCTCTGTAATAAAGCTGCACTGATGAGTCCATTGATAGAATAATCAAGTGAAAGAAAACTAATTGGTGACTGATTTGAAAACCGTTTAATTGCTTCCTTCATTTTCAAACAAACATTTTTTTAAAAAGCATGTCGGTTCCAACTTGAGGAAGTCACTTTGGGACAAAAAGAATAAAATGTGATGAAGGTTTTTCATTTTATATAAGTCTAAATGATTAGTTGTGGAAATAATCAGCAGATAAATAAACAATAAAAATAATATTTAGTTGCAACGGTGCTCACTAATGATGTGACGCTGAATTTTAGTCTAATTATCCCAAAAGTATTCTCTACATTGGAAGATATAAGCCTACAAAAGCATACAATGAAGATACCTGATGTAAGATTGATGTATGATACTGTATTTGATGTAAATGTAATATATTTTTAGTACTTTTAATACAACTATTTTGTTTGGACATCATGCAAAAATGATTGTGAGACCAGGCTAGTTTCAAAGAGAGTACATATGATTTTTAAGTCATTTTTAAAGGCAGCTTACAAAATGTCTCCAAAAATGATTTTGTAATGTTATAAAACATTTTCCTGTGTTATTGAGACGTAAGCTCGACCGGAACGGCTGCTGATATGTAGGTTTTGTCCTCGTGCACCTGGTTAAAGGATCCAACTTTTCACCACTCTCTGCCTGAAGATTGCTTTCTGTCTTAATCTCACACGATGTGATTTTGTTCCAGAGACACCACAACCATTCATCACTTTGTCACCTCTCACAAGAGACTCACTGGTGTCTATTTATTCAATGGGGGGAAAAAAAGAGAATTCCTACTATACAGTATAAAGTACATACTGTAGCCCTGTAATGTGTATCATCGTAAGGGGAAAACCGAACGAAAACTTCACAGAGGGAGAAATTTGTGAATTTAGACCTGTCTACATGGTGAAGAATAACTTATTAATGATATTTAGAATATCCACTATACTATTAGAGGAACAAATGAAGATGCAGTAGAGTGAAGCCAGCATTATGGCAGAGTTGCAGTTTTTTTTTTTCTTCGTGGAGGTTGTTACCGGTTGCTTGATGTTTTTTAGCTCACAGGAGGCTGATACCATCAGACTTGCTATCTCTCTCTCTCTCTCTCTCTCTCATCTCCCTCTCTCCCCCGCCGCCTTTCCGCGCTCACATTCACTCCCTGCCACCTGCACACGCATACTCACATACGCACACATCGATGACATAAAAAGACTGCTTTCTGATGAATAAATTTGTATATTTTAGAACCTATCCCTGTTTCAGCAAGTATTCTCCAGAGGCCCTGCCTTCTTCTCTCCTGAGTTCCCCTGCAACCCAGTGGAGTCATTAGTCTGCTTGCTGTGTTGAACTCTTTAATCATCTGTGTGTTACATAAAAAGAGGACTATTCCTCAGTGACACACAACGGCATGCTCAGCTTGGCTGGGGCTTGCTTTGATGTGTATAGGCTGTTGTGTTGTGTCTGCACTATAGGCTTCTTCAGGCTCAGTTTTTCCATCCTCTGTGGAGGTGAGATAAGATGTCAGTCTTCCTCTTGTTGCAGTAGAGATGTGACTGCGAGTGTATAGTTTGCTACTAAATGGGAGCATAGGGGCCTTTGTAGACATACGTACTACCGCGGTGTAGTCCCAGGTTTGCTGCTGTGCCTGCGGCGCCTGGATCATGCTCATTGTTACCGTGTGATAGTGAACTATACTTGAATGGTTCTGATTCTGCAGCCCCTGTTTATAATTATTTGTCTTTAACGTGTTAGAAAGACGCGAACATGATGAAAATGACACAATTCTTCACAATGCGCACACACACACGCGCGCGCATGCTGCATCAGTGTTCCACAGGGACGGAGGCAGGCGCCTGCTGCCTTGGTATCAGGTTGCAGGTCTGTCAGACACAATGGTGAGGAGTTGCCCCGCGGCTCGGCCTGAGAGGGCAGAACAATGGAGCCGCAGTGCAGACGGAGCAGCAGAGGGCACGACGGGCCAATCTGTCAGCCTGGCAGAGCTGGCCGGGCTACTCCGGCCCCAGACCCTCTCCTCGCACACACAATGGAGAGTGGGGAGGTCAAGAGCACGAGGAAATGGAGGGGAATTCCCAGCATGCTATAATAAAATGGACTCCTCTATTTTGGTGGCTGAAGCAATAGGACACGGCTAGGCTACACCCAGGATACATCATAACTTTGAACGATTACAGTGAAGTCATTTCAGTGGGTCAGCATGCAGCTGGAGATAATCAATTTACGGGTCAGCGGTTCACTCTCTTGGACCTCTGCTCATTACTTTTGCATAAAAGTAAATGGCTCGTCCTGTCTGACAGCTGAAGTTGTACCGTGAGACCATTAGCACGCTCTCTTCACGGCGATCAGAATGTGTTACAGTAGAATCTGGTTATAAATGACGTTCTCAGACTCCTTTTTTTACTGGAATGATGTAAAGGACTTTCACATAGTTCAATATGTTGGGATGTAAAATTGAATCACATCAAGCCATGACATCCTATAAAGCTGAGAGCGTCTGATCTCCTACAGCACTTACAGGAAAGAAGCATATCACTTTCTGCTGCGAGTTTTATACAGCACTAGCCATAATATCTCCACTCTTCGCCTTTTATCTACCCAGCACATGTACACCGCCGTCGATCTGTTACGGCGGACTAGGCGTTTAGACAGGGCTGTGTGCAAGCTGAGGTCCTGAAGACGGCTGCCCTCACAGCGGTGACTAACGGGGGCTAGTGAAAGCCAGATTTTGTTAAAGCTCTTAACCCTCTGGGGTCGATTGACGCGCCGGCGCGTCAAAATCACGTGACTAATTTAAGATGACGTAGCAGCGAGAGGGAGCCTCTGTGCGTCTCTGTTCTGACTCTATATGTTAGAGCAACCTTCAAACTATATGCCAGTTTTTAAATCGTGTTGATAGGCCAAGTAAAACCGGAGTTACGATGTATTATGTACGCCACACTTTTTCGCTAATGTTGCTGTCACATTTGCTGCGCGTTTGGTGCAGGAAGAGACGGAAAAGAGATCGGGCTTTCCTCACGGACATGTCCGCAAGCAGGAAGTGCAAGCAAAAAAAAACATGTTCCTATTGGTGGAAAAAGGCACCACACCAGCCAATCACAAAATTACATGGCAAATCACGTGATTTGGTTGCTGAGGGCGGGGGGAAGATTTGGAAGGGACGGGGCGGAAAAGTGAAAGCAGCAGTGCCGGTCAGAGAGGCAGCGACAGAGATCGCGAGTTTTGAGAGTTGGGAGATTTGTGACATTTAGCGTGTTTGGAGTGCGTAGTTAGTGTGTTATGTAGTGTGTTTAGTGTGTAGTGGAGTCGTTTTTTTGTTTAATGAGTCAAAACAATGAGAAGATTACTGAATGTGGAGCAGACAGTACAGCTTTTCATTGAGCTGGAGGAGCTCAGGCAGACCTGAGCCTGAGGCGTTGCCTGCATTTAAATGTAAATAGTTACATATAACTTTGTAAATTTCAAAAACTTATGCACAGATTTAGCAAACAACTATTTATATTTGCATTATAAGTAATAAAAATGGTTCGTTGAGCATATTTGTGGTTTTCACAGTAAAAAAACTAACTTTTTCCTACTCGGATTTTATGTTTTTTTTGTGATTTTAGGTCCATTGTGTTAATACAGTATGTCAAAATGAAAAAATAACTGTACAGTCACACATGTGAGGTTGTGGTGAAAATAATGACACCAAACAAGGCAAGGTAAATTGTTTTTAAGGTGAAATATAATGGTAAAATCAAAAATAGTCAAAAACGGCCAATTATACCCCAGACCCCAGAGGGTTAATAAGGCACAGTGTGATATATAAGCCCGGAGGCGGCAAAGCTCTGTGTGCAAACACTTCAACAACTCGTGTGATAGGGCAATCTGTGTGTGGAACAGCGGACGGCCTAACATCTCTGTTATTTCACACACGACCCTATTTGGCCTCTGTGATATCCTTAATTTGGTCGCTGAATTTGATATAGCGCTGCAAATATTTGCTTAGGCACACACTAAGTCTGTTTGCCTGGTATGTTACGATAAACAAACCGCAATGGTGTACTGAATGTAATAAATGTTAAACAGTGCATGCAATTATATACTTCGCATATCTGGCCCTGCGCACTGAAAGCGCGCTTTGTGGGCCCGAGCCCTGTTTTGACAGATCGTTATTCCCCTTCCTGACCACCTAGGGTCACATTCAGAAATGAACTGTTTATGAGATGCCCAGGGTGGACGGCAAATTTAAGCCCATATTTCAGTGCGAAGAAAATATAGATTTTGACATGATATTTTGACAGTGTCAGGGAGCAGAGACGGCATTGAAATGCACAGAGAAAACGGGCACTAGCTCCTGCAGATCTTAGATGCTTAAGATAAGATTATGCAAAGTACAACTAGTCCGTTTCTTGCTTTGCTTTCTAGTTTGCCTTTTTCCAGATAATTTATGCTCCTCGGACTTCAACTTTTGAGCCACACATTGGTGCTTTGTCTACGCACTTGCCATAAACAAGTTTTATCTCCTTTGGCTTTTTTTCCATCTCTCTTGTTCTTGTAAAAAAAAGACTTTCCCTCCCGCCCGCGGTATCGTCTACAGTTCCTATTATGTCCATGAAAACACTCAATAAATTACAAGGGAGGTTCTTTGTGTCAGGCAAGCATTTGATAGACTTTTTGCTACAGGACAACGAACTGTGAGAATATCAAATCAACACACATCCAATTGTTTGTTTGGATTGGACGCACTTAAATGAGGTCTATTATGATTTGTCTTTTTTTTTTTTTTTTTTACCTTTCCTCCTTTCTATACCTTCTTCTGCATGTAAAGGATCTTGAAAGTTAAAAAGGTCAAGGTCGGTATCAACAGAAACTCCTCTCTCCCACTGCTCCTGAAACGCCTCGTTAGTAGTCTGGGCTTTAATTCCGTGACTTTGTGACATCACACTACGTCACAGTGTCAAGCATTTGCATAATTTGTGGCCAGCTGCTAGCAGGGGTGGTTCTGGGGGGGGCCAACTCTGAGTGTGGACCCCCCTGTGGCCCCCCTGACAGGGAGAATGCATTAATAATACAATGACCAATTTCTTGCAATGATTTTGTTCTGAAGGGAAAGGCAGAAATAAAGTGTCTCAGCAGTTTACTACCCAGTCAAAATTGCTGAAATTGTAAAAACTCCTTTGTCTGAATGAGGGATTTATCCTTTTTTCCGGGTTATGTGCCCCCTAACAAAAAAGCTGGCCCCAACCTGGCCCCCCTATTAAAACTGGTCTAGAACCGCCACTGGCTGCTAGTTTGGTACTTGAGAGTTCATGTAGCACAGCTGCTCTGTTGTTGTTGGTCATTTGGGGCAGAACATTTATTCAAGTACTCTACTTAAGTACTCCACTACATTTATTTGATAACCTTAGTTACTAGTTACTACTTACTATCAGTGAATAGGTAAAAAAAGAAAGCACTAAATATCAGATCCGATAATCGTTCGACCCGCAGTGTATAAATTACATGTAAATACATATATAATTTACTCAAAAATATATTATGAACCTGAAAATGAGCATGACAGGTCTCCTTTAAAGCTTTTTCCCCGAGGTCGAATGCACATTTTGAATTCAATGTACTGTAATTTGACAACAATTATGTTTTTGTTGATGTTCGGCTATAAGTATGAAAAAAAGACCTCTAATTTGATGCTACTGCTGGGATTAATTACCTCAAATTCAAGCTCAGCCTGGAAGGAGTGAGTGTGTGAGATCAGTAGAAAGTGGGGCATCGGCGGTCAGCTGTATTTGGATTATAAGTCACCGTGCTTTTAGCTGTGCTGCTCGCTGAATCAGCTGTTTCTCCGCAAGGATAGTGAATGATCTTAATCCTGTATATCTAGGTAACCTTCTTCCGAAGGGAGGACGAGCGCGAGAAGAGCGCAGACATTATAAAGACAAGACAAGAACATATTAATGCAGCTCATACATGAGTTTTAAATCTTTCAGCATACGTTTTCTTTTTCTTCAGTGGCTGCTACAGCTGCCACACTGTGAGGAGGAGAGTGAATAGGGGGTTTTAGTGTTGCAACTTTATATCCTTCTCTGTTCGGAGACATATACACCCTGCAGTTTCAGAAAAGCACCGCCAGTTTTCTCTTACTTCCTGATAGTTTTGAAGTAAGCTTTTCTCGGGATGGTGACAGCTCGCAGCGCTGGTGTGAAAGGAGGAGAAGACAAAGCGCTCTGTACTCCGAGGCTGTGTGTGATTAATGACAGAGGTGTGTGTTGCAGTGGGCACCCTCGGAGCAGCTACAGATCAGTCTTCCTGTAAGACAAATCTGACACTCACCAACCCACCCGCCCCACCTGCTACCCCCTCACCACCATCAAAACCCTCAGCTCCTCACAGCCAAGTGCGCCCAGCACGACATCGCACTCATAAATCATCCCAAACAAAGCATGTTTAATCTGTGACGCGCAGGCCTGACACGCAAATTTATTACCTGTTGTAGGGAAACTGCATGTGCCCCAGTGAGTCAAGCCTCTATTTACCTTTGAGAAACCAGTAAAATACTGGAAAGACAAAGTCTGCAACAAAGAAAGCTGATGATGGCAGAGCCTTTCATGCGGAATTCGGGGAGACAAAGCCCCGCTTTACCCGACCATCCCGCTGCCTTTTCATGGTGGATGACATGCTTGCACGACTTTCTCGACTGCACTTGCCAAAAAGATTTAGGGATTTTTCTCAAGCACATTTGTAAAACATGAATACCAAATTATCTCTTGTGGATTAGAGTTGGATAGCTGCTCTATGCCTGGTATGAGTCATAATGCTTAGTGAGAACTGGGCACCTACTACCTACAATTGTGCGATAGATAGGGTTGTTGTTTTTTTTTGGAGAAATCAAGCGTGCAGTGAAAGAGCATTGTGAGGGAATATGCATGTAATATTGTGCTCAGTGTTCAGAGACAGCAGCGATTCAGAAAAATGGGATCGCAAAACAAAAGTTAATATGAGGGGAGGAATGAGGGCCTACTGTACTTTATATTCCAAGCCTCATTAGGGTGCCACCTATCAGTTAAAAATGACTAATGTAGGAAAAAAAAAAAACTGCTTTCAGAGTGGTGAAGAACAGTCTTATCTAAACGCTGCCTTCAGGTAAACAGTCCCAATATATTCCGATATCTTTAGCGTTCTTGCTTTACAGCCTGACAAACTGAATTACAGTAGCATTAGCTTGATGTGGAATCGTGGCTCAAACGCCAAGAAGAAAAACTGGCTGAAAGGCAGAAATTAGAGCGGTCTCTCCCACACGCTCCCTTTGGCAGCCTCTCTTGATCCTGCACGTCTTCAACATGTCTTTACACTGTAAATGGTGGGAATGAGAAGTGATGGCACCTGCTGACTGGCTCCGGCAATGTCAGGAACTCACACGTACACACACACACACGTACACACACACACACACAACAAGGTTTTCTGCTTATGATGCAATCATCAAGTCAGAAAATCTGTGAAATTTATCCAACAGTGAAATGCAAAAAAGTACAAAATGATCGTTAAGCCTCACATCAGAAGTTGCATCCACCGAAAGCCGGAAAAGACTTATTAAATTAATTAAAATTAATTAATTAAAGCATCACAAATCTTTTTTTTTTTTTTTTCATTTTTAATACTTATTTTAAAAAAGGGAAGACATTAGACAGATTCTTCTTCCATTTAGCTTGCAAAAATGTACATTTGCAAGTACAAAAATTGCTAATATAATCCAGCAGTTTTGGACATTGTGAATCATTTGAGTCACTCCAGGTGATTAATGAAATAATACTCGAAATTAGGGACAAAATGAGTAATGGTAAGAGCAGTTTCATTCCTGACCTTGTTCAATTTTTAATGAGCTCAGTACAATGGAGACTACATTTTTTATAAATGGAGCTATAGGCTCATGTGAATATTAGAGATAATTAAAGAGCTTGTGTTATGATCTGGATCTCTGTACATCTGAAAAAAAAAAAATATCGAGGGGCCCCCATCAAGCAAAACAAGACAGGATGGGTGTTCGGGGGCTGCTCCACCTCGCAGTTGATAAGCATTTGGCAGTGCGATAAACAGAGAAGAATACTTTCAGCAACCCCAGAGACTGGTAATCTCAGGAGGGATCATCAGCTCATCATAAGGACCTTTGTATGGTGTCGTTCTGTGCCTCGGGTGGAGCACAGGCGCGTCACAAAACCTACTGCAGAGTGTCAAAAGTTGTGCAGATATAAACAAAAGACGAAAAAAAAAGACATCAGAGAACACCTGAGAAGTCGTTCCTGCCATTAAAACTGTACGACAAATACACTGCGACTGCATTGTCTCGATTTTTGCGAACGAACATTTGACTGCAGCTGACCATGAAAACCCAGCTGGACACCTCTCTACTGACCCACATTCACTGGAGTTCTCATAGCTCCGCGTTATCTGCTCCACTTTCCCCAGCGAACTGATACCATGAGGGCTTTCATTTCAAGTGTCATTCCTTCACATTAACAGTTGTGTGCTATTCTATGCTATTCGGAGCTGGCAGGCCTTGGTTACTTTTAATTACAGCGGGTAATGAGAGAAGAGATCCAGACTGTGAGACATGGGGGTATTTTTAGATCTTGATCTTGATTATCTAACACATCACCGCAGTCTCCCCTCAGATACCAGTTTGTTGGGGGAGTTTTTGTACCATCAATATGATTAAATCACAGCGGTTGGTGAGTTTAAGCGCTTTGAGATACATATTAAATTAATTCATTGATTTAAAAAAAAAAAAAAAGAAAGAAAAAAAAAGGCATGTGTGTTTTGGGGCCTTTACATGTGCAGCATTCGGAGGCACATGAACTACAACTCCCAGCAATCCAAACTAAACGTGGGATACAGAGGTGTGTTTGTGTGGGACAATAAGAGACACGTTACCAATGCCAAGAGGAAGTCTAAAAGTTAGATGTAACATCTAGTTAGCAGTTAATTAACATACTTCCTTCGCGTTTTAAAAAAGTTCTGTGCTCATGTGCCAACGTTAAAAACTATCCTTGTGCAGTTTAACACCACAGAGAAAGCACCACATGCCTGCGCACAAACACTTCCCTCCGCAATGCGGTGAGCTGTCACATCACAGTAATGGTGCAGCAAATCTACACTTTGCTGGAGTAGTGTTAATAAACCTCGGTAGATTCAGCGGGACGAAAAGCCTGATAGTCCGCCATTGTTCTTGTTGTCCTGCTATTCTTGAATGCCTATTGAAACTGAAAATGTAATACACGTGCAGAGAATTGTGTACCTCCAGTTCACTGATGCCAGTAGGGTTAGATTAAACTCTTGAGCCAGATTTCAAAAGTTTTTCAGTTGTATTGAGTTTTCAGGCCTCCAAAATGCTTTTTTTTTCATGTCAACGAACGGCCAAAATACAACATAAATTTACCGTTGCTAAAAACATTGTCCAGTCAACAGCTCCTAAATCTGTTGGGCAGCAAAGACAGTGACAGGTTAAACTGCCCTTTGCCATATGTGCAGTTTGATTGACATCAAACACAGTCCTGTCATGACAGCCCTCTGTTTTCCTCAAAACCACTGGATAAAATCAAGATTTAAAGTGTCTTTCCTGCAGTGGTTTGACTCTTAGAAAACTGTAGCCAATTAAATGTGAGACATCGTAATGTGTGGGACAAGGGATGCAAATGTGCAATCTCCCATAAAGCAGGAAACACGTTCACCCAAACACGTGCTTTTTGAACGTCTCACATGTGATTCGCGGATGATTTGCATTTGGATGCAATGTGGTTTCACATGTACAGCATTCAGAAGCGCATGCTGTTTTCCGGATGATTTATATGTAAAATTTGAATCTAAAAGTGAAAAAAAGCCACCGAACGTTATTCATGTCCAAATAACGTGAAGGATTCAAAGGCAAACGTGTTTTTCAGACACTTCACATGTGAAACTCCGACACATTTAAAAAGCCAATCACATACAGATGTGACATTTCACATATGAAAATGTTCACATGTGGACATTTGTTTTCATAGGTTGAAAAAGTAAATCCTGTTAACATGTTTTTTTCACATCTTCAAATGTGGGAAAAGTAATTTCACACGTGACATTTTCATGGAGGTTAGCAGTGTTGAAGCAATCTACTGTAGTGGTCCTTCTAGACTTTTACACTTCATCACAACTACTTGCACATTTGTATAATAAACCCGACTGGTGTTAATGTCAGGGGTAACACTGCAGAGTGTGCATGATAAGTATCTTTATATGTCAGAATTGTTATCTCAAAAGTCAGACAGAAACCGCAGTATGACATTTGTTGGCGGTGTTTGTCCCATGACTGGATGTGTGCAGCGAGGGCGGAGGAGGACCAGGGATTGGTGCGGGGTGCTGAGGGCTTTTCAGACAGGCTGTTTTAATGAGCCTCAGATAATTAAATGTTATTTCAGAGCTCCGTGGTCAGATTGCTGTCTTGTATGACTCAGTGATCTGTTTTTGCCTTTCTCATTTACAAAATAAACATCTCTTTCTTTCCCCTGCTATCACATTGTAGATCAAACTCGACTTATATAGCCTAATAAAGCTCGCTGCATGAGACGCGTGTTTTAGTCTCTTTTTTAATTGGAGAGAAAGAGTGTCTGGGTCTATTTGTGGTCTGGTGCAATGTTGGAAATGCCAGCTGTCGCGCATCAAAGCCTCGCTGGAACAAACCGTTATTTGGCATGTCGCTGCAACTTGTTGAAATGAAATCACTATTATTACTATGCCATACACAATAACACTTTGCCATTAATCTAAAAACTCATATGTACATCTGATGAATAAAGTCTTAAAAAGATGTTTGTTATCTAATCGACAAAAATATTGCACTGTAAAGAATTATAATAGTATAAACCAGACTACAGTAAAGACTCACTCATTTACTCACAGGCGTTTTCTCTAAAACTGTTGATTATGTTGTAAAAAAAATACTCTGTTGCACACTCTGCAGCGGTCTGTGAGAAGCAGAAAAGATCTGCAACACCTTCTGGAGTTATGACTGACAGCTGTGGCTGTGTCCTGGGAGCCCTGAGCCAAGCCCCACCACATAACACATGCCCGACATGTCTATGTCCATCTGGGGTCCTACCCTTCAAACCAGAGCACCCCTTTTCTCTCTGCCGGCAGAGAGACCCAGGGACAGGAGGGAAGAACCGGGTGTGAAGACGCCGGGCCTCTCAGGGCTCCGAGGGAAGTATCCAAAGCCAGCTGGTCTGGCTTTGAGGTAAATCAATGGGCAGAGTGAAACAGAGGCGGCAGAAAGCAGACGAAGAGTTGTAGACAGAAAGGAAAAGAAGAGATAAAGAAAGTCAAGATTTATAGCGGGGAAACGTGGAGATCGGAACAGTGGGTCCTGAGAAGGCGTTTGTGCAACAACAAACAGGTGAGACACAGGTGTGAGGAAAAAAGGTCTTGACTCTCAGTGCATGATGAAAACGTGATGCTAATTAATAGTGTTACCTCAAGATTGCAGGCCACTACTGTGAACAACGGGAGATGTTATCTTTTGTGTGATTATTTGAATTTGTTGAATTACTATATAGCTCCAATTTCCACCAGCATACATAGTATCTATTATCCTGCCTGTTACATTGTATTCAGGTGAAACAACACAAGCTCATGTAAATCACTACCGAGGCTGCACTTTTGCTAACAACACCGTTTTTTTGTTGCTGGCATCAGTTCGGGCGGAGGGGAGGGGTGCATGTCGACTCAAAAGTGCTGCTAAAGGAGATGCTGAGAGCAGTTTGGATCCACACTGTTGTCAGTTGGCATCAGGCTGAACTCGCTAAGAAGCGCTGCACAGCAGAAACTTTACTGACTGAAAACACTCCAAGAAAACAGCTGGGGACTGTTTCTGTCTAATTCTTGTTTGTCACGACTATTGTTACTGTCGAGTGCAGACGAGAGGGGAGAGTGACAACCACAGTCAGTAGTTTTGTCAGTTGTTTTCATGCTGCATCTCTTTTTATCATAATGCAAAAAAAAAAAAAAAAATGTCTGAAAGGCTTGTGGAGTGAATAGTTTCAAGAGATGGAAAACAAATTCCGCTTACTTGTTGGAATACAACACTCACATTATGTTGCAGCAGTATTAATATTATAGCAGATATCTTGATCGGCAGCTATATTGAATATTTGATCGAGCGCTGAGTCACTGGAAAGCCAACTCTAACCAAGTATCACAGAGAGCTGACACTGATCATTAAGATGAATGTAACAATGCATGAGGGTCTGAAGAGAAGTTGATGTCCCTCTAGATTGTTTGGAAATTAGTGTTTCTGTGATACAAAGTTAATTTAGTAACACTTAATGAATAGTAAATGGTTAATTGAACAAAAAAAAAGCTTCGTGAAACATTTATAAGGTTTAAAAACATTAGTTGCCACTTTATAAAGGCCATCCAAACAGTGTTTATAGATAAACTTTACAGTATCAATCAAACATTTACGATTAAAACATCAGTTGCAATTTTACAATAAACAAATGCTTAAAGTTCCTATTTGTAAGAAAAGTTTATACTCACAAATAAACTTTTCTTGCGAATAGGACTCGTCTTATAAAGCATCTCATCATTAGTTTACAGTAAACTACAGGAACTAAAGTTTACCTAACAAAAAAGTTACAATATACGAATGATGGTTATGATGAGGTGATCATTTTGAAGCTCCTTCGAGTTCCACATATTTCTGCTTTTGTCGTGGAATGCAATTTGAGACGCCCACATAACAAAGGAAATGTATTTGGCATTATTGTGTTCCAGTATAATTGCCATATTGAGTACAGATTCAAAATGTGCCTCTATATTCTCAATGGAAATCTGCCAAACACTCTGAATACAGCCATAATTATCAATTCTGAATATTGGAAAGCAACTAACTTTCCCATCGACACACGCACCTCTATAGTGCCCACAAAGGCCGGGCTCCTCACATTCTGATTACAGAAAAAATAACCTAGATGCTATTGTGATTAACACACCGTACTAGCCTGGTCATATTTACCTTTTAATAGAAATCAAAATTTTAGGCCCTTGATGCGTCAGTTTTTCCCCATGGTATCAAACATGGTATCGGGTAGCGATTTTTTTCATGGCATTGTTGATTTTTGTAAATATACGGCTGATGCCAGCAACACGCTTCAATCAAGTTGGAACTGGGGCAACACAAAAGACGGTGAGAGCTGTGGAAGGCTCCAGAAACACGTGTTTGGTACATTCCACAGGTAAACAAGTTCATCGGAAACAGCTGATAGTGTGATGACGGGGAGAGGGTCACCACTTTGTCAAACACATGATTGTATAAAAGATATGATAACATTAGCTCGGCAACGATTCTGTTCGATCAACGTTTCAATGAGCGTCCCAACTTTTTTTGGAATCAGGTTTGTAGTCTGCATTGTTACTGCTCTGCGAAAAAACCTGACAGGCTGAATTTCTGGTTTCTTGCACACAGTAAAGAAAAAGTGGACGGAGGCTCAAGCAAAGCAAACTGCAGGAAGAGCCAGCCCACATCGCCGTAAAGTACGACCTTGTTTAACCTGAACCGGCACCGGGCCAAGAGCCGAGAGCAGGATCATGCAGACTAAATTTGATCAACTTCAAGCAATTATTTCAATTGTATATGTGACACAATAAGTTATGTGACTACTGTGACTTTAACATATACACATTGAGGTGTGGCTGCTAATGCAGGAAATGTGTTGTATAGGCTTTAAAAGCCATCAAGGACAAATTGTGGCTTCTTGGCCCGGAGCCCTGAGGAAACAGGAGGGATGAGGAGGACTAGACACGGCCTTTTCCTCTGGGACTGGGACTAACTGTTGAAAAAGGGCTGCACAATACACGAGGGACCAGGCTATACTAGACTAATACAAATGAGCTACATACGGCAGCAGCCATACTTTGTGCAAACCCTCTCCTTCATTAATGAATAAAACAGGATGCAATTAGAGGAGGATGTCTAAATAATAACACATTGTGTTACCATTCAGCCTGGATCGGATGGTGCCGTAAAATCGCTGATTAGCAGGCTGCTTTGACTGCTTTTTTTCCACAACAAGGGAAGAGATGTGAGAACATTCAGAACTTAGTCTGGCAACTCTTTGCAGCTTAACCTTTCAAATGACACTTGGAGCAATCAGCGATGTGTCTATGAAGTCCTGTGACCTAAATGATGAAGTCTTACCAAACTGAAGCAGTCATTCGAAGCAACATGACATTCCCTCATGAGATAATGAGAAGCCTAAAGTGTGAATCTCGTGTGCAGCTCTTAGGACTCTTTTAAACCCAGTATGTTAGGTAAACTCAGGATTCAAGTTGTGGCGTAAGAAGAGGATCCCAATGTAAAGACACAAGTTGTGAGTGAGGCTATGAGTCACTGTTTTAATGACTTTCAACTTGATTTTACAGAAAATACTTGGAAGTTGTGGACTTGGGACTTGAATGACTTCTCTTTGTTTATTTTATGTTCTCATTGAGTTTTTTTGTTGTTTTTAGTCCAGCTGTCGTTATTTCACTATTTACAAGCGATGGGGAGGGAATAGCTTTGGACTGAGAAAAAAAAAATCAAGATGTCAATACACTTTTATAAAGATATGCATGCATTTATTTCACTGAATAACAACAATGGTACAAATTCAAGTCATTGTCACTTTAACCCTCTAACAGGTTAGATCATCTACCAATATCATTATTGTAAAGACATGTACTATTATCGTGTCTCATCTCTTTACAGACAGCATATTGGGGGGATTTGCCATAACTAAGGACTTAACTTGACATAATGTGGTCCTTGACTTGACTTTGACTCAAAATGACTTGGGACTTGCTTGACACTTGCACCAAATGACTCGAGTCACGTGTCTGTTCTGAAGTAAAAATCCTGCATTTAGATTTTTACTTAAATTGTCAAAAGGCAACCTTTCTGCTTTAAGTGATCAATCTGAAGTGAATACTGACTGCACAGTGTAATGGCTGTATGTTTGTATGGTATAATGACACCATTTTTGGTTTTAGTGGTTCCCTATAAACCTCACTTTCACTATGCTAATTGCTGTGCGCACACAAATGAAGGCTGCATTATGGCACAAAGGAAGCACATCTGCTGTTGCACAACCAAAACATGAAGAGATACTGTTAACCCTGGTTGCAATCCCTCTGTAACGGTGGAACAACTGGAATAACTGCGGAGACTCTACACTGCAAACAAAAATGAACCCCTGGGAGCAAAGGTAAAGAAGGTGAAGAAGGAGAGTGACAGAAACTGACTTAAAACAAGAGTGAATGGACAGCATTGTCTTGATGGAGAGCACTGGTGTAGTGTCAGAGAATGTTCCCTTGTTAATGTGTTTTTTTGCTTTGGACAGTAGCCAGGTTGCTAATTGTAGCTTTGTTGCTGACAGTAGCCTTGTTGCTAACAGTAGCCTTGTTGCTAACGTTGTCTGTTTGCAACAGTGGCATCAGTAATACCTAAAGGAAACACTAGGAGGGGGAAAGGTTAAAAACCTGTCGATTCCCACGATAAGTAAACATAAGAATTATCAGCTATAGAGTTGTGTAGTTTGTAATCCTAAAACACGAAAATGGGTTAGAGTTTTTGCACATTCGGTTCCCGCATAAAAAACTCTGAGTTTTTCTAATTGGTTTATGGTTAAGTGCCTGAATTAAAATCTGTTGTTACCACAGGCTTAAGATATTTAAAGGTTTTGTTGTACAACATAAAATACATGATTACATTTCCCATAATTTAAATAGTAAGTGCTAACATGCGGTAAAAACAGCAGAGTGGAAGTACAAGTGGAACACCCGAACATGGAGACTCATGTACTCTCAATTCCGTGAATTTAGCACAGAGCAGACAGGAAGTCAAGCGCCAAAATAACAAACAACATCTGATTACTTTTCAAAATAAAACACTCCGTGTTGACACCAGCACACAAATCTCAAAAAAAGAGACAAACACAAGCTCTTCTGCTAATCCTTAGGTCGGAAACACTTCGTGTTGTTGTTTTTAATAACACAGACCTATATCTGCGGTCGCGAGTGATCATGTGATTATTGCGGGAACTCCTCGGCCTGGCAACATAGCTGTCTAACGTACTGCGTGTGGCGGACTCAAAACGCAACCGGTGGGGATTGCCGGACGGCGTAGCAAAACCGGATCGGAGCCATAACGCAGCGGACACGTATCTAGTGGAAATTAAGGGTTAGTGGTGGTGACGTTTAAGTCATGTGACTGCAATGCACTGTTTACAGAGAAATGACCTTTTTACTTCTGGCTATTTAAAACTCTGTACGAAACGACCCGTTAGCAAACATCCCTTTGTTGTTAAAATAAGTGAAGTTCGTGTAAAATCTTAAAATTGAGACTTTATGTACATTGGCCTGTGCAAAGTCTAAATCTGCAGTAACTATAGCTGTCAAATAAAAGTAGAAAACATGGAAAATACTTGAGAAAACTTGAGTGAATCTGCTTACTTTCCAACTCTGTATGCTAGCCCTGTGTGAGGTAGCTAGCTCTGATAACTGAGTTAAAGCTTTAAACTGCTACATTTCCTCATGACAGGCTCCCATGTGCGTGTGGTTACTCTCTCTAAACATGGCCACACGTTCATCCCGTTCACACTGAACACACGGCTGACACAGTAGATGATAATTGTGCTGAATTTGCTGTCGCACCTGCTTCAAGACGCCGGTGTACGCCGGTGTAACACAAAAACAACACACACACACAGAGCCCGTCAGGTCCAGCAGGCACCACACCTCCTCTGATCCTGCTCATACACGTGACGGGCTCAGACAAGAGTCACGCAGGCCCCGCCCCTTTCCCTCCGCTCTAATTGGCCGCTCGTCAGACGCTGCGGCTCCTCATTGGCTGCGGGGAGGTGTCCTTTACAGCGAATTCCATCGCTGTTGTCTTAGAGATGTGACGTCAAATGCGTCTAATGTGATGAGGGAGGGAAAGTAGATTTGCAGATTGTGGTGACTTTTATTTTGGTAGTTGATTTTTATTTATTTTTTTTACTTCATCTGTAGTTTCCTTAAGTTTGATCTGTTTTGACAACGAATATATTAAAACATAAATGAATACATAAATATAATCAGTATAGTATGTTACATGTCGATGGGTTCTTTCCCACACTGTACGTGTCACACTCACACAATCAACCGAGACCTTTACTTTTTTTGGTTCTTATGTTTTGGAGGAGGTGTGTGTGTTAATGTGTGTGTGTGCGTGAGAGAGAGAGAGAGAGAGAGAGAGAGAGAGAGAGAGAGAGAGAGGCAGCTCGTCAGAGGAGGGGAGGAGTCTCTCACTGACAAGAGGGAGACTGGCTTTTTCTGAGTTTGTCAGCTCCCCCTAAAATAGCAGTCAGCGCGTAAATGTGCACCGAAATTACGTTTATCCACTGGAGCCACCGATATAGAGTGTCTATACACGGCGACTGACTCGGGAGTGAAGGTGAGTAACGGAAATAGAAACAATGTTTGAAGGAGTGTTGGCGGCGGCGGCGGCAGCAGTGGCTCCCAGTTGAGAGAGTGAGAGGAGAAAGAAGGCGCAAGAGGGAGACGTAGAGTGGATTTGGGGAGACAGAGATATGACTGTGTATATATATATCTCCTTATCTCTCCGGCTTATCTTTCTCCGGGGGGTTAAGAGCCCCGAATCGGAGACAGGGGGGAGTGTGGAAGCCGTGTAGTGTCAGTCGTGTGACGGTATCGGCGAGGGTTTTGTCTTGGGGCGCAGCGGTGAGACGCGCGCTGTTGATATCAAGGCAATCGCGAGTAACTTTTTTCTTTTTTTTTTTTTTCTTTTAGAGGAGTCATTTTCTAGCAGCAGTAACTTCTCTCCATGTCCCAATGTGTGTCTATCTATCTATTTATCTATCTTGTGAGTAACGAGTCGTTAAAACTCCCTCGCGGTGAGTTAAATCGTGGGATCCGAAGTGTCAAACGGGCGCATCGTTCGGCCAAAATAGTAATCAATGTGTGCGTAATAACACTGTTGAGCCATCTCAACAACAGCAGCCAAACAGTTCACACAGCGACTAACTTCTTAAAAATAAGGCAAAAAAGAAAACTCCTCAACTTATATCAACTTAGATTATTATTTAATTTATTCTGAGTTTTTTTTTTTTTTTTTTTTTGTACATCGGTTGCCAGGTTTTAATATCTGGCTTGACATTTGTGGCACCGAAATCTAGATGGTGCTGGTCAGCCCCAGCGCATGACATCACCTCCCTGTGCTTACTGCCATACATGTTGTCACCAGTGTTGTTCTGTGTAACTACAACTGTACTGTAATTTGTTTGACAAGAGGAGACTTGTGGCTGCATGACATCAATAAGCACATTTAGATTTTTAAAAAATCTGATAGTCTATGTGCTGGTTTTTAAACTTCTCTTTCTTGAAATCTTGAGAGATGATGGTGGTTAAAGCTGCAATAAGATCAAATTTATTTATTTTTTGTCTTCGACCTCCCACTACACAAGAGGATCCCACTTTTTTGTGTGATTCAAAGTGACAGGCTTGAGAGTGCTCGGTACATTTCAGATAAGCTGTATTGGCAGTTTGGAGGTGCGGTGAGAGCAAGAGAGAGAGAGAAGGGGGGATCTTTTTGCTTTCTGGTGCTTCTTCGAATCTCCGGGACTCTCTTGTGACCTTAACCTCTCGCCAGAGTGGGCAATGGCCAGCAGTAACCTGACCTTCTCAAATGTTTTCTGTTGTATGCTCACACCAAACGTGTCTCATTAATATTGTAGAGGAGTTTTTTTTTTATTCTTTTTTACACAGAAAATACCAGGATCATAACCTGTAAACTGTTCTCTGTTAACTTCTCTCAAGTTAAAGGTGCATTATGTAGTTTTTAGGGGAAGACATTTTTATCAGAGGGGAAAAAAAAAAATCTTCGCTGTCTTATTTTTGATTCCTAAATAAACAAACTCTCCATTTGCACAACTGAATAAACTGAATAAACAAACTGACCTTAAAGGACAACGCTGTTTTACTGTGTTTATGTGTGGCGGACCCTGCCACCTTTTCTGGCTTCAAACAGTGTTCTGGAGACTTTATTTTCCTCTGCGGGCAGCTTGTTTTTTATATATATATATATATTCTGACGATGTTATATCCCTACAATAAACTACATAGTGCCCCTTCAATGTTGGTATGAATTTAGTCTTTGGAGGACTTTTGGTTGCAACTTGTTTAGTGTGTTTTGTGTTATTCAGCAGATAAAATCCTGCATATTATGTCCTGTCAGCATCCTTAAAAGCTGTGTATTGTTAACGTACATATATCTAAGTGCTTTACCTGCACCAATAGTAAATATTTTACTTTTGCAGTATTTCCCTCATTTTCCAGGTCAAACCAATGACAAATGTTATTGCCAAAGTAATCCACCAGGGATGAGAGTTGTTGCAAGCGGCATTAAAGCGCGCTTGTCTTTTTCACTGTTACTGCTGTTCTGACGGCATGTACATTACCATACCAGCTGGTTGCCAGTGATTTCTAAAGCAAAGCAGTAAAGCACCCTCCAATCTGCAGTCATTAGCTCCTGCGCTGCCCCAGGCCCCGCCAGTAATGGGCCTTGTTGCTCATGATCCACATCACGTGAGCTCTTATGTCTAATGTGTGGATGAGGGATCCTTTCAGCGCGGCCGAAATGAATATCATTTTAACAATTTATGTCGTATGTAAGTCAAAGGAATGGGCATGATCTCTGTGACGGCACAGATAGAGCCGTCGTGAATGTCTTTTTCGTGCATGCCGTGAACTGCTGCTCTAACCTCGCAGACCCCCGAACGTCCCACAGTAATTTACCATTATGCAAACACACTCAGATGTCTCATTAAATCGGCTATGTGATGATGTGGTAATGCGAGCTCAGGCGGATGCTATTCCACGATGACTACCACTGTTTATTGACTGATTTTTAGCCTTGTTACATGTCATGTTTGCGTGGCCCCTGCATGTCTCTGCAAATGTGCGTGAGTGCGTGTCAGCGTCTCAGCACAAGTTCTCGGCGGAGGGAGAGGGAGAAATGAGAGGTGGTGACGGTGTGAGGAACGGGCAGCTGCAGCATCTTTTACTGCACTCCTCATCCCACTTCAATCTCAGTGTCTCAGCTTCTCCTTCCAGGAGAAATGTGGAGTGTGTGGGCGAGTCGGATCTGCAATTAACGCCGGTTGTCAGAGAGAGAATGCTGGCGTTTACACGATGCCTCTGAATCACTGAGTGAAAGTCTTTCTCCTCCACTCTCCTCCTCCCAGGACATTTTTTCTATTTATTTTTTTTCCAAGGAGAAAGCAGCAAGCAGTAAGCCAAGGATGTATTCAATGAAAAATATGAGCTAGAGGATGAACATTCTTGGTCCAATAAAGAGGACAGTGTGTCTTTGATTGTTCGGTAAGCCAAGATGTTCTTTTGTACTGCAAATTTAGCTCTCACATTACAGCAGATATGGATATTAGCATTGTTTCATGATTGTTTCTTATATCTTTGAGACATGATTTTGAATCTTTTTTTTTTGTGCTTTATTTGCATAATATCTTGTGCAGGATTTCAGTGGCATCTCTACAGGGCTGTTGGTTGAGTCGGTTGAGTTTTCAGGTAAAGACAGTGAGCACTGAATACAGTTTCCTGGTTGATGAAGCTTTAATAAGGAGCTGAAACCCACAGAAGTTTTCTTAAGTTCTCAGTCAAATGCAGCGAGATGATTGGAGACTCGTTTTCTGTAATCCGGACACTTTTCTTTGTGCTTGAAAATGTGTTTTTTGAAAGCTTTTCTTTTCACATCACTCTAAAGTAAAGTGGCGTGATAATACTCGGCGTCACTTCGCAACTATTCAATTCTCTGTTGGACAAACAAAAGCATCTTAGCAACATGATTCATTGTTTATTGGAGCTCTATCATCAATATGGAGATTCCAGCGTTTTCCTGTGAGACCTGGAGGTTGGATGCAGAATTTTGAGCCTGGCAGTTAATGTTTTAGGCCACAGTTAACTGTAGACTGTCCCCTGCAGACTGAAGAGGAAAAGACTGTCTGCTGCCGTTTTTTTTTGTATACAATTATCTGCCTGTCGTTGCACAGCATACCACTGATGGGAAAAAAAAACTTTTGGTAGTCTGATGGTCAAGAGACGAGGTTCTGAGTTCGTTTTTTTCACTCTGAGTGTGGTTAATGCTAACTAGGTCATGGTGGCCTTTGGTTAGCACTGCCACAGTCCTGGGTTCAGTTCCTGGACCCTCTCGCTCTCTCTCTTTATGTGTGGCATTTGCATGTGCTGCAGGACATTCATGTGCTGTGATCATGAGCCACTGGTACGTGCGTGAGCTGGCACCCTGAGTCAGGTGCTAAAAACGATTTATTAGTTAACATGGAGTGGTTGAGTCAAAGTTAAAGACATTTCATGCTATTGTTTTTACTGACTCAGTGATTTTTAAAACTTTCCAAATGAATATAACTAATAAATGACTCCTTTAAAAACTAGAGCCGCAGCTAATGATTGCTTTCATCATCTGTCACTTTTGACGAATAATCGTTTTGTCTAAAGGATGCCGGGAAAATTGCTCATCATATTTTTCCGACGTGACATCTTCAAATGACTTCTTATGACCAACAAACTGTCCAAAACTCAAGGACTCTTGATTTACTGTCATTGATGGCAAAGAAAAGCGGCACATCCTCATATTTTAAGCAAATGTTTGACACTTTTGTTTGAAAAAGTTCATCTATTATCAGAATAGCTGTCGAACAATTAGCTTCCTACTAATCCCACCGATCCACTAATCAGCTCGGCTAAAAAACACGTCACCTGACAGAAACTCTAAATCTCCAGTATGTTTCAGGCCCTCTAACAGCCTCATGTAAGCTCAGAGGGTGAATGTATTACTCGCTGAGGCACTGTTTGTATAGCAAGACAGCTCGCAGTGACCTTTCAACTGTCCTGCCCTTGACTGAGACCTCTGGTGGTAAGCCACCTCGTTTGGCTCACTCAGCACATGTGCTGCTGAGCGGGGCAGAGCAGCTTAAGGCCGCGCCGTATTTTCCTGTCCCCCGTGCGCTTCCAAACGAGGCCTGACCGGCGGTCTCTTCACCTCTTCAACCTGGACCACACGGGAGAATCAGCGGGAAGATCCTCAAGCAGAGCGGCACTCTAAATCTGCTGCTAATCTGCTTTTCGCCGCAACGGTCCTCGTCTGTCTCTCTCTCTCTCTCTCTCTCCGGATACTTCTTGTGACACTGAATGCAAACAGTCAAGCACATGCAGGTAATGTCGCCAACGCAGCCACAGTAGTGTCATGTAATAACAGCAGTAGTATGCTGTATTTTTTTTTTTCAAGCATTAAGCCCATGTTCTCTAATAACTAGCAGATACAATAGCACATGCACATGGTGTGGTTTTGGAGTGTAGACTGAAGAGGCATGTGGTGGAGCAAAGGTGATGACTTTGAGAAGTCAAGTCATTTAGCACCTTTCTATGAAGCCCCCTCCTCCTTTCTTTGGTTTCTGGACTGCAAAAAAAAAACCACAGCATCGCACTGCGCGTCATCTCAAAAGTGAGTGGGCCACACAAGGACATACAACCCCACGGTGTGTGTCCTGTGGTTTGGTTTAGTCACTGTTTTTCTGCTTGTTTTATCTTTATTGACATGGAGGAGATGTTTACCCGCGTGAAGATGTAAGCTGTACAGCACCTCTGCGATTATTATCGAGCTGAATCGTGTATGGTAGCAAAACTGATAGTTGAAAAGGGAAGTTAAGAAAGACATCTCTTTGCTGAGTTGCGTTTTAACTGCATTTTAATGAGACTGGGAAAAAAAAAAAACATAAATCAAAGGAATATATTATAATCTAATTTGCTAGATCAAAAGATCTCCCATGATTGCTAATATACCCCACTGTATTGAATTCCTGATGTTCTACTGTAGATCTTAAAAAGCATCTCTCGCTGGAGATTCAGCTTCTCCGGCTTTGTGTTGGGTCGAGCGAGTGGAGGCATCGCGCACAGACAAACAATTGAATTATGTGGCGAAGTAAACTTTTTCTTCAAAGTCTGTGTGATGAAGCTGTTTACTGCTGCTGCCTAGCGCCAAAATAGGCGATTTTGAAACATCCGCCTCAGCCTTTTATCACCATTTAATCCAGCCTCCCATTATGTTACCAAAGATAGCGAGAGACCGTGGAGAGGTGTTTATCATTGTCGGGCGTAGTAAACACAGCTGTGAGGCCTGGGTGTCACAGCTCCGACAGCGACCGAAAGTCCAGTAGCTGCTGGGAGGAAGACTTGGATCTCCTGCAGCTGGGCCGGCGCTGTGGCCTCCCCGAGCTCCAGGAAGGAGGCCTGGCCGTTGATATCGTTGTTTTTCATGTTTGTCTGAGAAGCCCTGTGAACCAGGACAGCTGGGGAGGATGTGATTCCTCCCATTATTCTGCAGCACACATCAGCCCATACGAACTGGGAAGGGAAGTGACCCAGCCCCCTCTCTTCTCTCTGGAAGCTGCTCCAGCCCGCCGCAGGGCTCTGACTTGTAGTTCAAAGTTGTCTTCCTCTCTGCTGTTAGGGCCGAGCTCAGGCAGCGTGAGCGCTGCGACTCCTCATGCATGTTCTTTTTTAGCTTGAGTTTTAAAATGGTTACACATCAGACCGAGATACAGCATTTTGGGTTGATGCTGTGTGGGCAGATTCAGGATAATAAGAACGTCTTTTGGACTGTGCCCACTTTAGAGGGAGTGTCAGCCTGGTCAAGAATCAGTTTTACAAGCCATGATATCAACTCAGTCCCTGAGTTTTGAAGATATTGGCCGTAGAGATGTTTGCATTTTCTCGATGGCGCTTGGCTTGTGGTGCTCAGAGCGCCAAAAATTACATTTGATAGACTCAGCAAGAGTGTCTCCTTCCAGAAATCATGACCCGGTTACTCAAGATAATCTAAAGAACTTGTTTTGAGCAGCTTCAAGCCAACTCATGGACGGGAGGCTAGCTCACGGAGCTAACTAAGCTAGCTAACTTTATAGCTCAACTGAGGAGGACGCACGCTTTAAATGTTACATCAAAAACGCCATCTCCGACGCCGTATCCCGATTTTATTTGTTCGATCCACGCGCACGCTTCCTTCTGCTTGGTGGTACAGCTGGCGAGTGTGGTTCGGTAAAAAGTAGTTGCTACATATGTAACCAGGTCATGGTTTCTGTAAAGAGGCATTGTTATTTAGTTTTTCAAATGTATTTTTTGGTGCTTTGAGCACCACAAGCTGAGATCCATCTATGTCCGTTATATTGGAGTGAAAGCTGACATCTCTACAGCCAATATCTGCAAAACCAGGCATCTCGCACCAAAACAATATAGATGGACTGATACGACTACAGGTAAGAGGAAAAATATACAATTTTGATTTTGAGGTCAACTGTCCCTTTAAAACCAGTCTTTTTCAAAACAAGGGCATTGAGAAAAAGTATTGTCATCGCATCTCCGGTCTCTCGATCCCAGCTCTCTATAGTGTGACTGTGATTGTGAGTGAGGTGTCGAGTCTGCCCGCTGTTTGTGCGTCTGCCCGTCTGTCCTCTCCCTCTCTCCCAGTCCACTTTCCATCTGTGTGCTGTGGGCTGCAAATCTAGTTGAAAATGGTGTAGTGTTTCCACCAGTGAGCTCTTGCCAGCCTGTATTCATGTCAGACTGTGTTGTTCTTGATTTTTTTTGTTTCCCTCCCTCCCTCCAACCTCTGTCGCCGGTCCAATTGCCAGGGGTGCTCGGAACGTATATGGAGGTTGAGGAGGGAAGTGGGAGTGGTGGTGGTGTTGGGGGGGGGGGCATCCATCATCAGCCGCCGGGCCTGGGACTCAGGACCAGAGGCTATCGGCAAACAGTTTGACTGAAAAGATTCCTGGAGAGGCGAGCAGCAGCAGCAGCAGCAGCAGCAGCAGCAGCAGCAGCAGTGGGGCCCGCGGGGTCTCGCTCTCTCTCTCTTTCTTTCCCTTCGTCTGTCTATCTCCCTCTCTCTCTCTATCACACTGTTTGCACACAGTGTTCATGTGACAGCTAGCACACATCATCTGATTTGGGAGGAACTCTGGGCTGTAGCTGCAGAATTACCCCTTAGATTGTTTGCTCAAAGAATGCCGCTCATTGATCACTGAGCTGGAAGTTAAAGAAACGATGACGGAGATTGTAGTCTCCCCTGCACATTTCGTTTTTGGCCCCCTCCTCCCTGTGAGAAAAGGGGCTCTTGGGGCTAAACTGCTATTAACTCAACTAAACTCATGTTTACCCTCAAAACACATCATTCACAAAGCAGACTGATTATTCAAAGTGCGAGCTGTCTCTCGGTGTGACGTTACAGGAAACCTTGAAAAATAAAACCCCATGACAGACATTTACAAACCAGCTTGTAAACATTTCCAGTCAATAAGTGTGTGTGTGTGTGTGTGTGTGTGTGTGTGTGTGTGTGTGTACGTGTGCGTTCAGTAATGTGTCGCCTTGTCTGAAATGTTTTACATGAAAAGAGACATGCGAGTTCATTAACAGACTGATTCTGTAACATGAAAGTGTAAGGAAAAAGGGAAAAAAAAAAGAGAAAAATCAATGCTACTTCAGCTAGCCCCGGTCCACTGTTGTTATGACTCATGGCCATCCTCACTGCTCAGATTGCATAAACCTTTTATGTAATGGAACACTGTGGGAAAGAGGCATCGAGTGGAAGATAAAAATGGGAAGACAAAATCAAATATTTATCCAGAGCTTTTAAATTCTCTCCCCCCCCCCCACCAGTTAAATGCAGACATTCTCCGAGGGCATACGTATCCTAAACAACCCGCTGTATATGCACTCACGTGCGCCAGAAAGAAGCTGTTGTCTCTCTGCAGCGCTCGCTATTTATTTAGTTAAATCTCGCCTGCTGATCATCAAACACTGGGGGAAGAATTGAATATCTGGAATCTCAGCGTCTAATCTGGATCCACGGCGCTTTTCCAAAAGATGCGCTGAGGTCGGGTAAACGCGCCGCTGCTGAGACACATTATGCATGACGTCCCTAATATCCTTACACTGTGGATTCCCCCTGGAGGAAGATCTCGGTTCATCTCTGCTGTTTACCATTTCTGAGTTGCGGTCTGTGCAACATCAAAAGGCTTCTCATGGCACTTAACACAGCTCGCAGGGTTCCTGGGCGGGTGGGGACTGTTGCTCCCTATGGTGTTGGCATTATTATTGTTCCCCGGTGAGACGGCCATCTGATGATAGACAACCATGCAAATGGACACATGCCATAGCACCACATCAGACCACGGCGCCGCGCTGGTAATGCGATGCAAATTTATAAACCTCCAGGACCACGCATGCATTAGTCTTACTGTATTTGTGTCGATGCGTTTGAGCGGAAGGAGTTGTGAGGTTTTTCTTCTAAGTGTTTGCTCCACCGGTTACATCTCACCAAAAAACCTAACCCCTCCACAGACGCTACGAAGACGGTGCAAATTGAGATTGAAAGTGACTTTATCAGTGTGAGACAGGAAGTGTTCGGCCATAACTAGTGTTGAATACTGCTGTTGCACCATGTCAAGACACTGACTTGTTAAACTGACATACTGTCATAAGGAATGTTAGTGATGGAGGGATTTTGCTCAGAGACTTAGTTTGTTAGACCGACGGCGTTAATGTGAAGTGAGTAGTTAGCCATTAGTGTTGTCAATTGTGTTTAAAGATGCGGCGTGACATCCTGCAGATCGCCTGATTGGAAATTATCTGTATGGGTCAAGAGGCTAACCCAGTAGAGAAGTTTCTCCGGTCCAATGACGCTCTGTGCAGTTAAAAAAAAAAAAATGCCATAAAGGATAAGTTCACTTAAAAATGAAAGTTTAGTCATGATGTCCTCGCTGCCATGCAGATAAAAAAAAGGTCGGGCGAAGTTACGCAGGCCGCAAAACATTTCGAGAGCTTCACAGCAAAACAGCTTTGCAGCATTCTCCAGAGCAGCTGAAGTAGATGATGACTTGTTTTAAAATATAAAAAGAAAAAGAAACAAATTAAAAGAACAGCTTGTCCGGAGCAATCCAAGTCAATAGAAGTCCAGAGATCCCGACTGCACCCTATTTAAAAGCGATGCTGTTTTTGTTCTGTTTTTTTTCCTTACATAAAGTAGATACAAAAAAGTACTTAATGACTGAATATTCATTTTTGGGTGAACTTTTCCTTTAACAGCTTGAAACTCTAGCAGTATAACTCCCAGATTTGGCCAAAAAAATGACCACAAAACAAAACGATTTAACTTTTCAGCCTACTCAACCACAGTAGAAGCACAAAAATCAAGGAAAAAGTTACAAAATAAACACGATCTGAGCAGCTCAAAAACCTCAGGCAGGCGCGATGCTCCGTGTTCTGAACGGCTCCCAGTGGGACATGACGCAGATTGGAGGAAGGAAAAAAACAAAACAGCGTTGCACACGTCAGGTAACTGCGTAAATACCCGGTGGAATCTAGGGGTCACGCCTGTCACGATGGATCCATTATCGACTCATCGTCACATTATTTGGTTCATTTAAAAAAATAAAAAATGATTAAATGATTCTGACCTTGATACTACCTTATCTCTTTACATCTGTGTTTGTTGACATTGAAAATATCACGAACATTTGGGTCAACATGTGGCCAGAACAACTAGCAGGGGTTTTCCCCTCCACTATTTAAAGACACAGGCGCAACACCTTTGCTTTTTTTCACACTTTATTTATTGCTTGTGGTTTTATATATTTTTTATTCATAATCTGTTTATTTAGGATTTTAAATTCCCCCTTCTAGTCGGAAATGTGTTTTTAGTCTTGTTGAATTTTTGAGCGTCGCTGTGTAGGAGGAAAGACAACTTGGTAAACAGGTTAAAATGTTAATAAACAGCCATCTGGTTTATACGAAGATCGCTGAGTGATTCTTTTTCGGCAACTCCAATGTAAAGGAAATACTTGGGAGGCGCAAACTGGGGCTCGTAGGACACTATAGCAGCTGCACCGTACGTCTATGAGGTCTCAGTTGTCAGGCGCATTCATTTTTAATGAGACATAATTCATCACCCCCCCCCCAATGCTCGCATCAAGGAAGTTATCATCATTTTCTTTGTTCATGAAAGTTTCACTCAAATCTGCATCAAGGGATTTACCTTGAGGAGGAGAGTAGCTTTCCTACATGAAATGGATATAACTGTTAGGAGAGGGTCATCTCTTTATCCTTGAGAAAACTGAGAATCCATTCATTGGCTGGGCTCGAAAAACCTGACTGACGCAAATGGATCATTGGGAATAGAAGTGTCCCAGCAGTAATTATGTTACAACGCCGCTGCCGCACACTACCACAGAGGTGGGATGGGATGGGCGCGTGGTGCTTCTTTTAGTCTTGTTTCCCTTACATCTTTCCACATAGTTAACACAGTCATACTGTCTTCTCTCCCTCTCCCACTCTCTCTGTCTGACTCTCCCTTCCCTTACCCTTCCCCCCCTCTCCTTCTCCCTCTCTGTCTCTCTCTCTCTTGTTTTCTTTTTGTCTCTCTTTCACACACACACACCTGCTTATCAAACCCAAACACACGTGAAAGCGCAGTGGAAAGTTTTTTCTGACTAACGTTTATCCTGCGCCGACGAAGCCACCGCGCGTCTCGCCGTCGAATGACTCTAACAGCGAGGGAAAAAGTTGCTGGCTGATCGCGTCGCCTATTCGTCACCGGTTGTCTTCCTGGCCCATCTAGATCCCCGCTGCCTCGAAGCTGAAGCAGAGAACGTCTGCTTCATTTATTCCTTTTTTTTTTTTTTTTTTTCCCTGCTATTCAGGGCTCTGTGGCACTAAGTCAGTTAAAAAAGAGACATGAAATTAATGTAATGTCAATGGCGTTTTTCTCATGAAACCCCAAGGCACTTAGTCAAAGTCACCTTGCGTGGTGCTCTCATCCCCTGACAGTACAGTGAGAGTGAGATGGAGGATGTCTGTCTGGTAATACTGTCAGCATGGGATGTCCTTTGGTCGTTGGTCGTTGCATCCACTCATCACCGTTCAGATTTTTTTTTGTAGATCGGATGCCTGTCCGGTATTGTATCTGAGAAGCCACGACGTTTTTCCGTCGAGTCGGGCCGACAATGAAACGCTTTCTCTCGCCGAGAACAGGTTCATCCTGTGGGGTTTTCCTTCCTTTTGATGTCATTTTGGAGGTGATAAGTAGCTTTCCGTCTCCTGGTCCCCATCTTACGGCATCATCCCCCCCTCCCCCAGCCCAAGCAAGGTGCTAGCAGCATGGAGGATTGTTTGAACTTGCATTGATCCAATGTGGGATTACAGCTGGGTCATTGGAGAGTTGGACTGAGCCACCAGTCATCAGGGCAGATTAACCACTCGCTGTCTGCTTGGCTGCCATTTCGGCGCAGGCTCTCACTGCAGGCTTTGTGGGCTGTCCCCACCGTGCAGGTCACATCTCCCTCTTTTGAACAACGCGCTTTTTGTCGTGTTTGATCGAGTTACGCTCCGGCTGATTTAATATGAAGAGGAAACATTTTGCTTGATGAAATTAGACAAGAATGATGCCCCACGACCTCCTTGCGTGGCTTTTTAAAATCTGTGAGCGCTTCGAGAAAAACAATTGCCAGGCTTAATTTTACAACCCCGAGAAATCGAGAACCTAAGTCGTCCTCCGGTGTGAGAAATGTCACCCCGAGCGATGCCTCGCAGAGGAAGGGGAAGTGCTGCAGAAAGTCCACGTTCTGCAGACGGCCCCACCTCGCGCTACATTTTCTCAAAGCCTCCTTTTTTCACTTTTTTTTTTTTTTTTCTTTCTTGTTCGCGTGCTCTTGCAATAGTTCTTATTAATTATATCTCATTAGTTGCCTTGGAAACTGAGGTGAGGGAATGTATAACATGAGTTCAAAGAAAGAGACAGAAAAAGCAAGCGAGGAAGAGAGAAAGAAGAAGAAGAAGAGGAGGAGGAGGAGGAGGTGGTGGTGGTGGGGGTTTTGAAAGGAGGGGATGGAGGAGAAAGTGGTTGTTGAGGGATCAGCCGTGTGTCAGATTAGCATCAGGAGACATTAACACTAGTGATGCTGCTGGGGCCACAATCCTGCCTTTCACTGCTGGAGAGGGAGATAAGCGCGCTCGCACAAAAGGGAATGAGGGAGAGAGCGTGAGAGGGGCTGGCTCGCCTCCACTCCCCCCCAGGCCAACAGCCCCATTTACAGGTACAGCACCTCCTGATGAAAAGCAAGAACAAAGAGGTTGGATGTTCATTTCCTCGCGCGCGCCGCGTCAAGGATCCATTGAAACAAATCGGTAAAAGAAAAAAAAAAAAAAAACTGTGGATTTAGGCCGCTCCGCTTTATGTCTCCAGTCTGCCAGGAGCTAATCATATCTAAGCCACAGTGTTGACACTTTGAGTTCGATACACTTTAGAACGCCGTCATGGATTATTTTCACAGAATCCCTTCCCCCCCATGTCAATGCACATCAGATTACACGTGCAGGGCTTTTTAAATTTTTTTTTTTTTTGCTTTCTATCAGACACGTACTTTTCTGTTTGTTTTAACGTATTTTAACTCTTGTTTGGAGAGCCGTGATTCACTCTTATGTAACCGCTTCGAGTGTTTGAATAACAAGGAAAGGTCCCTGCCTACTAATTGTAAAGTGAGTGGCTGGGAGCAGCGTGTGCACGTCGTCCAGCCCGTGTAATGATCCTTCCAGTAAACATAATAAGCACGCGGAATGAAGCCACAAGAGATGAGCCTCTGTTGTTGTTTAGTCTCGGACTTATGGTCAGGACGGTAATAAGGGAAGGGATCAGAGGGGAAGGGTGTCCCTGAGGTGGTCCCTCCCTTTCTTCCTCCTCTCCGTCTGTCCCTGGCTCCCTCTGACTCCCCCGCAGAGGGCAATGCAGAGGGGTCCTGAATAACAGGAAGTGGAGGGGCAGGAAGTTGAGTCTTGTCTGCCCACGGCCTGCGGTAGGATACCGAGTCTAACGCTGCCTTGCACAGGAAGCACAACTGTCACGGCTGTGCTTAAGACTTTGGCTGCCGTCCATCACCTTCAAAGAAGTGGAGGCACATAGTTTGGTGCTTCTCGATAAGTCAGACAAATTTTCAAATGACCTTCTAACAAATTAGATTTTACATTCCCCATTTTCAGACAAACACAGGAAAAGATTAGAGTAAATCAATTCATACAGTTTTGTCGTATCACAAACATACAGAATTACACTGGCCTCGTTTTTTTTTTTTTTTTTTTTTTCTGCTCATTACCTGCAACATAAATCTACTATGTAATTTAGTTACCTTGTTATATAGGACAACAGTTGAGGGAGTAATGCCTCAACTTTGTGTGGAGTGAACACAGACTTACAAGCGGAGAGGGAGGAGGACGCGCTGGATCCGGTAATTACGCTGGGAATTGAGCATGTTTTATTGATCGTGAAAGGGCCAGGCCTGTCACCGAGCCTCCCAGTGTCTCCACGGTCTGTCTTTCGGGAGGTGGAGGCAGACCGGCCCTCCTGTCACTTGACCAGTCTCACACCTCGTCACGGAGGACGAAAGCGGCTCTGGTCACAGAGGTTTCTTTTATACTGTGGCCACTGCGTGTGCCAGAACTTACACGTGTGTTCGACTGAAGGTACAGCGACAGCCCGGACTCATTGTGTTAGACGTGTCATATTGACTTTCCGTCAAGCTTCCTGTGGCCACATATTCTCTGCACATTGATTTATGTGTGACAAATGTTTGGTAAGCAACTTTCAGAAGTGCTGGACGTGTTTATATCAAAGTGGACCAGGTGTATCACATCAAGGTCTTTTTAAAAAGAGTAAGCGATGAGATGCAGTTATACGATTCTCTTCTTTGTGTGTACAACCCGAGCCGGCACTGAAATCTTCCTTTTGATCTGGTACCAGACATTTCTCTGTGTCGGATTTATTATGCAAAGCCGTTTATACATAAATGTGCTCTTTTGGGCTTTTACAAATGTTGCTTATTTTGTTTAGGTTCATGAAATCGCAACATTACACTAAATCAACCTCATAAAATCAGACAGATTATAAAGTTTTATCTTATAGATACTGGTGCTGTGAACAGTTACAGACCTTCCAAATATGTCTTAGCTGCTGTGAGCGGAGATGTTTCGTGCGTCCACATGGAAATGACTCATCTGAGTGCAAAACCCAGACCAACACTGACTTGGCAGACAGCGCAGCTCATCCAATGGCGTTTTTAAACTCCAGTGGACGAGGTTTTAGTGTTAATTGGGCTGGCTGTTATGTCAGTCCGTTTTTCTTGTCAAACTTCAGACAAAAAAGTCCGAAAAAGTATGAATTGGAGCCTGACCGATGTTAAAGAGTAAAAAAAAACTTTTGATATATATCGGACAATATGCGTGCATAAGCAGGATATTTTACAGTTTAACTACAAACTATACTGTCTAAAATGATATGGGCGCTCTGAGGCAGTAAACTTCACTGGGAATGTAATCGTTATAAATTAACCCAAGCGTATTGCTGCATGACAAGTTTTCATATCATCACATGTCGGACAACGTACATGCTGATACCAATACATCTGTGATCGCCCAATATTGGCAATAATATCACTCAACCAACATATCGGTCAGGCTCTCCTGTCTAAATCTACCGCTGAAAAATATTTGTTATGTAAATCCTAAAAATAAACGTATCGTGCAGCTTAAAGCACATTAGATTAATGCAGTGAATGAATGTATCAGAACTATGAACTGTACTTAATGTGTGACGTTTGGCAGATCTCCAGTCTGCTTGACAAGGTCAGTTTCCTCTCTAATACTGATCCAACAATTTGTTAGCTGACGAATGACCCATCATTATTTACAGAATTATATATACGATTTATCGGCCGGGACTTTCGCTGCAGGCTTCGCCTTTACATCCCGTCAACAAGTATCACCCACGTGGTTGTGCAACACCCATATTTGAAGCGTTGCTGTCTGTCATGGACGGTTACAGCTTTGTGATCTGGCATAACAAGCATGTGAAGCAAGAATTTGACTCTTATTTTTTGTTCCTTGGGAGAGCCCCGCCCATACACAAACACACACACACACACACACACACACACACACACTCGCACAATGTGTGCAGGATGAAGTTTGCACAAGTGTTGGCAGCCAGGCAAACGGGGAGGTGAGAGGTGAAGGGGGAAGACAATGAATAACAAGCTAGACAACAACAGAGGGAGTAGTTCGCCAAACACTTTTGACTTGAGAAAACATTTATTTTATTTTCTTTAGATGAATGGGTGAAGAGCCAGGGCCGAAAGCTGGAGAGGTGATGAGCTGATTGATGGCAGGTGTTGGATGAGCTGAGTGAATTTACTCATAGAGCAGCAGTCAAAATCACGTCATGATCACTGGAGCGCGACGCAGCTTGCGCAAACATGAACTTTTGCGGTTGCCACACATTTTACTGAGGAAGCGCCGTCATGATTTGGGAGAGCACATATGTGGATGCATCGAGGAGCGGCTGTATACAGTGTCGGAGCTCGCTGGCGCTCACTTTAATGTGGACAATGTGATTTATGGCGCGGCTCATCTAGGCTTTTCCAAATGTTACTGAACCGACGTGATTAAATTCTGATATTTAAAAAAAAAAAAAAAAAAAAAAAAAAGTCATTTCGCAGCATCTTTTCGCTGTGTAAGTTTTTGCCACTGCTGCGCACCACGTGGCGTTGTAATTACACGGTTTTGCCACTATATCAAATTAGCTTCAAAGCCCTGGCGCCCTTCCTGGGGGCTTGGTTGAAAGCCATGTATTTCCTTGTTGAGCACAGAATGGGGCTCATTGAGGAGGCTGAATTCTCCAGCAATTGTTAATGGCTTGCCAGTTGCACCGACGAACTGTATTAAGTCGTTAAATGTGTTGTGGAACAGAGTCGTTGTGGGGCCGCACGGTTTGAGGGTTTTTCTGTTGTTAACCCACTGGAACTCTGTGTCATCCGGAGCCAGTTCACATGGCTGACATTGTACAAACATGTTGACACAGAAGCATACTCCGCCACAACACAGATGGTGATTCCTTTTATTCTAGACCCAAAGGTACTTGGAAGAGTCGGCCCTCTTTACTTCCTCTCCCTGGATGACGACCGGGACAGGAATCCTCCTGTTCCTCCGGTGGTCCACCGCAAGCTCATAGGTTTTTTTCCTGATGTCGAGCTTCGAGTGATTGTCCTTTCGCCATGTGACGAAGCTCTCTATCAGTCCTCTGTGCTCCTCTGTAAAAATAGTCTCTAAGTGAAGGCAGCATGTTTTTCGCTGGCAATGATTCAGTGGAATAAAACACGTTAATATACTTCGATTTCGCCAAAAAACACACTTTTATGACCCTCTTATTGCGTTTTCTTCAGCGCGCGTATTATGTGATTCTGGAGAGAGAGTGGTCTGCAACACACACACACACGCAAACACACACACACACACACACAAAGAGCACATGATTTAGGCCAAAAACAGATACTCTGTCCCGTCTAACACTCCAGAGAAGTCGTAGTGTCACGCACAAACATGGCCTCCGTCACAGTGCGGACATTGTTCTCCTTTGTAATCTAACCATCTTCTGACTATGTCTATCTGGGCAAGCGGTGCCAGCTTTAAATTTCCCACTTAGTTCTGGAAATTGTGTTGCTTGATCTACACTGAAGTATGTTGTGATATGATCAACCGCAGCATCAGATTAGAGATCAGTCAACTCCCCCCCGAAAAATGACGTTTTGTCAGCTTTTCCCGACTAACTTTTGATGAATGCGGACACTAAGTTGGGAGCGCGGCACACCTGCAGTCTGAAGGCCCTCTCAGCTTGTCATTTCGTATCTGTGTAAGAGAAATGTCATGACACACGCTATTATGCCTCTAGACTCGAACTGTCCTGCTCTGACAGCTCGTCTGTGCGGAGAGAGGGGGGGAGATGTGCGCGTGCCCGTGGATGTACGGGAGCGTCTTGATCCTTTTGTGTCGCACGATTCCACTGGACTTTTTACGGAATGAGCATTTTGGGGCAGTAAGATTGTAATTGTAATTTTAGATGCGTACACTCGTGTTACAGTCATGAACACATTCGCATGCGCTCTCAAAGACCGTAATCCCGCTGTGGTCAGTTCAGATCTGCCTCAACAGATGATTGCAGGTGAGTCCACCTCAGAGAAGCTCCCTTAAGCCAACATCAGATTCACACGTAGGCACAAAAACACTGTTGCCTACTATATAGGGCTGTAACAAATGTCACTTTTACTTTACGTTCAAAGCTTCTGTCGAGGTTTGTGAATAACGTCTGTCTTCATATTTTATGACCTCATCGCCTTAAAAATCCTCAATTTGCATGGAGTGATTCACCAGATTAAATGGAGCAGATTAAACCAAGCGAATGCCGATACATAATACGATCTTCAGTTTTTGGTAAAGACTTAAGTAATTCACCGCAAATGTGACCGAGACTAAATAGATTTTTGTTTCTGCGGTTGTGTAAACGATCACACTTATCCCTTTCCAATACATTTTGACATTTGGATTAAGGGCCGCTCTGGAGTTACTGGAAATGTTTGGATCACATGAAACGACCCCGCGCAGCCACCGCTGGAATGTAATTCTACAAATAGATTCACACTAATAATATTAGTGTAGTCTAATATTTATGTGCAGCTATGCAGATATGCTGAATAGAACTGCGAAATAAAGAGCGCCTGCATTTGACTGTTGATTTAGAATTTGAATGTCAACATTATGAGTGAAAGCTCCAAAGCTTCCGACTAGTACAAACACAGATTGTGTCTTTATCTCAGTGTACTGTAGATTAAAATACGCCACTGTGGTCTATTGTCTGCAACTAATGATTATTTTCTTTGTGGAATAATCTGTTGATTATTTTCTTGATGAATCGAAAACCACAAGAAAACGATTAATTGATTATCAAAATAGGTAGCAATGTAAGCTTACTTTTCCTGTGACGAAATGAAAAAAGGACAAACTCGAGATCGATGGAGAAATCCAAATTTCTGTCATTATGATAACTTTTGGGACAGTGAATCCATCAAACATGCCTCCCTTTTCAGTAAAATCGCTTAAGTTTTCAATAATATATAAACAAATGGTGAAAAAAAACAAAAAACAGAATGAATGAGTATGAAATTATTACATTATCACAATTGCTTTTGGGATGGCTCCGGTATATCTGATCCCCTCCCCCACCATCAACCTTCCTCTAATTTGAACACTGTTCTGTTCAGTGTGTGTGCGTGCATATGTGTGTGTGTGTGTATGTGTGTGTGTGTGTGTGTGCGTGTGAAATGGTGAATGAAAAAAAGAACACCGTCATTCTTCCTGGCCTGTTGTGATGTGGTTTGGGGAAATTCTTTGTGGGGGTTCAGGCGGTTACTTTCCTGGCTCTGACAGCCGTGCGTGGGTAGTTAGCGAGGTGATCTCAGTCAAGTTTGCCTACAGTGGAGCCCCGATTCAGACAGCCAGACACCATAATGCCAGTCCATCTGTAACCCATAATGACTGTGTGCCACTGGAACTGGTCATTTTCGATTTCGCTGCCAATTCGGCCCCTGGCTTCCTCACCTCACAACTGCTGACTGCATCTAACGGCCCGAGTTGTTAACCTTTCTACATTTGTACTCATAGGGGAAATGCAGTTGTTTAGACATTTTCTATTTGCCGGGTGTAAGTGATGGATGCGCCTCCGGGGAGGGGGGCTATATCTCTTCTTGCCGAGCAGCGCAGACAGGACAGAGTTAGATGCTCTCTGGGGAGCGGTGCGGTCTGAACCACTGGCCAGGTGACAAGCTCATGAGGGAATATACTTCCCACCCTGCTCACACCCCATGGCTTCTCCTCCAGCTCGGGGAGATTTCAGCTACTGTCAACCCCCAGCCCGGGTGCTCTCTTAATCATCTTAAGAGCAAAGCTGGCATCAGGGTGGGTCAGCTCAGACAGAGAGGAGAGAGACTGTTCTGTTTCTGCAGGCGAGGGAAGGTAGACTTTAAAACTTTTTTTCTGTTGAGGTGAGCGTAGCTTTTTTTAAAAACTCGATCATAAAAAATAGAAACTACATTAATCTACCTTGGAAATTAAAAAAAGGATGCGCTGATGTCCAATCTTTTGGACCTAATTGGTGATGAAAGCTGGTTCAAGGGGTCTCTACCTAGATAGATGAGTTGATGTATAGCAGTCTGTAGTATAGCAGAAATAATCTGGCACCTAAAGACCCGGTAAACACTTTGAACACATTTTTTTAAACTTAACATTTATGCACAGATTTAAAACACAAGGTGCAACTTGCTAGTTTGTGAGCTTTAGAGATGCTGGCAGGTGCATTTTGTTAGCTGTTTCCTCCTCTTCATTGCTAAGCTAAGCTAACCGGTTGCTGGCTGTAGCCTCGTATTTAACGTACGGATGTGAGATTGGTGTCGATCTTCTCATTTAACTCCCCAGAAGAGGAAATATGCACATTTCCTATAATATCAAACTACCTTAATCAACTTATTGGCTTCTAACAAAGCCTGTAGGATAGTTTTCAAATCACCAACTAATGGTTCCAACCGGTGGTGAAATTATTTTGATCTTTGTGATTATTGTGGATAGAATAAGTGTAGGTGCAGTTCAGTCGAGCCAGTCGGTGAGTCTTGTATAGCAGCTGCCCTGAAAGTGTGAAGCCGTCTTTCACTGACTTCAGCTGAAGCTCAAGTGCAGCAGCAGAGGAGATAAGATTTACGCCATGCGGGTCTCATGCTTTCTGACTGTGCCTGAGAACAGAAAACAGAGCCCTCGGGTGCTTTGAAGTGCCTGAAGGTGGAACATTGTCGAGTGTCAAGTTAACTTTCTTCCGCCTCTCCCCCTCACTCTCTAATTTTTTTTTATTCTGTCTCTTTTGGTCCTCTGTTGCAGATTGTGGTGTGGTCTGTCGAAGAGTGTATCGCGAAGACAGAAGAGAGAAGAGCGAGCGTATACAAGAAGAGCGGCTGTTGCACGATGTGCTAGGAGAGCGGGGAGGAAGAAATCGTTTTGTTGTTTTTCTGATATTGTCGAGGTGTCAGAGAGACCGGAAAGGACGCAGCCATGGGGCGGAAGAAGATACAGATCACCAGGATCATGGACGAGAGGAACAGGCAGGTGAGTGTCACGACTTTTGTTAATTATCCATCTCTCTCTCTCTGGTGCATGTGCAGTTTAAGTTTAAATTTTCTCATCATATTGGCTTTTTTCTTTGCTTAGTTCTTCGCCTACTTTACAAGATGCTACTGTATGCTTCTATTGTGTCTGAGAGCACAGTCTGCCCTGCACCTCTCTGAAGGTTACGCTCGTCTTCTATTTTCCTTTGCTGCCTCGGCCTCGAGTTCAGCAGCTGTCATGGTGTGCACGGATCTAAACAGACATACCTCCCTCCCCAAAGTCTCCGGCCAGCTGAACAGGGACCATGACATTTCTTTGTCAGTGCGGTCGTATTTACAGACATGATTCCCCTGCCACCCTGCAATTTCAGCCCGAGAAGTTGATGAGGCAGCAGGAGCGCTGGGCTGTAGCGGGGGCCTCATGGCGTGGGAGTGAACCGAGGGTAGCGCGGAGCACAGCGGGCCGCCTGTGGCCTCCCCACACTGTAGGGCTTGTCCCCTGGCCTGGCAGTACGGCTGGGCCCCTTCGCTGTAGCCCTGTGTGTTTGCAGCTGTTTGGTAGTAATTAGGAGCAGCCACTGCGCCACAGCACCCTCTCATTTGCAGGGTGGGTCAGCGGGACACACAGCACCCTTCTCAACCTCGGCTGCGCTGGTCACAGCTAGCCGCAGTGAGGGAGAGAGCCGGAATTCAGTCTGTCTGCTCGTGTTATATATAAAACTCCTAAACAGCAAAACATCGCACAAAACAGTCTGTTGGAAACAAGAATAACAGGCTTGGATATCTTTAGCAGGGAGGCTGGGTTCATTTTCTTTTTTAGCCACTCGTCTGTTGATACAAGAGCTAAGTTAAGAAAGCGGGAGCGCAGTTTTTTTTTGACAAATTATACCAATTAATGAAGCTACCCATAGGTTTCCCATAGCAAACTGGAACACATCTCGTAAATAATATCATATGCATTCCATCACAGGTGGAGCAAGTTTTCTTTTTTTTTTTTTGCTGCGCATACAGAAACATAATGGAGGTACAGTAGCTTCCTCTCCTGAGGGTGTTAACACGATACGGTAGCAGCCGACCGGCGTTCTGACCGTGTCTCCGTCTGAGGCGAGCAGTTCAGCCAAGTGCAACACAAAAATCCACACTGTGGGCCAATTATCAGTATAACACCTGGCTCTGGGTGGGATCCAAACAGGTGGGTGGGAGAGGAATCACCTCTTTGCTGGTATCTACAGTGTATGCAATGACCTGTGACACTGCGGGGGGGAAAAGACAGAGAGGAAATTACATGAAAACAGGTTGTCAAGTATTCGCCGGATGAAGTTAACCCCTTCAGACGATCCGTCCTTTTACACCAAGAGCGAGGGGAAGACATTTTGTTTCAGCTGCAGAGAGAGCGAGAGAGCGAGAGAGACATTGCTTTTTATTAACGTGTCTCCCAAACTCGGCCGTTTGCATCAGATCTTAAATGCTTCCCCTGTATATTTTTTTGCGAGAGAAAGTTTATCAGCAGAGCGCAGGCACTTGAGCTCGCATTTAGTTGGTTTTAGCTGGCTCAGCAGAGAGTGTGCTGTGACAATAGACCGCCATGCTAAAATAAAGCTTTGGTATGAAGTGATGTATGCGTGTGTGTCTTCCTCTCCTTTTTTTTTTTTTTTTTTTTTCCTGGGCCATGAAGCACACAGTGCCATCTCCCTGGGGCGTGCTCCTAACCAAGGGGGAATAGCCATTAGCATATGGTCCCCATTGTCGGGAGACAATTTGAATCTTTATCTACGCCGCTCTGCTGCTAGCTATCCATAGTCGTAGCATTAAAATGAAAGAAGTCCTTAAGTGGGCTAATTAGATAGTATTGCTGTACGGGATGTTGTGTGGGGACAACTGGGGCTCCCTTGCGTTATCACTGCAAGTGCTTTAGGAGGGCTGTTAACCTTTCAGGATTTATAATACAGAGTGTGGCAAAAGGCTGAGGAGGTCTGTAATTGCACAATCTATCAGGAACTGTGGGTGCAGAGTTGAGACAGGCAGTGAACTTGGCTGATATTTTTATTTTTTTTTGCTTCAAGTCATTACCTGTAGTTTATGATGACACAATGCCATAAGTCAGGGTAATGAAGTGTGTTGCGCAAAAAAGACGAAGTAAGATAAGACAACAACCGAAATATTGGACACATCATGTGCGAGCGTGTCTCCCCGCTGTGTATGGAATGAGACATGACGGCTGCAGAGGTCCTGTCATGCATACTGTAGGACGGTAAAGAGCCAGTTCCCGAGCCAGGCCCTGCATAAGTGATGGTCCTACAAGACAGCGGCACAGCCGTCAGCCCGTCTGACGCGCCGGTTGCAAAATGAATGCTGGATAGCAACCAGACAACCGCACCTCCCTGGTTGATTCTCCTCATTTACACTATTCGCAGCAATTATTACCCTTTGAGTCACACACAAACGTCTCTCTCTCTTTCCTGCAAGCACACACTGGAATAATACGGAAGTGAAATTTGGCCTTGAATATCTGTTGTGTTTTGACTTGGAGGTTCGTAACTCGCGAACCATGCAGAATAACAACAGCAGAGCCAGTGGCGCTCAGTGAACATTTTCAGGGTCTTTCACCTGCCTCGTCTCGGAGCAGGCGCCATGCTGCGTGTGGATCTACGGGGGGGTACACATTAGTCTTGTAAGTCAGCGTGGGGAAGAGGCTGTTGTAGCCTAGTGAGCAGTGTCTGGTGACGTCCTCTGGATGCCATTAAGCAGGCTCACTGGGGGTAATTGCCCAAGTCATTAAAAGTTTGATGATTTTGCTGCTGGGTGGAGGGTTGCCTGCCCTTGCTGTGGCTCATTTTGGATTTTTGCTCTGGTACTTCAGATGCCTGTAGGCACAGCGCAGCTCTCTCGCGCGCGCTCTCTCACTTTCTCTCCGGGGAGCAGCATGGCGCGCACCTCCCGTTTTTCAGCCTTCACCCGTTCCTGAAGTTCTGAGCCGTTGTCATTATTTTTCTGACAGGTAAAGAGCTTGTTGATAGGCCGCGGACGGAACTAAGGAGCGCTGTTAAATGTGACTGTCAGTGCATATATTATCACTGTCCAACATGATATGTAGTGTCCGTAAAAACTGCAATGAAGCTGCAAAACATTAAAGTTGGGTGATGGGGATTTTAATTTTCTCTGTTGAGTGTCATGCATTGCCCAAAATGCTCACACTTTTAGATGATGTTGAATTATTTCCAACAATTACAATAAATTGAACAAGCCAGCTGTCTTTACACTGGATCACCCTCACTATGGATTAGATTGAAATTTCGAGGAAACCTGCTCGCATTTTCCTAACTAACATGTCACCCTCTCCACTAAACAGGATCAGTCACGGCTACTGTAGGTTTCAAGGTCAATCCCACCCAGTCGGCGAGGCCTTTGCGCCCTCACTTGTCCACAGCGGCTTCCTGGGGCTGTCCTTTCTCCCAGCGAGAGCTGATCCAGGCAGACAGTCGCGGTGGCCCTGGCCTGTCTCCCAGGTCCACACGCTCTGGCGCTGCGTAGCCAGGGCAGCAGCCACAGGGCCTGGGTCACTCTGCCAGCTGGTGCCAGACCTCTCTGACTCTCAAGCCCACTCTCATGTCTGCCACAGGGGCCATCAGAGGTGACATGAGGTTCTAATAAGGCCGCCAGCTCCTCACCCCACTGAAGGTGTTAGTGACTCAAGCATCTCTTGCCATGCCCCAGTCACAGCTGCACTCTGAGTCCCAGATGTCTTGTTTGTCAGCTTGGCACCTCTGCCCGAGGACCGACATTGATAGACCTTATGATTGACACATCAACTGTGGTTGGATGTGTGCGTCGGGGTCTGTTATAGCATATGCTGTTATATACTACACAGTGTCTGTGGAAGAGACCAAAGGAAACAAAGTATTGCAGGGAAAGCCCTGGTGACAGGCACATATGCTCGTGACGTCGATTTTACATGCATTTGTCTCAGGACAAACTTTGCAATGTTGCATATAAACGGTTGCATTAAGCACGGCCGGTTATCACGAAACTGTCAACTCTGCTCCCTTGTTTTCCCCTTTGAGTTTCAGTTTCAGTGATAACCTCAGAATTTTTTTTTTTAGGTAAACAGTGGCATTCTTTTTTCCCCTTGGCACCGATTTTGACTGATAACACTTTTAGAGAAGCAAAATGCACAGTGCAGCGCGCAGCGTGCTCTATGGTCTCATTAGCTTGCACATACGGCTGCGTAACATGCAAAATTAAAATCATATTGTGATTACAGATATTGTAATTGTGAGTCGCTAGTTTTGGTCTTTCACAAAAAAATAATGATCAGATTTTTGCTGGGGTCGGTATCAAACAAGTGTGTTCCCTCACGTCAGCAGAGTATGATGTGTGGGCCGGGGCAGCACGCTGCTTCATTTATAAGGTACGTTGTGACACATTTTACCTTTACCAAAAAACTGCAGCTCCTGCAGTTTCCATAATATTTTGATTAATTGTCCAGCCCCTTCTTGCACAAAACCCCCACATAAAGCTCACTAAAAGTATGAAACAGAACTGAATTACCAAGCCCAGTTAAAGCTCAATGAATACAGGTAGTGGTGGTGGGGCGCTTGGGGAAAAAAAGTTGAAATTTCATAAAGTGTGAATTGAGATCAGAATTACCACCTCATCTTGACACTGTGAGAGCTTCTTAAAAGGTCAGCCTGGCGCAGTCTAAATGAAATGCTGGTATAGTCACTGATCTGCCTGCTATTGTGTGAGCTGTTATAATGACCTTATCAAAAGCAGAGAAAGTTGGAATCACTCCAGTTTATTGGAAGTTCAAACGCGGCCTCCCTTCTCTTTTGTGCTGACATTTTGTTTCTCAGAACAGCTGTAAGATGCGCTTCGTACAACGCAGCTTTCCAGTACTGAGACTAATCCTGTCACTGTGACAATGACATGAATTAGTCAGGGATGTAGACTATGTGTGTACCACATCTTACTATAGGAGCAGCTCACATTTTTGAAAACCACACTCAGCGTCTATGTGGGTGTCTTTTGACTTGGTGAACCATAGGAAAGCTCCGCCAGTGAACCTCCCACTTGACCTCAAGGATGTCTGTGGTTTTCCACCGTCTCACCCGTCACCCCAGAGAAGATGGGGGTGGAGGGAGGTTATATTTGTATATGTAGGTCCTTCAGCTCAGAGTTGTTTTTGTCACGAGTTATCAAATTGAGCTGGACTTCTAATGTGTTCTAACGAAAAAAGAGAAAAATAGGGCAAAACTGTACAAAACAGCCTCCTTTTTCCCTTTTAAAGGCAACCGTGTGAGTAGAGAAGAGTAATGTGGTCGTCACCTTTAATGGCTGTGTGAGCAGCAGCTGGCTTTTGCAGAGGCGCACTGTGTCTATGGCTGGGGCGAGGACCAAGTCTCAGTGCTGCTGCTGAGGTTGAAATGAAGCAGTGCCTGGGTCAGCAGACCTGCACTCAGCACTCTGCCATGCATCCAGGTGGAACAAAGTCCTCGCTCAGCGTCTCATCCTGGGCTTCCTGCTGAAAGGTGACATCTCCATGGCTTAACAGCCACATTCATCTGCTAAAGAGCATACAATTTGTTAATCATTTCCCCCCACGTCACAGCCCCTGCTTTCCAGCTGGTTAGGCAAACAAACAAATATGTGAGCGGGCAAAATGAGCGAGTGGGCAGAGGAGACGAGTATCAGAGGGTTGGAGCGGCATCCGCTCGAAGTGAGACCGCTTGGACCGTATCCCTCCGACCGCCTCTACGCAGTGATCCACCTTGAGACACTCACCAGAATGACACGCACAAAACCACACAATGCTTTTTTCTGCTCCACCAAACTCACTCAAAGGCTTTATGTGTCTGCGATTTGCGAAAGAAACATGTCATTTGATTCAGCTCCTCCTGCATTCAAACCTTGTCATTTCAGGAAATGTCATTTTAGAATTTGGTTTGTCGGATGAGCTCGGCTAACGCCGGCATATTGAATAGGGAGTGACACGAGGACAGGCTCCTCCATGTCTAGAGCGGGAATAATGGTCCTGTGTAATTACCTGTAGTGTGGAAGATTTGAAATTCATTTATCACAGTTGGAGTGACCCCACTGCCTCAACGGTTACATACACACTATGCAACACATAAGATTATACTGCATTATACCAGTTAAAATGAGGGTATAGCCGCAAGCTGTGACCAATTAAAGTTGAACAAAGCCAGCTCATCTGCTCAACTCCTCTCTTAGTAGGTCAGTGAAGCTGATGGAGAACACAGACACATGCGCTCCTCTGCGGCTCTAAGCGCGGCTTTTTACGAGCACATTCACGAGCCACGTCGTAGCAACACACGTCTAACAGGACGCACGCTGCGAGAGACAACATAAATCTGACTCCCAAATATACGCATTTTAAAAGAGCTATTTTCTGCAAACAACCATTACAAAACCAAAAGGAGGAGAAAACAGATACATTTCTGTCCTCCCCGCTGGCTGATGGATGATTTGAGCTTGAGAAATGACTGTAGCATATACTGTAAAGAGGTGGTGTAACATAATGACATGTGTGTATGGGTCTGAGGCGACCACAGAGACAGAGCTGCAGAGGTACAGGACATAAAGTCACTTTGCAGAGAGGGTTGCGTTACCATTGGAGTGATGTATGACCCCAAGTCCCATCTGAGGGCTCGTGTTACAAGGCTTATGCTGCACTACTGAGATAGCTTTCCGTATATGGAGTCAGGGGCTACAGTAATGTATGGACCCCTGTTGTTGCCAAAGCTCTGACTCAGCTCGCTGACTCGTGCCTCTTACCCTGACCTCTGTCCTGATAACTAGACGTTTGAGACACGCACTATGTCATTGCGATCATTCCTAAAGGAGGACTGATCTTGTTATCTGTCACCTTGGTTACAGTAACATTGTTGAGACATAATGAGGCTGTTAATACTGTTATTTTCCTGGCTTAGCCTACATTGTACGCTCCAGATGACAGTGTTTGTTTTTCAGTCGCACGGCTTTTTAAAACTTAGCAGAACTCTTTACTTAGAGATTTTATACAAAATAATCAGCATTAAGCAGCTCTGCAGTATTATTGAGAGTTTGTTGCCACCACAGTCGTCAGTGGTGAGACTACATTTACTGGATTACTGGGTTTTAATAAAGGTACCTCTCACTTTTTTGTCCCTCTTACTTTGTTATACTTCACCACATTTCAGAGTGAAATATTGTGTTTTGTGCCTTTTTGTCCAACCCAAAAGACTCTTCGACTCACTTAGCGGCATAAATGACAAAGAAAAGCAGCAAATCCTTCTATTCGAGAAGCTGGAACCGGTAGATGTTTGACATTTTTGCTTGAATCAATTATCACCTCCAAATGTGGTTTTGGATCCAGTTGGCAAAAATTGCATTAAATGTGGTTTTCTCTGCTGTCCAGACTTCCTTGAAATCAATCTGGAAACATTCTGGATATGCCAAAAAAACAAACAGATTTGGGCTGGTAGTTGGGAACATATCCTTAGATGCTTTCCTGCCCCACCACACTTGATTTAAATTATCATTTTTGATTGTTTTCAAGCTCTTCTGAAGCTCGACAATGACCGATTTTGTCAGGAAAACATCTAAAACATGCAGGACATGAAACACACCAGTCTAATTGTTGCAGCTTTACTTCTTATTCTTCAATGCAGCACTAAAATTATTCCAATGTAGACAATCAAATGTAACACAAATGTGTATTTTCCTTGTGATATTGACTAACTTTGTATTTTTACTTCAATACAAAACTTCTGTTCCTAATGGAGTGGTGTTGCTACATTCGCTGAAGCTGGCAGTAGACAAGTTCTTCGCTTTAACTTGTCATCATGAAGTAAATGCTCATTGCACAATGTAATGGCCATAGAGTAATGACACCATCTGCGTTTAGATTCCCTATAAACTTTACTTTCACTATGCAATCTTTGTCTGCCACCGGGCACAACAAAAAAAAAAAAGAAAAAAGAAAATGAAGGCTGACTGTCGTTCCAGTCATGCTGGCAGCCTGGCACCATTTCACTTCTCACGTCTCAAGTATAGACTAAATGAATGAGTAAACTCGTGTCTTGTCCTGTGTTGTTGGTGCTCGCTACTGAGGAAAAAAACCAAAAGTGATCCGGCTTTCTTTGTGACCACGGCGCCAAAAATAATACGACTTGGAAACGCCAGGGAGGGGAAATGTTGTCTGCTTCCACTTTAAGTAAAACATGTGAATACTTCTTCAACCACCGCCATTTGTACAGTAAACATGGAGTCGAAGGAATAAACTACCACCTTCTGTTATAATAAGAATGCAAAACGAACATTTGCGCTCGTGTGTAGATGTACAAATTTCAAATTTGTTCTCTCGGATTTCATCTGTTTGATTTAGAGGGACCGCTTTTCCCTCTGTAATGGCTGGTTTTGTTTTCTGTGTGTTTTCCTCAGGTTACCTTCACAAAGAGGAAGTTCGGTCTGATGAAAAAGGCCTACGAGCTGAGCGTACTATGTGACTGTGAGATAGCCCTCATCATTTTCAACAGCTCCAACAAACTGTTCCAGTACGCCAGCACAGACATGGACAAAGTGTTACTGAAATACACAGAGTACAACGAACCCCATGAGAGCAGAACCAACTCGGACATCGTAGAGGTGAGTGAGCGCCGCCTTCTTACACGTGTCCATTGTGATGGAAAAAGACGTTTCTGTGATTCAACTGTGCTCAAATATTCTCTCATCTGATGTAGCAGGGTGTCTGCAGGACCTTTTGAAGATGTCTTAAACTTAATTCTATAAACATAAAGCCTTAAAAGTCATTAAATAGTCTTACATTTGTACATTTCATCTGATTTCATTTATCCATCTTATAGACGCACGGTATATAATTTCTCGCCATCAAAACGAAAGACAAACAAAAAGTGTGGGATCATGGGAGTTGTAGTCTTCATTGTTTAACAATCATCACTGCCAGGGAAAATCTAGCACGCAGAAATGTTCATGGACGCATGTTTGGTCGCGTTCGCCGACCTCCCTCCTCACCCTCTGACTCTCCCCTAGAAGGCATGGCGACAGGCGACCAAATGAAACGCAGCGTTCCCTTGAACAAAAGTGTGAGTTTGATCATTGTTGGAACCATTTAGCATAAGTGTAAGCTTACTAGCAGCTTACTTTTTAATTTATACTCAAACTACACTAAATGTAGATTAACCTATCCGACCCTTATAATCATACTGTTGCATAAAACCAGTGTGGCCTTCTGGCAAAAAAAGTAGTGCGTCCCATCAGAGCTGCTGTACGGCAGGCGTTTAATGTGCGAACATTACATCTCCGTATAATTTTTCTGCGAAACCAGCTCAGTTAGTTGAACCCAAGAGGATTTTATTTTTCCGCGGGTTTCTGTTTCTTTCGCTCGTGCCATTGCTTAGCTTTCTCAGTACAGTTAGCCAACTAACTTCGTTCCGACCTTCCTTGTTACCTTGTCCAAACCTTACCTGGAGTGCTTGAATAAAAAAAATACATCAATCAATAATCTGTCTTAAATTTTGACAAAAATGATGTTGAAAAGGTCTTAAAAAGCATTACATTTCACCATCTGGTACCTGCAGACACCCTGTTTATGTTAAATGAAGTATTTTAAGACTGGATTCAGACTGAAAAATTTGTTGTTTTTTTTTTCTGTGGGCTTAAAGGTTTTCTGGAGGGTAACACTTTAGACACACAAGAGTGAGGAACAAGTAACAGTTTCCTTCTAGTCACCATTCAGATAGGGCACAGGAGGTCTGCACGCCCTGATAAGTTCATCTTCCCTCGTGCCCATCAACTGACGTGGAGTCCTATCTCTGCACCCAGTAGCCGCTGACCACCGGCCTCGACTCTGTTTCCCATAGATACTGTACCTGTAGGGCTCGGCTCTCCGGCTGCTCCTCATCACAGACCATCAGCTCGCCTATTGCTGCAGCGAGAATACAGTGTTTAGTGCATTCCATACCGCTCTATAAAACTCAACAAGCACTTGGGTTTCCTGGCAGCTCCTGCGTGCCCGGCCGACTAGCGGAAGAGTAAGCCACTTGTTATGCCAGTATACAAAACTGTGAGCCAGAAGCGTAGAAAGCCAAAGTAAATGAGAATGATTAGGGATACATCCTGTTCCAAACATCTTTCATTGGCACACGTGTGGTTTCTCAGCTTATTCAAGATCTGCTTTAAGAGGCCGGTATCTTCGCTCCGACGGAATAAAAGCATATACAATGTATGTTAATACCCATTGATGCAATCACAACACTGCTAGTATAAAGTTGTCTTTGAAACACACTTAGACTAGCTTCTTCTGCACTAAGATAAGTCTTTATCACGCTGCATCGCAATACTTTTACCGCCACCTGCCCACTAAAAACATACAGCATTTTTTATTACTGCGGCCCAATTAAGAGACATTAAGGGGTTTGAGATGGGCGAGATTGAAAAAATTTCAAGAATCCCCAGCTTTGGAAAAAGACTTTCACTTGGAGGAATTAGTGAAATTACATGCAGCATAAAGGAGTCAGCTGTGGCCCATTATCTTTTATTCATGCTGCTGCTGCTTGTGAATTACCTGCTTGGCAGAGCTGCAGAAGAGTGCTCTGGCATCCAGTAGACTCGAGCAGTCACTCCTCCATCAGGGGCCCTCGGAGCAGAGCTGGGGCTCACCTGCATGAAAAATACATGGATACAGTCCTTACTTACGTAACGGTGACCACAATTTTTTTTTATTATTATTTTCCCGTGACTCAGGAAGTGTCTTATTTCGAAACAAGCAAAACACCACAACGTCAGAGTCATTATGGGGTTATTCACCTCGGGCTGTTTTATCACATATATCTGTGGGCTGACGATGTGTGTTTATGTCAACAGCGGGATATGTTGTGCGTAATGTGGCACCGAGGTCCCGTGCAGTCCTCCCGCTCGGCCCTTCTGGCTACTCTCAAGGAAGCTGCCCCGCTGCACAAAAGGCGAGAACAAGCCACTGTTGTCCCCGCTCACTCGGGCCAGCATCTTTGCAGATATGCACAAATCCCCCTTCTGCCTGCTGGCAACGTGATTAAGGTTCAGAAATGAAGAAGCGGAGCAGAAGTAACCCACCCAGTCCACTTCACAGCATCACCACACAAGCCCCTCAATTTCGCTTGGCCAGCGAGTTGTGTCGGAGGTGGTTGATAATCTAGATCTCATCGGAACTGTTTTCCCAACAGATCTTAGTACACAACATGCAGTCGCTGATGCTTTTGAATCGATGGGAAGAATCCACCCCCTCCCTCCCCCCCGTTTATCCAGTGAAATGGGCCTCACATGAGCACACTTACGCTGGACACTTAAATTGTGTTAAACCAATCTTTGCCATGAAAACAATCATGTGCTCATTTGTCCGGTTTGGGAGGCCAGAAAAAAAAAAAAAAAAAAACCCTCTCCGGCTTTTCACTGGGATGCTCGTTCCGTGAGAGAAACTGAATCAAAGGTCACATTCCTGCTCAGTAGTACCATCTGTAGATAAAGGCTGAGCTGTGCAGTGTGGGAGAACAGTCTCCATGTTTTCCACAGATGGATGCATGCCTGGGCCACAGTTTGATAACCCAGTGGAGGGCTATGGACTTTGTCTCAGACTTGGCTCGCGGTCCAAAGCGAAGCAGTGGGCTCCGATTTTTTTTGCCCGTGTGTGTGTGTTGGTGTGCGCGATCGTGCACGTGTGCATGTGTTGATGGTCTTAACCTTAGCAACACTCCGGGCGACAGGTGAACTGTTGTGTGAAATCTTTATTTTTATGCATTCACCTGTGTGTCACATGAACCCTTCATTTATTTTCAGACATTTCTAAGTGGCATTAGGGTGGAATGTTCTTAATATAATTATAATGTATTATATGTGTTGTTTTGTCAAAACCATATCATAAAGAACCACTGCCCTCTTGTTTGCTTGGTGCAGGAAAACAACATAATTACTAGGATTTGGGCGACGTGGCCTTAAAGAAATATTACAACATCTTTAGGCTTATCGCGATACGTGATATTAACTAGGCCTGTCGCAATATACAGATGAATTGTCATTTAAAAATGGTTGGATAATCTTGAATATCAATGTTTAAAATGCACACATGATTATATAATGTAAATAATACATCACCTTTAAATCATTTTTTTTCCCTTTCGCTCTTGCTTTGTCATAGGTAGGGAGTGATTATGCACCTTAAAGCTGCAGAAAAAGTCGCACACATAAAAGATATTGTCAAATATTCACATTTGTAGATTCGTGGTTACGGACTCTCTCTTCCTCCTCCCAACACGCAAAAAATAGTTTTATGGATTTTCTATGGATAATCGCAAAACGAAAAAACTAATATCATGACAGCCCTCATTAATATATCTTGATATTTTTTATAATCTCCCGAAACACACTTGAGAAAACTCACCTTACTTTAACACAGCCTTCAAAACCAGGAAAAATCAACAATCAGGCCATATCACGATATAACAATATCCATAATCTAAGACGATATATTGTCTCATATCACGATAATGATATAATATTGATCTGTTGCCTAAAAATTACAGCAACAGAGTCTTTTGAGAGTCTCCTGCTGTGTCCTCAGATGTTTGTGATGCAGAAGAGTTAACACGCACGGCAAACATTGTATTTAATATGGCTGTGTTGTCGTGAACCGAGCGGAGTCGTCACGACTGACGGTTTCATGGTGCTCTCTCCTATTGTGCTCCGTATTGAGTTCTGTTTATGCCACAAATGAAAACGCTGCCGTTAGTCATTAGATTAATCTAATAATATTTACTCTTCCTCCCCTCTCTGCTTGTGGAGCTAATGAGATTTTGCTCTTGCTCGGCTATAACCTCACACCGTTCCTCGGGCGCACACAAAGATCACTGTGTCTCCAGTAGAAAACCTTGAAATCAGATCGCAACTTCACAGGCTTTCGTTTGGCTCTCTTTGAGCCATTCAGTACAATTAAAGGTATGCGGCGTATATCTGGATTAGTCAGGTTTGCAGGCGCGCAGAATTATTAAGTCAACGCTTAATTGTAATCCTATAAAATCGGGGTTGCGAACAGGCTCTAACCCAATTTGAGAATGCAATTTAAGTCAAATACCAGTGCCCCGTAATTGTAAATAACTGGACTGCCCCATATGCAAAGCACTGACTTTTCAGTGCTCCTCTTCTATTTACCCTGATGATTTGTGAGCGCAAACAACCAAGAAGATCATTCATAGGGAAATTCTGCTTATCTTCCTCATAATAAAGAGGGTCGGCCATTGTTAATGTGACTTGGGGGGGGAAGAAAAACAGACAATCTCCTCTCTATTTATGAAGGAACGCCTCCCCTCTCACAAGACCACTACAGTGAGAGGAAATGAGCATAAAATTATCAGGTCATTTCCATTAGGTTTTATTTCACGATCGCTATCGGCCGTTGTTATGAATGGAGCCGTATTAATCATATAATAAGGAATGCAAATTCTGACCATTACCGAATGTCAAGGTTTGTGTTTTCATCTGAGTCACACCTACTCCCTTTTTTTTTTTTTTTGTTTGAGACTTTCTCGACTGCCCTTCGCAGATTTTTTAAATGACAAAAGCTTTTTTGTGCATCCACAACTAAGGGTTCAGTTCGTCACCGTGTCCTATATTTTATATCTTTTCTTTTCTTTTTTTTTGTTTTGCAAATCAATGCTGTGCTTCAGGAGTGCATCTCCCGTGGCTTACAGCTCAAAAAGAAAAACACATTTTTATCACCGGTTATGAAATGAATCCTTTACAGTGCTTTGGGCTGAGCGGGCACCAGGAGTTTCAAACAGGGGGATGTTTATGTTGTCAATCAAAGGCTGAGTAGTGATTAAGACTCATTTCTTTCTTAATGAATGCAAATTGGCACATCTGCTATGGTGGGCTAGCTGTCCAGACTCTTCAATTAGCATGATTGATCAATTATCCTCCTGCTGGTGGCTCACTGGAAATGGAAGCCGGGAGAACGGATGGGGGTGGAAAGGGTGGTAGGAAGAGAGATGAAAGAGCAAGAGAGGAGAAAAAAAATGAACAGAAAACTGTCCAAAAACCCTGTCACTCGATAAATCAGGTTCTTGGGTTGATTAGACCAAAAGAATAATGGACTTTCATTTCAATCAAAGATGGCTCTCAGTTTAACACATACTTCTTAAAAATTGTGTTGATTTGCGTTTTGAAAAAGAGAAATCCTTCCATGTTGACGCCTATAAATGCAGATTAAAGATCTGAAGGTGATATTCTTAACATTTACACATAGAAATACATATTTCACTACAACTAGTGAAGATTTTACAGGTTCTGAGTCTTTTTTTTTTTTTTTTTCCCCACCTCTTTTGTTTTTCTGCTGGCGTTCCCATTGTGACACCTCAACCTCCCCGCGAAACAAAAACACAATTTGCATTTTAAATCTGCGTCTGATTCCCCATCAGCGGAATTTTTTGATCAAATATTCCCGTGAGAAAAACACGAGCTTCAGCCGTGCAAATATTTAGCAGATCAGTACTCTTTCAACTCCGGAGTCTGTCGAGGGTATTGTGGTGCGCGGCTTGTTTGTGTTTGTTTTAAACAGTAAGCACAAAAAAAAAAAATCCTTGAATATCAAAGCACACTGGTGAGAGGAGCAGAGGCAGATTGTCCTGAGTGTGTATTTATAATTGCGACACAAAAAAACATACTGGGGATTGGTCAGATGAGGCACTGGCTGGCACACAGGGACTAGCTAGTATGCACCTTTTCAACACATTGATCATATATTAATGAGGAAAAAAAATGAATTAACAGATATAACAGACAGGTCCTCTGCGGGGTGATTATTATTTATAAGTAATAAAAACAAGATATTTATCCCAACTGACTATTATCAACACGTTAAACTGTTTATTTAGGTTGAAAGAGGTCGGCATTATGAAAATAAATGCAGTTAACATGGAATGTAAGTGAGAAAAAGTTTGTGAGTCTATTATAAATTGAAATTAGAGCATCTGTATTCACACTTTGAGATGGTTGACAAAACAACTGGTCGCACTCCCTGCTTAAAGCACCAAACGTCACCAGTGATTTAGCGTGTATAAATCCCACCTCCTTCGTACCAAGCACGTTCATTTTCAACTACATCACTGCTGACGAGGCATGTGATGTTGTATTGTTATCATGCCGTTATAAATTCTGCCTAATCAATCATAAAAAAATCATATTATCTGATCTGGCTTTGAACATACCGTCTGTGGCTACAGTTAAGAAACTTGCAATGAGCTGGAGGTACGATACCACAACCACATCATGGTGTGTGTTGTCTAGTATCACTTTAAAATATTCATATAGTCACTTATGAGTTTGCTTGTTTACACTTCGTGTCGTACCCAGCATGATCTTAGTTTTACTATATCATACGTCATTGAATGATACATGTTGCTGCTCCGCTGTTGGTTTATCACATCCTTTTCTATATGATGTCATGATCCGCTACTCTAAACCGGTCTCCTCCGCTGCTGTGAGTCTTGCCAACGCAGAGAAAAAGATCTCCGAGATGATAAATTATTCACTGAACTCCCAAACAACAAACTGAAAACAAGTTAGTGTCCAGTTTCATGCTGACAAACCTGCATTAATTAAAAAAACAAAAAAAACAACAAAACACAACAAAAAAATCAATCACAAGAATCAAAGAAAACGTTCCTCCGCCTGAACACATCTGTGCACCACACTTCTGTTTTCTCTCTCCATCTTTCAGTAGTTTAGCTCTTGTAGACTGAAGAAGGTGGAAACAACTCAACTCAAACTACAAAATCTTGCCTTGACTAATTTGAAACAGTCACAGATCTACTTTGAATGTATTCTGTAACTTATATAACTGATTCATTTATGTCAAACTTAATTGATTTAAATATATAAATGTTTTAAAACAAAGCCCAGGCACACTTTCCCATTTATTGACTTACTTAGAAAATATATATTTTCAGCTGTACAGAATACAACAGCAGGTGTTTCAAATCTTCATTAAAATAACTTTAAAACATCTAAATATATGGTTTAAAAAGGCAGAGACGCTCAGTTCTTAAGTAAAGTAATGCACACTATTCAAGTTCTGTTCAGTTCTTCTGTCCTAGATTATGAAAATATTATGCAACTGGCGAAAAGTTAAATAGGCGCAGTTATATAATGTACAAATAATTTTAAATACTTTAAAATCTCTGTCTTAATTGTCACACCAAATTGAAATTGATGGAAGTTCATAAAACTCAAACCCAACAGTGTGCTTTGGAAAATGGTTAGCAGTGAAATATAAGGTGTATATGTATAATCTGTAGTGAATGGACTAAAACACACAGTAACAGAGTAAAGCTGTTTTAAATTACATAGGTAATTATTGATCATTTAAACGGTTATCTTTTTTTGGCAAAACTAGCACAAAAATTGCCCATAACACATGTTAAAGTACACAAGTAGGTAACATGTACTTGAGTACCAGTAACGATCAACATACATTTTCACGCAGAGTTGATAACGTATTTTCAGGGATTCAGGGTTTGTGCTGACCAGTACAGTAAATCTCTTGTTTCCGATGACTGGAAGTCCACAATATTTGGCTGGATAAGTACAGGAATTCACTCACATTATGGTTTGTTGGGTCTGAGCAGTAGTTTGGATAATTACATATGGGACCAGTGAAAGTTGGTCGTCTTAAAGTGGTTTCACGTTACTTTGTAGAACATTTGTGTGCAGACACCCGTAGTTTTTTTGTCGCTGTGGCTCTTGTCTGCTTCTATTTATACGTTTTTTTGTCTGTTTATTCTGAAGAAACCAACATTGCTGTGGCCAGAAACATGAGTGACATCACTTCCTTTGGCAACAGAGCCTTTTTTCTCTAGAAAAAGACAAGACTCAATACCTTGTTATTGGGGCCATCTTCCTTTGTATTAATGTTCACAGGCACAAACTAAACAAGGCTGAGACTCAGTTGAAATGTTGAGGTTTATTTGTGAAGTTTAGAGAAGTTTAGGTTTTCTCTTCCTTCTTCCCCCGACTTCTGACCTACGACTGTAAATATCATGCGCTGCCTTCGTCTGTACTCTAATCACAGTAAACACAGGAGGGATAGCAGTTTTCTTTTAATGAGCACTCATGTTATTCACCTGAAGTCAAATAAGCCAATTGCATTAAAACCTTAAAGGTCCCATATTGTGGATAGTGAGATTTCCATGTCTGCTAAAACAAGTGTAGGTGCTCTTTTAATCCTGTGAAACGATCAAACGGCTCAGTCCAGGGAGAAAAAACGCACACAGCGTGTATTTAGAAACTGTGCCTTTAAACAAGATGTGAGGACTTCTGGGAAGTTGTGATGTCACAACTATACAATCACTGCCCTCAGCACACTGACAGAGCGGATGCAGAAAAAAGGTGAGAAGTGATTGCTCAGGCCTGTAAGAGCTGACCAACCAGAGCAGGCCTTTTTTGGAGGCAGGGCCTTAAAGAGATAAAGCGCTAAATCAGAACTATATGAGGACAATATGAGGAAAATGATGTGACTTTTGAACATGTTAACATTTTCTAAAATAAAAATATGAAGATGAAAAATGAGCACAATACAGGACATTTATCTTTTTTAGCCCTTTTATTAACCTTTCGTTTGAGGCAGTCTTTCTCCTTTAGCGTTTGGTTTGTGTTTTCAGGTCTTTAGAGAAACATGCCTCTGTTCTCAGTGTTTTCTTTGTTCTTTTTCCTCCAAAAAATGGTGAGCTGTCATTTCTGGAAATGTAGAATAGCAAGTTAATTAGACATTTTGCATCTGGGATAGATTACACTCGTGACAAGTCATTATTCTAGTTGGAAGTATCCGTGATTTCTTATTGTCTGACTGGTCAAATTGGCCATTCTTTGTGTGTAATTATCTGCATCATTATCTATAATTTTGCCGGTCTATTTACAGTGTCTCAGAAAGGGAAAGCTGCAGTCTTAATGTAACAACAAAAAAAGTCTGAACTAAGAGCAGATTTGATTATTTTCAAGCAAACTTTTGATTGAAAATCTTAGATTTAGACCAGATATAGACTTTAGATGAGGTGAATATGGGCAGATTGAAAAAAGCTGGAATTTAAGAAATATCTAGCCAATTCAAAAGTGTTCATTAGGTTAATTTGCTTCATGGTAAAGTTTTGATTATGCTCAATATCCACCTCTAGGTCTTCACCCTTCACCCTTCACTCGCCACCACCCACCATTACTCCTCTCCTTTTCGGTGTTTCACCACAGAGCTCGCAGCAGCGATGATGAGAAATCCCTTTTAAGCTAAATCAAATGTCATTGCTATTGACATAGACTTATTGGGTTGATGTTGATTTTTCAGGGCTTTTCAATATATGTGAAATATTCTGCCAGCCCCATTTTTAATATTACAGAAAAAAAGTATGTGCACTTTGGGTCTCCAGTGATTTATTGGAGTGATATTGAAATGAATTTCTTTATTTTCATTGTGACTGTAGGTCACACAGACAGTACAGTGGATTATCTTAAATATGATGGTATTGCCTGAAGTATGATTACTTTAATGGAACTTCCCCCAAAAAATAATGAATATGTACTTTTTCTCTGTTATATTACTTTGTGGGTTTTCTCTACATGTTGCCACTTAAACATTAAGCCCGTCGGTCAGTCTGTTGTCTCTGGAGGGGGACGGTAAAGTAGCAGCATGGGCAGCCATTAGCTCTGAAAGCCCGTCATGGCCCCTTATTTGGGGTTCATATAAACACACCGAGTTGTAAAGATGAACAACTTCCTATTTCCTGTCCAGACAGGAGTGTTTTGTATACCTGAGAACAGGCGTTTAACCTTTTGGGCCTGCGGGTCAAAACAAACACGCTGTTCATACGGCACCGGCATCTATTTTCAGACTAGTGCAGTAGGACAAGTTAAAAATAAATAACTCAGAAGTGTTATAGTGAAAAAAGAGGGCTGGGTTATCACTGTTAGGAACTTACACAAGTGTGTCTGATTGCATTTTAAAGGGTTACTCCACCAATTTTACACATTCAAGTGTGCTCACAGGTCCTTAAGAGGATCACATCGTATGGGGAAAATAAATATAAAGCCTTTTATGGCTCCAGAGGAAGTTGCATGTAACCTGATGAATTGCCCCAAGTGATGTCACTCACTGGCTAAGTTGCATCGTGGGTAATGTAGGCCCCAGGTTTGAAAAAACAGTCCACTGGTCTGACATTGCACTTGTATAACACTATCAGAGAAATTGCCTTTTTCATCCCAAGCATTCCTTTTCAAAACACGTCACCTACGTTACCCACAATGCAACCTCGCCACCGAGTGACATCACTGGAGGCAGTTTATCCTATTACATGCAGCTTCCTCTGGAGCAACAAAAGGCTTATATGTGACTTTTTTTCACATATGCAGTAGCACTCCTCAAGACCTGTAAACATACATAATGTCTCAGATTGGTGGAGTCGGAATTTTAACCTTGTGAGTAGGGTGACACAAAACGACAAGACAAGTAAATATTACTGTAAGTTGTTTGCTGTTTAATATATGTTTTCAGCGCTACATTAAGACCCAAGCATGTTTTTATTAATTGCAAAAAAGTGAAATCCGATTTTTACACATTGCGTATTTTATGTATTTGAGCCTCATTATAAAGTTATGAATGTGGGAGTGTAAAGTTCAGTTCATTTAGTTTGTCATTACCCTCCTCTTGTGGTACAGCGTTGCATCTTAACATTATTATGGAGTGCTCTGGTACTTGTCTGAAAAGTCTTCTCTCGCCACACTGTGAGTGAAGCAGTATTAATGGTTCTGTTACGAGCAACATGCTGGGTTTCAAAGTGCCCCTTTTTATAGGACAAGGACTCCTTTTCCTCTGGGCTTTTAGTGAAAAAGGGTCACCACTCCTCTTTTGTAGTTTTTCTCCGTGTAATGAAACGGTTGTGGTAATGCTCATGCGAGTATAACATATACTCCTCTGTAGTGTGTGTTTTCTGCGACCGAGCAGATTCACTATAATCAAAATGTACTTTGATTACTCAGACTTGCCATAATAATCAGTAGCCCTGCTCTTTATTTGGGATTGTGTCAGCCGTTCAACAACGTTCCTTTTGACTTGCTCAATGGCTTAGCTCCATTATCAAGCCCTGGTTTTAAACCCATCGCGTATAATATCTCACTGTTTTATTATGTCTCTGCTCTCCGGCCTGTGATGCTTGTTACCAGGTTACTGCTGAGAGAGTTTTGCTTTTAGCACATGTCGTCCCTTATTGACGTCAGAGCTTTTTTTTTTTTTTTTCCCCAGCCTCTTAACTATGTCGCATATGTCTTATTTCAATTCAAGGGTCTCTTAGAGAGCATATAATGAAAGGAGACAACAACAAAAGACCACAAGCCATGGTGCGTTCGTCAACATTGGTACCCATTGACACCAACCAGTTAAAATTAGATGTGCTCATTCTTGAAATCTGTAACTAAACATTTTATTCGCAAGATGTTTGAGTAATATTTCAAGCTCAATCACAAATTTTTCCTCCCACTGATTCCTGTTAAACATCTGCAAAAGGTTCTTGGAACCAGAGCTCAGCTGACAGCAGTTGAGTTTGTTTGACGAATGCAGAGAGTTTAAAAAGAAGACACGGTATTTGAACTGATGTGTGTGGACATACCTTTTGCCCTGTAGAGCAGAGAAAAAGTGTTTCCTCTTTATGCATCAGCCTCTGCAGAAATGAAGATGTCTGACAGAGAAAAATTTTCTGTTGTGATTGTTGCTGATCAGTGTCGGGATCCGATATGGAACATTGGTTGTTAAATGCATATCATTAATTTTTTTTGTAACTGATAATGCTTACATAAAAAAAAGTTCCCTCTTGTCGGTAAAACACAACTACCAGTTGAGTGAAAAACAAATGAGGCTATAGGTGAGTAAAACCTCAAAATGTCTTAATATTAATGTGTAGCAACCATATTTTTTTACATTATTCTTGCAAACACTGTGTAACTACTTTACTATTATAGACTGATAATCCCAGAGTATCTTAGCAGAATGGTAGGATGTTACCAAAAAGGAACTCAATGCTATTAAAAAAGGGAAAGGTAACATGATTTCTTACTTTTCTGAGGTAGCTTAATGTATAGCTGCTCAAACTGAGCTTCCAACCACATACCTGTCATGTCTGTGGCGTGAACCACATGAAATAGGTCAGACATTGAGCTGACCTAATTTGGTTTGATCTAGTTACAGAGCAGCATTGACGCTCGTTATGTTAAAGATCACCAGAACCACAAGTCCACCCTCTGCGTTCCTAAATGACCTTGCGGGCTGAACGGCTGAAACGGGACCTTGCCTTTTTTTTTTTTTCTCGTGCACAGCGGCTTCTGTGAGTTAGCTTGTGCAACAATCAGCTTGCCCTTGTGGCCCCCTCCTCCCACTGTGCGTGCTGCGCGGCCAACCCCTCCTGCCCAGGGGCGAGGACAGAGCAAAGCCTGCTGGGATGGTGGTGGGTGGGGAGTGAGGGGGGTTAGCTGGCACCGTGCCACCTTCCCCTGGCTGCCTGGCCTGACTGGGGGCAAAGAGGGAGGCTGCTGTGTCTCAGATTGATGAGGACAGGTCTGTGGTCTGGGTATAGAGTGTTGCAGAACAGACGTCCTGCTGGCACATCCTGCCCTCTCTGCCGCGCGCCCCCCAGCCCTCCGTACTCGCCTTATCGGAACTCCTAATTGTCCTTATGAATATTTTAGAGGCGAGCAGGAATGGGAGTTCAGGGTTGGGGGTATGGTTTCAAGGGCCCTGACAGCTAATGATCCACTCAATGACCAGAGAGAAAGGGAGAGAGAGAGAAGGCGGGAGACAGAGATACAAGGAGTAGAAATGGTTAGAACGATGTTCAATAATCTGTACGTTAATGCTTTTTGTCGGGAGTGTAATTTCCTCTGATCAGTTTCGAATGTGCGCTTCCTTTTCCTTTATGTGGAGTGGGAACAGAAGTGTGTGTTCCCATTCTTTTTAATCTGTAGATAATGATGACATTGGTTTGCCTTTATCCTCAATTTGTAGTTTAATTCCCTCTTGTCTATACTGAAAATATGCAGTCCGCTGATTGAGACTGTTCTCTCTGACTGAGGCGGCTAATAGCTTTGTCACTCCGTCATTCACCACAGTCTCAGAGCGGAAGGCTCTGAAGGGAATGCTCGCTGCACACCAATTGCTTCCTTATTCTGTTAAATGGATGGGCTATATTTAATTGGCAATCTCGCCAGTCAAATGCAGGTAATTATTTGTAGTACACAGTAGGGCATTCACAACTTATGCATCTTAGCAGCCATAGGCTATTCTCAAAAGGTACTTTGGTAGTTGATATATCGCAAGAGATAACACATATTTAAAATTTTTTGATGATCAGTTGTCGTCAAAAAAACATCCCAGGTAGAAATAAGAAGGCTTTAAATGCACAGTTTGTAATTCCTGCCCCCAGGGGTCTCTCAATCAAAACAAAACATGTAAGTCGCATGGGATCATGGGAGTTTTTGTCCTCATTATTGAACAACCACCATTGTTGAAGAAAATCGAAACACGAAATCACGTTCACAGTTGAGGTAATACTTTTAAATTTTATCCGCGTTACGTTTGGTCACATTCGCCGACTTCCGTCCTCGCTTTCTGACTCGCTTCCAAAGTTATAGCATCAGGCAACAAAAATGTAACAAAGTCGTTTTAATGCAGAGATATTAGGTATGGTTTCTTTGAATAATGTAGGCCAGACCAACCAGGGTCCAGGTGCAACAGCAAAGTCCTTGATTGGCTCTGAGACGCTGTTTTCAAATGTGTCGCGATTGGACTGAACCCTTGTTAGAGGGCCATCTCAACACCGTACGTGTACGTGACATTTCGAAAGTGTCGTATCACGTTCACATAACATGTTTATCACCCGACTCTAATATCGGGAGATGAAAGGGAATGGTGGCAAGTGGAAGGCGAGCCAGTGACCCCTGTTCAAGACTGCGTTAACATTAGTAAGTGAGAAACCAGTGAATATTTTGATGAGAAACCCACGATGTTTCTACATTAATACACGTGACGGCACTGGATGCTTTTAAGGAGACCTCGGGACAATTTCCAGCCTTGTTTGTGTTCACTGAAACAGGTATTAAAAGTCAAAACCTATGTATTTCTAACCCTAACCAAGTCTTTTTTCTTGCCTAAACCTTACTGGAGTATAAGCAGAGTGTTGTCAAATGATAAAAGTAAAAAAATTGTTTGTGGTTTGCAGAAACGCACATTGCAGACATTTCATTTGGGTTTGAGCATACGGTATAGAATAGGTATATCTTGTCCTCATATGTATCTGTGGCTTTAGGTTTAGTATGCATGACTCATTCTGTAACTACTACTCTGCCCGTTGAGCTCACAGATCATTGTGGTCCGTCCATTGTCGCTGTGGTGTCAGGTGGGACTGACTCTCACTCTGCGTATTGTTTTTCAAACGGCTACAAGACAACAGTATCAAACTAAAACGCAGACGAGAGAGCTCGCCCCCTCCTGCTTGTCTTCCTGTCCGCAGAGTAACTAGACAATAGAGTAAGCCAAAGGAAGGACATGAATCCAGCCTCATATCCTGATATCAATCCGCTCGGTAATGTGCAAATGGTCATGAGATAAAAACAAGATATGTCTGGGAATTACAGAGGTCTCCTTATCTAAAAAGCCCCTCACTCCCAACTCGCAATATGCGGTGGGAAGTGGAGAGAGAGAGAGAAGACAGCTGCTGCTAGTGCTGCTGGGCCGTGGCATACAGTCGCCTTAAGACCGACCAAAAGAGCCTTTTATTCCCCTCAAGTGAAGACTACAGCACCACAGGGGAAAGGGAACATGATGGAAGTGAAAGTCTCTTAAGATGTTATATAAGAGCAGAATTATTCCTCAGCAGATAAAAGCCTCCCTATCAGCCGCCTCCCCATGCTGATTTCCTAGCGCGTTCACACTCAAAGAAGCCCTTTGATAAGCACATTAGATGGAACGGCCTGGACACAATGGTGATGTCATGAGGATTAGCACGCTACCTTGCTTAGTGTGGCGGGCGGGCACAAGGGCTAATTCACAGCCCTGCAGGGTGAGCGGCTGGAGCGAGGTGAGGGCAGGCCTCCCCGCTGCACGACCGGTCGAGATATAGCTGCTACTGTATGCAGTTTAGCATACACAACGTGCATTAAAGCGTCGTGTTGTGCTCCTGTTTTTGAAACGTTTTGTGCGATTTCCTGCTGGATTGCCATTGCGCTACACACTGTCTTGCTGTGTGAGGGGGCCTGTAATCAGAGCCGCGGCGCAGCAGTCACAGGTCAGGTGGTCCTCTGCCGACGGTGAAAGCCACTGTAAGTGACTGTGATTCAGGCACAATGGTGGAGACTACAGGAGCAGCCTCTTCATGCCTTCCTTTCAGCCATCTCCCCCACAAATGTTTTGAAGTTTTAGCTTTTATGCCCAACCGCTATCTTTCTCCTTTCACCCTGCCTTCTGTTCACGTACAGTACCGTGCAGTACATGAATAAGTTAAACGCAGAAAGCTCTCTTGACACGGGAGGGGGAGAACATTGGAGTGAGATTGTTTTCCAAGACTCGCAGCAGCAGAGTAAATTGCATGGGCCCATTTCACTGAAAGTACTTCTCAAGAAACAGGTGATGTAGGTGGCTTATGCAATGGTTCGAGTTTTATTTTTAATCCGCGGAATAGTGTTTGCGTCAGTTTTCGCAATAAAAAAATGAGAATATAATTCTTAAAGGTAAACATGAGACCCAGGGCTGAGCGGAATGTAGGCATGATGAACTGTATGACAAAAAGGAGTTTTTAAGGTTACTTGGTGGGCAGAAAATACATCGATTTCAAATCAAAGAGGTACGCAAGGTTGCTCTTCACTCCGACGAGGCGCTCTGTACTGTACATGCAGTGCGAATCTGGAGAGGGAATCGCTGTGCTTAATGTTCCCCATGGTTACAGTGAGGTTAGCAGTGAGGGCTCGGGTGGAGATGACAAACAAGTGTTTTTTTCTTCAGCATAAGGAAGCCTCCTCCAATGGTTTTTCAAGAGAAGTCCAAGTACCACACAAGGGGAAGTGCTGGACGCGCACACACAGATGCGCGCACGGACAATAGTGGCCGGTCGGTTTGACGTCAGCCACTCAGAGTCTCATTTTTATCTGAGGAGCCAAATTTCTATCAATACAGGTTTGGACTGCTGTGAGAAAATAGCAGCTGGCCTTGTTCCCACTCATCTTTGTGAGCCTCTCAGGGCCTTGTGAATAGATTACACAAGTTCCCTTGTCTATACGCTCTGCGGCCCCCCCCCCTCCCTCTCCGGCAACAAACATCCCCTATCCATCTTTCATCAGAAATGCTACTGAAAAATCCAAACCTCAGCTGTATTCACGTCCAGCCAACTTCACTTTTGAACCCCACATGCTTGCTTAGGCATTTGAGAGGCATTCTGAAGCTGCCTTTTCAAACTGTTCATAAAAAAAGAAGTCATCCTTTCTTTTTTGCCTCCTGATTGTCTGGCAAGTTTCCCCTTTTCTAGGTCAGAGCGCTGTAGTGTCTCGAACGGTGCGCAGTGTCGTCGTGTAAGAGCGAAGTTGATCTGGGGTCGGGTGGCCTTCAGGGCTCCATGTGGTCCCTTCTACGGCCATGTCTCTGCGCGGCTGGCTCTGATTGGCCAGCATGGGGAGCCAGGTCTTGACAGGTGTTTGGAAGAGGGACACCTGTTTGGCCATGTGCTGATTTAGTGATCCATTTAGTAGGAGCTGTGGGCAGCGTCTGTGGGACACCCGAAACATGCCAAGTCATTTAACAAAGAATTACAGCCATGCTTCCCAGGCCGTCAATGTGATGTGCATTTAGAACGCCACGGGGATGAGAAACTCTCGCATTTAGCGCACCTTAAATGCATCTTTATGGATATAACATGTAGAGCTGTAATGATTGCTATTTGTTTTCAGTTCCTTCAGTGTTTTCTATACGTTTTTGCGCATGTAAGAGATCTTGAATGTTTAAAAAGTCAAAGTCCGTACCGACAGAATAAAACACTGCCTCTGAAATGCCTCGTCGGTAGCCCTGCCATTAATTCCTTGACTTCGTGACATCACACTGTTGTCAGTTGTTTTCATAATTTAAGCTTTGCGGCTAGTTTGGCACCTAAGAATTTATTTATCGCAGCTGCTCTGTGGTTGCTAGCAGTGCAGGGTCAGGCGTGCGTGAGCTGACCAATCAGAGCAGACTGGGTATTCGGGAGGGGGGACTTAAAGAGACAGGAGCTAAAACAGAGTTTCAGACAGAGGGGAAATACAGTGCTGCAGTACCCAACAGTGTGAAAAAAATTGTGTTTTTTGTTTTTTTTAGCATTAAAGCATGTAAAGTTATTCTAGATGTAGCCCTAAATAAATTTATGAACTTGAAAATTAACATAATGTGTCTCCTTTAGGGAAAAAAAGGCAAAATTCCCTGATTCCATTTCTGTAAAAGTGTTTTTTTTTTCATTTATGTGCCTGTCTGACAATAATCTTGGTGTCGTCGACAAAACACAATAATCGTTAGACCGAACACCTAGTAAGTTGATTGAGGAAATAATCAACAGATAAGTCGATAATGGCAATATATACGTTAATCCTGTCCTGTATCGTTGTGATTCATGTATCACGGTACAGATCTGTGTGCTGCCTGCCCTCGTCCGCTGCTATCTGGTTCCCGCTCACCCACTGTGCTGCAGCAACCCCTCCCTAAATGGCTTGGGCCAGTGGGTGCGGCGTGCTGAATTTTGGCCAGGCTTGTTGTGAAAGTAGAGCAGCCCTGCCCATCTCGCACAGCCGTGCCCGACCAGTCCGACCAAACTATTCCCATAATGAGCAGGTTGGAGCTCAAAATTTGCAGGTTGAGATCAGATCTTTGGCTCGCTCGGTAGAGAAAGTGCATAGTTCTAACCCCAGTAAACACAGGCCTTTCAGGACCCTAACTAAAGAGGGTTCATTCAGTAAACAGGAAATGAACCAGCAAGGCGTTTTCTTAGAATGAGAAGAATGCCACTGCTCTGTACCACACCAAACAGTAATGCATCTGTGGTACAGTGCTAGCCATTCATTATCCAGAGGACTCGCTCTCTCTCTCTTACTCTCCTCTGGGCATTGTGGACACTAAGGTCTAAGGAGATGCTGCTGCTTTTCTGAACTTCCTTATTTCTGTCTCAGCGTGCACCGTCACATCTCTTCTGCCCGCGCGATGTGCATTAACATTGTTCTTGTGCGGCCAAGAATGTACATGCCTCCGAAAAACTTAAGCGCGTGAATGCACCGAGACGGAGCGAGCGGCTGGTTCCTCTGGTATTAACGAGCAATAATATCATGCAGGCGTCTTGTAAAGAGCCATGGCACAGGTTTTTTAGGAAATGTAACTTACACTGAGGTTGTGGTGAGCAGCGCTGGGTTAGCCGCATTGTCTAAACGCACTGTCACATTGCTGTCAGAGGATGTAGCAGCTGTAGAAAATACCCCCGCCCCCCCCCTCTCCCTTCCCCACACATAACACACACACATACACAAAAGTCACACACTCTCACACCCAGCACAACACTCAGACATATGCGCCGCGCACACACTCCTACTCGTGGACTTTCTGCTTCTCTCTCACGTACACACACGCACACGCACACACACACACACACACACACACACACATTTTCCACTTTGTTGGGTGATGAAGACCAGAAACATGGAGTAAGGTCTCATTAGTGTGTGTAGGCTTCTCTCCTCCACCTCGCACTCTGACCCCTGCATCCACAGGAGTCGGCGACCTTCCGTGTAGACACGAGGCCTCCGAGGCGGCCCGCAGACAGGGCAGGGCAGGCTGCTGTGGACCTGCAGCGGCCCGATAGAGGAACCTTGAGAGCCACACATAAATCATGTTTTGATGTACGCTGCCTTGATATCACAAGCTGTCACATGCTGTCAGCGAGTCTTGTTAACACTGCTATTCAGAGCTGTAATGAGGAGCAGAGAACAGCCTGTATGAAAGTGAGCAAAGGAGCGTGGCGTTTGCGTGTATTTGTTTAGCTTCCCCCCCCCCACCACCACCACCACCACCCGAAGTCAGAATAGGCTCTTTATAACACCACAACACGCTGTCCTGTGTACTTAAGAGCTCTTTGCTTTTACAATAATTGCTCAATTTCATGCTCAAATAAGCATCTTTGACCACATTTGATAATCCATTTTATTCCCCACATGCATTAACTTTGATAAGATCCCTGCGAGTGACAACCATACTGAATTACAGGCCGGGATGGTTCTTAAAGTGCTCCGCAGTAGTATCGTCTTAGGCAAGGGGTTTCTTCCAGCTGGGTGGCTTATGATAACTGAAATATAATGAAAAATGCAAACACACACTCGCCGCAAGAGAAGGAGGAACACAGAGGGACGAAGGGAGGGAGGGAGGGAGGTCAAGGAGGAGACAGAAAGAGGGGAAAAGGGAAGGAGGAGGACAAGATTTTGTTTCTCGGAACACTTCTGAAGGGTGAAAGGATATGGAGTGACATTTCAGTTTCCCCTCGGTACAGAGCCTTGCGCCGAACTCCAGATTAACCTAGCGCCGGTGCAGCAGCTGTTCATGTTGCGCCGCAATAAAAGAAACAATTTGAAGGGGAGACATTCAGGAGTTGATGATTGTTTTGTACATTTGTTTTTTTTAAATATTTTTCTGCTATAAAAGTAGCAGAAAACAAAACAAAACACAGAGCCACATCTTGTATTCTGTTTCTTTTTCAACTGTGCAATTTCATTTCAGAAATTGAGAAACAAAGGCCATAATGACTGTGCTAGTCCTGATCCCGATGACTGTTTTGGGCACAGCCCCCTCATGGACGACCATTTCGGCAAACTAAGCGAAGAGAGTGATTTAATGTACAAGCGCTGTGGTGTAAGTACTTCCTTTGTCCCCTGCTGTTTTGTGTTGATTCCTGTCTTTATGTTGATGTTCACTACAGGCGCTAAACAAGAAAGAACACAGAGGTTGTGATAGCCCGGACCCTGATGCCTCATATGTCCTCACTCCTCACACAGAAGAAAAGTATAAAAAAATTAATGAGGAGTTTGATAATATGATGAGAAATCATAAAATCGTAAGTACTGTAAATGCAACATCTTTGCTTGGCTTTGTGGCACAAAAGGATTTTCACTCTTTTTTTCATTTAACTTTTTCCTCTTTTTGTTACCCCCCCTCCCCCGCCCCAACCCCTCCTCCAGAACCTCTGTCAACTTCTTTCAGATCTACTCTAGCTTAAGATTAATGCCCCCCCTTCACTGGGCGTGCATTTGTTTCTTATGTTGATTTGTTCGGCAACTGATATTTTGGCACACCCTGATAAGATCACATTTCATGTGAACAGGTGAAATGTTGCATGCTTCTGCTGGAAAGATTACACCCTAGTATCACGGTCAGTGTTATCATAACTCGAACAGCAGTCGCTATTGAAACACATCGCATCACGTAAGCGTGAGTGTTTATCATAAACTTCTGCAGGTTCTGAGATTTGAGGTTTTACATCTCAGGCCTGATTTTTATTCATAATGTAACAAATGAAAAAATAGACTCCACAGTTCTTTGATAATGCAATGTTTATCATTTCTCCTGTCAGATCTTTCTATTATGTCTCTCTCAGCGCAGCCTCCAATAAAATATCTCATCCTCCAGCAGTGAAGTGTTCCCACAGCACACTAACACCACACTATCATTTAGCATCTTCCCTCTCCTTCATCACGTACCACACTGGCTCACCCTCTAAAACGCCACAAATCTTTTGTGATCTTATCATGCGTGACAATATTAGAATTATGCAAGAACATAGTGCTTACTAAGCAGTCGTTCCCTCTATGTTCCTGACATGAAGAGCATCACTTTGCCATTAACAAACTAATGATAACAGCCGACCGGCTCACTGGATAATGCTATGATGAAACGTTCTCACTGCCACCTGTCATTCTCACTTACGCTTTGCGCAGTCAGCACTTTGTAGGTAGATGCAAGTGAGTCACGACTCTTGTCGTTGTGAGTCCCCGCATTCCCCGTCTCTGCAGTGGCGAGAGACGCATTACACAGCACTGTTTCAGACAGCAAAAGTACATCTGTAGTGCTGACTGCTGCAATGCCAAAGTGATCACCTGAATGCATGTTTTTGGATTTTGTGTTTTCTGTGTTTTCTGTGTGTTTCGGTAGCACTGAAGAAATGTTTGTATTCTGTATGTGTGATGTTAATGAGAATAAACTCTTTTGGATGGTTATAGGATGTCACTCAATCAACCTCAGATGTCGGGCAGAAATGTTTCTTAAGATATTCTGTTATGAAGCAACTGCTGAGTTTAAAATGCACTTGCATCTTACTTCTTTTTGCAGTTCTTTAGTTTGCTCTCTGCCTGATTATTTTGTGAATTTATTAATGTACTAAAGGGACAAAATACATATTTTTCCTCTTACCTGTGCTGCTATTTGTCTTTCTAGTTTGTTTTGATGTCAGTTGCTGAGTTTTGGAGATGTCATCCGCAGATATGTCTGTTTTTTTCTCCAATAAAATGGATATTTTCCAAATTTAGGTTTATTGGGACTTTGAGCACCACAAACCAAGTGCCATCTAGTTCCATTATGTCCGAGAGAATGCAGACATCTCCGCGGACGATATCACCAAAATTCAGCTGGTAACGGCCAAACAATGTTCGTGGCTAAATAAGTACAACAGCTAAAAAGAAAAATTTGTATTTCTGTTTTGGGATGAACTGTCCCTTCTATAAAGAACAAAACTCCAGGGTCGCTGTCTGTTAATGATGCCATGACAACCATCAGACCATCAACTCAGAGTGTTTGTGTGTAAATATCTCTGTATGTGTTTGTCTCCCTCTTGTAGCCCACAGCATTGCCTCAGCAGAACTTCTCCATGCATGTGGCAGTGCCTGTGTCCAATCCTAATGCCATGTACCAGCCAGGAGGGACTCTGGGTAGCCAGGCTCTGGCAGCGGCCACGGCCTCCCTGAGTGACAGTGGGATGCTGTCCCCTCCACAGGCCTCTCTGCACAGGAATGTGGGCTCGAGTGGAGGCCCCCAGAGGCCCACCAGTGCAGGCAGTGCAGGTTAGTGAACAGGAACCCATGTCAGTTGGTCAAAGAGTTGTACTGAGGATGATCCAAATCACTCAGAGCAGGTTTTACAAAAGCTCCTTTGTCTAGAATTTGTATGTGATTATAGCATCTTTCAAACTATTGTGATGTAACATATTATGCTCGCTTTCAGTTTCCTCATACACTGCACTCCCCATCTGCCTGAGATGCTCCTTTTTTTAGCTCCCGTCTCTTTAATGCCCGGTGTGCTCTGATTGGTTGGCTCACACACACCTGAGCCAGCACAGCTCACTGTGTCTCAGGTCAGCTTTGTCATGTATTCAGGTTCCAGATCGCTTCACTTCTACAGTGAATATATGCACAAATTATGCAAATGTGTGACATGGTGACATACTGTGTCACAAAGTCACACAATTACATGTTGGGCTACTGACGTGGCGTTGGGGGGTGGGGGGGAATGAAAAGTGATAGTGGTCACCAAGGACTACTTTAGCTTAGCTTAGCATTAAACCTGGAAGAAGGGAGGAACAGCTAGCATGGTTCTCTTTTTAACAATATAGCTAGCCTTTGTATATTAACAGAAATGTAAAAATGATAAATGATATATTTTGAGAGTTACCTGCTGTACTTCTTACAGCCCTGATCGCCCTGCATCTCTCTCTCTCACACCACACCCAAAAAAACACAACGCCTTAGCTAGGCTAGCAGTTTCCTTTGCTTCCACCTTTTATGCTAAGCTAGGCTAAAGTTGTAAACTACTCATTTCAGATAACTTCAGGATTTTCTTGAGTTGTTTCTAATACAGATAGAGTTTCAACCTTGTTTTCAAGATGGTACATCGGATGCACTGCTCCCGAGGCCAAGCAGTCATGTCATTCTGACACCTGTAAACTGGTGTTTTTCTGTTGTGTTTTTCACACCCTCTTAAATTCTCATCATCACACCTTTTACTGTATCAGCATTGTGGAAAAATGAAGTCACTCTACGCTAGTACTTGTGTGGCTCGTGTGACTCAGTCAGTCCAGATGGCTTTTGCAAAATTCAGCTCCACCGCATACAACGGAGGTACATGCAACAAGGTGTGAAATGCCTCATTCAAATTTGACCACATATCAAAATTGGCTGACACCTTCCCATCTGCAGGAGGTTTACTTAGCGGTTGTTTATGACGATATCTCCTGTTTTGCATTTATCATCTGCAAGCGCTCTATTGTATCTTTTTTTTCTTATTCATGTTGGACCAACATATTTCAACAAAAGCTGAAAAAAAAACATGGAGGCGCATGCTGCATATTGGCATCGTGTGCTTTCATTTAAGTGCACCTCTGCTTGGCTGAGTGTTCAAATGATTATTAAGGGAGGCATAAATAATTGCATGTTGGAGATGTGTCCTCATGGTGGAATTCTGCATTCACCATCTCCAACTTTATGAACACAGCAAACACCATGCTGAACACAGCTTGATGTTGCTGGCCTCTGGTCGTATAGTGAATATTTCCCCACCGTGAGGCCACTGGCGGGAGCACATGCCTCGCTCTTTGTGTGCTGCTGAAGATAGATCTACATGACATTTCATGTCTGGTCTGGCATCTCCACCACATCTCTGCTAGCTTGCAGAAGGATGCAGATGGTTAATCATATCACTCTGTGCATCTCATTAGGTGGCATGCTGGATACCACAGACCTTTCAGTGCCAAGTGGTGTGGGCTCCAGCCCAGCGGGTAAGTCCTCCCGGAGAGATTCATTAGCTCTCTGTAGCTCTGCCCAATAGGCCTCCTGCTTAGCACGCGAGCTGGATAGTTGCGTGTCCATCTGTGATTGGTTGAAGACGGTTGTCTCTATCATTGACTGCAATTGCCTTTCCCCCTATATTCTCACCGCATGCAAAAGGAAATACATGTGTTGCTCGTCTCAACACAGGAAATGTATGATATGCTTGTTTAATGCATGTTTGGGAGATGGGAAGTGGCTCAGCAGCATTCACTCAGCGTTGTGTTTGTGCTTGGAACCAACCTGGGTAACCAGGCGAGGCAATTAGCTGTCCAAATGACTTTGGCAGGTAAATAAACGCAGTGTTTCCTTTAAACTTGTCACCTCGCTGTGGCCCTCCCGCCTCCTGTTTCCCTCCCTCTATTGACAGGTGCATCTGTTCCCCCCCCTGCCACTCTGACAGCCCTTATAAGGCTGGAGAGGGTCTGTAAGATGCCTAGACCAGCATAACCCTGTAGGTATTCGGGCCATGACATCCCACTAAGTCCTCAGTACACAATGACCGTACAGCCTGTCATGGATGCAATGTGCTGTCTGAGAGGCAGAGGCAGGTGGAGTTTAACTCTTTCCTTATTGCCCCATATAGCATTTATGACAAGATGCAGTATGGTGTTACGAACCGCTAATGATAGGTAATGTTCATAGCTTGTGGCAGACCATAAGGACATGCTTACAATGGGATATTCGGTTAACATATAAAGACCACCTCGGATTGGTTTACAGGCAGCATTAAGGAGAGAGTTTTAAGTTTGGGGTGTGGTACCGGGTTCGGGGTAAGAGTCAGGATCCTCTGCCAGGGGGCGTCAGCGTCTTGGCACAGCGCGAGCATGCTGCAGCTGTTGTTTGTACCAAGTGTGTAGAACAGCAGAGGCTACAGGGAGGAGAAACCTCTCCAGGCCTGCTGTCAGATGACCATTCCTGACATAGCTCTGATTTTTCACAAGTAGCAGCTATGACCGCGGCGGAGGCCTTTCAAAGCGGCCAGATGGAAGATGTGTCGTGTGATAGCTTCACTCCTGCTCGATGGCGTCACCGCAGAGAGAAGATTATGTGCTTTTTTGACATAGGAAAAAGGAGAATCTCTGGGCCCCTCGGTGAGATTTGAAGGGTTTACTTATTGCCCGATTGTGATGATGTCACAGTGAGCATTTGTAGGCAGATTTTTCTAGCAAACAATTTTCTACTGATAAGCCATTTTCTTGTCCTCATCCAGTCTCTGGATCAGATAACGCCTCTACAGCCACTACACGTTCACACTAAGCATCTCTTTGAGTCTCGTTTGATACACTTACTCCAGTGTGAAGTTCAATAATAGATCTTTTCTCTTAACAACTCATACAATTACACCTAATTACAAGCCCTTTTCCTTGACTGGTGAGTGTTAAAAGGTAACCACCGATTTTACACATTAAAGTGAGTTTACAGGCCTTGGGCAGAACCACTGCATATGTGAAAAAGGTGCTTTAAAGCCAGTTGTGGCTCCATAAATAGCCTCCAGTGATGTCACTCAGAGTTGCGGTGTGGGTAATGTAGGCACCTGGACTGGTCTCTAACTGGAAGTTTAAACACAAATGATCAAAATTGATACAGCGGAACCAGAAATATGGCCTTTTTTTATTCCATGCATTCGTCTTCCTTTCCAAAAAGCTTCCTCTGGAGCCGCATGATTTATACTACTTTTTATCACATATGCAGTAGTACTCCCCAAGACCTGTAAACACACTTTAAAGCGTGAAGTTTGCGGAGTTACCCTTTAAGAATGAAAGCTGTGTTGACGACCAGGGAAGATTAAAGAGTGTGCTCTATCTTATGCAATATGTCTGCAAGCTGTACCCATCCTTGAATTACTATCGGAGCATTTCAGGCTCTTGGAATACAACTACAAAGCTCGTTTGTCTGTTCGGCAGATCACACCAGGAAATGGAATGAAGGGAACAACGAGTTTGTGTTCTTGTAGAAAGTTATTTTCTTTAAATGTAGTGTGTGATTTCTTCATGATGAGGTTAATTAGATGTAAAAAATAAATAAATAAAACGTATTCAGAGGTGAGGAGGATGATGATGATGACACCCGTGCTGCACAGATAAAACTAGAATGTGAAAAGGGTGAACGGAAAGAACTTATGATTTACCTGGTTTCCATCTGCCTCTAGTTTCAACAAATCACTGTCTGCACATCCTGCCTGGACTCGGTTTTTATGAGACACAACAATAGGAGTGAGCATGGCATCTATTATTAGAGAACTGTTTTCGGAAGGTCTTGATTCTCATCTTTCTTCTCATTCATCAAGACATTTTGCCTGAGCCTGACGCACGTGGGCTGCTGGGCACAATAAGTCACTGTGTTTTCTTTCCCTGAACTTAAAATGAAAAACTGAATATTTCAGCTGTAAACACAAGGCCCTTATGTAATGCCCCTTCCCAGACCGTGTTAATAATTCAGGACAATGAACTGAAACCAAACAGCTTTTCAACATGCGAAGGTTTCAGCCAGAGAGGATTTATTGGCACAACCAATTCGAGAAGTCTGAATATGGAATGAGGGCAGACACCAGAAGAGTCCACTGAAGTGTCTGGGCCCTTTACTCGAGGCTGATACCTTGGCTCAAAATGAACTTTGTGGTCTAAATATTTCCTCAGACATGTGTTCCCTTGTTGGCAATTATTTGAAAGAAGTGTGGGATTTTCTCATCATCAGACTTCTGAAGTCATAATCAGAGGCGCGTTTTCAAAGATATGCAAGTCAGGTGGGTTAATCCAAGTCTAAATTAGCACGGACTGTCTGTCTTTTTGCCCTGTGATGCACTGGCAATGTGTCTCAGTGTGTCATCACCGTTATCAGGTCGGCATATGTTGGTATAACAGTGGGCAGAGAAAATGACGGAAATTTTAATAGATACAGCGTGACGACAGTCCTGTTTATAATGCAAAGTGAGCACCATTTATGTTTTGACATTACAACAGCAACAGCTGTACACACAGTGAAATTCAGTGGATTATTGATGAGCATGAGCATTAGATGTTCTGTGGGGTTCACAGGAGCTATAGAGGTATATCTCGTCTATGAGAACAATTTTAAGATTGTGAGTTATTCTTGACGCTGTTAACAGTTTAATTTTGATTAAAAAAACAACACAGCAGAGATGAGGAGAAAATGTCAGACTTATAGCATTTCTTTGTTGTCATTGCACAATTTATTAAATTTAGCATAAAAATATACCTCACTTCACAGTTTACACAAATATATATGTAAACGTTAATTTATCTGTCTAGATACAACACAGGGTTGCATTATGAAATGAAAGTTTGTTCCTTAAAGCAACATTATGTTGAAATTATGTGCGATCTGGCGCCCCCCACAGTTTCGGAGGGCATCACCACTGTCGCAAATACAAATCCCAGGTCTGTAACAATTAATGTAGGTGCTTACTACAAACAACTCATAACATCATAACATTGTAATGTGTTGCAAACTTGTATGTTGAAGTAAACATGCGTGTAACGCTGTGATCCGACCCTCTCACTGAACTTACAAGACACTGTACCATCAAAAATGATTTTGAAGCTGTAGTTTTAAGGTGAAAAAGTTTAATAATGTTGCTTTAAATCCTTCACAAATAGATAATTCATACAGTTATTTTGTTATAATTGATAGTTTTTTATGGATTTGTATATGTGCTACAGGACCAACCTAGCAAACGTACTTCATCATAGCAGAAAAAGTCTACCAGCAGTAACAGCTGCATTACATTGAGGTTTAGCAGTTGTAGGCTATTTTGCACGCTAGCTTACTGATGTGTGAGATACACATCTCAATGCAGCCATCTTTGATGTTGTTAGTTAACACCTGTGCGCCCCCCCCCCGCCAACAAGTCAAAATGGCTGATGAGAAGGCCGTCATGTTGTGATCTCCCCTGTCTTGTTTTCTTCGACAACAGCTTTCACAGCTCAGCGATTGTAATCAGAAAAGCTCCTCACGTGCCGTTTTGCCCGCCGTTCTCTCGCATGAAAACTCTATTTGCACTAACGTCTCATTCCCAACTCAATGAAATCTTCGCTGCTTTTAATCAGATCTATTTTTAGGCCTCTTGGACATTTACTCTGCTAATTCTGTAAACACAGTTTTTTACTCGCAGCAGCCAAGTCTCGAATGATCAAAGCCAGAGCTGATGCCGATCTGCGCCTGTATATACTGTTGATTCAGCTGCGTGATACTATTGTCGGCATCATAACTGTTTATTTGACCGTGAATTGTTGCTGTCCTTATCTGTAGTCGGAGGGGGCTATTGTTCCATTATGTTCCTACGCAAGAGCCCACTCATTGTGCGCACACTTTGTGCTTCACTGGGATACAACTGAACACAATGGAGAAGTCAGCAACTTGTTGAAGTGTTACTGATCTGTTGATGCAGTGCGAGATACAATTCATTCCGTCTTCCCGTTGTTTTCTCGGGATTTCAGCATGTATATATTGTAATGGTATATATTTTTTTTTCACTTAGGCTCACATGAAGTAAGTTCAATTTAAAATGCGAGCGCACTTGGAAATATTGCTTTTGTCTGGTTATTCTTTTCATAGCAGTTCATGGCTTCGTTTTTATTAAAGGGGATTTGTGTGGAATCTGCAGAATCCCACTGCAGTCCTTGATCAGATGAGTCATACCGCATCTTGAAATTGAAAATAAGCGCTGTACAACTGTACTGGTCGACAAAACCATGAAGAATACATCTTTTTTCTATATTTTTTAAAAATGCATAATATTGGGTGAAGACGGCACGGCACGGTCATTTCTGACTTCGTAGTTTTACTTCAGAATGTATTTTTAGGGCACTTAACATGTTGCAGTCTGTTATGCAATAAGATACAGTATCTTAAAGCTGTGGTATGAATCTATGCACTCTTGCACACTGTTACTGTAAGTCTTTTAACACCCCTTTGTGGTTCTCTGGAAAGTATTTATCTTGTTAAATGTGTCCACACCCACTGATAATAATCACCCCTTGCATGGGATAGTTGTCCAGCAACTCAGTGAGTGAGTGGGGGTGAGGAGGATGGGAGTTCCTGTAATAACTCGGTGGTAGCTCATACTCACTTATCGAGAAAGAGGAAATGACTAATGACCGGGCACATCAAGGTGTGAATGTTGAGGGGAGAGTCTAACACGTTGCTGTTGTTTGTGGGCACAGTGTTAAAAACAAAACAAACAAAAAAAAACATCTTTTATTGTTTTTTATTCAACTGTAATGGCTTCAGCTATTCCTTTTAAGCGGTCACAGTACATTTGCCAGTGAACTGCTCCTCATCCCGAGCTGCGAAAAGAATTGACTTTGATCTAATCATTCACGATAAAAATAAAAGGCTCATCAATTTTGAAATGGACATTTTATTTTTGTAAATGCGCAGGATAATTATCCCAGTCTATTAAAACTTCCCAGAGGGTTGGAAACACTTAACGCTGCGTGCGGCGGCGGGAAAACAACGCTGCGCGAGAGGTTCGCTTGATGACTGCGAGTGTTGTCGGTCACAGTCCGTGGTTTGATGATGTGTTTTCTTGTCGCTGTGTGCCTCTGCAGGGAACGGTTTCGTTAACCCAAGGGGCTCTCCGGGCGTCCTCAGCACACCCAGCGGCAATGGCCTGGGTAAAGTCATGCCCACCAAGTCTCCACCACCCCCTGGAGGGAACATGGGAATGGGAAGCCGCAAGCCAGACCTGAGGGTTGTTATCCCTCCATCTAGCAAAGGGATGATGCCCCCGCTGGTGAGTACGGAGCACACCACTGCACACAAGCATCAGCAGCTGAAGTGTCTCCGCTGCAGGGCACGCCAGACCTTTGTTCGGTGTTTTAATCTAGACTTTCATTGCAGAAAGTGCTGTTTGTCACATTTTTTTTTTTTTATATTATCACACCGATGTAGCGTGTCATGCTAGTGAGGTCGTCACCTCACCAAAGACTATCTGCCAAGTGGGACTTGGGCACAGCCGAGCGGCGTTAAAAAACGAGCCAAGAATCTGCAGTCCAGGTGTCATAACTCTCACTCAGTTATTCCAATTTAAATCAGAGGCATTCTCTAATTACAATGATGAAGATGCAGCCGCTTTTTTTCGACCACAGTGAACACCTGAGGCTGAACTGCACTCCGCCTGGTCATAAATCAACATTCTGGAAAAATTCGGGGATTTTGAGACGACCGGCCAGCCAGTTTCCAACTTTGCGTGCTGCCGGTGTTGTCAGCAACAGGAGCCACTCCAGGAAAATGATTGTGTTTGGTAAATAAACCTCGGGTTACTGTGGGTGCTCCTCCTTTTCTCTGAGCCGCAACTTAGCCCGAAGCTCAGCGTTAAACAACTGTGTGTTACCATGTTGGCATGTGGAATCAGCAGAGCGGGTCGGGCCGTGTTGTAAGAGGTCTGAAACAGGTTAGGCAGCGGCTGGAGGACGATTCTGCTCCGTCTGAGCCAACGGAGCGTTTTCGATGGAGGCTGTGGAGGGTGCTGGCTGTGGCAGGTCTGCAGACAGCCTGTCATTAGGCCATAATGGTATTAAATTAATCACATCTCAGTGTGACAGAGTGTAGATGAAGACTTAATCAGGGGCCCAGGGTGTGAGCCAGATAATATCTTGTCGCCCTTGTCGTGTCTTCCTGCCGCTATTGATTGAGTGTGGGTATTAAGACAGGCCCGGCCCGGTCACAGTATGTCCCACAGCACAGAAAAGATGGAAGATCGGGGCTTCTGGTTCCTCTTTCAGCACAGGGAGGATTTGAAATACATAATGCCATAAGGTCAGCGGAGAAAAGTCAAATGTAATTTCCGATGATGACGAGATGATTGCAACGTTCCAAGTCAGAATCAGACGAGTGTTGGTCAACATCCAGAAGGCTTCTGCTGCCTTAATGGACTCTGTTCTTTAACTTCACTGACGTTTGTCCAGGATTTGACGCTACTTCTTCCCCCTCATTTACAAGATGTCTACTTCATAGCCTTTCAAACTACATTGTTGGTAGAACATGGCCAAAAGTCATACTTGGACGAAAGATATGGTGTTAAAATGTTACAGTGCACATGAAAGTCACCCATACGAATAGTAGATGAGAACATTTCTTAAAGTATCTGATATTAAAGGTGCAATATGTAGATTTAATCAGCAGAGAAAGATCTTAATGGATTTCTTCTCAGGACTAGATAAACTTAATAAACAAACTGTCTGTACAGGACAAGCTTGTTTATTAATTCACGGAAATATTTCAAAGTATTCATGAGCATAAGTATTCATGTGTTTGTGCGATTATGTTATATCACTTTTGTGAGTTCAAAACTGCATAGTGCACCTTTAAATGAACTTAAGCGTCAAAAGTACAAGTTAAATAAAAAATACACATGTATGTACATGTATGTACTGTGTATACTGTGCACTGTGGGTTGACATATAATCGGTTTGGCCGGAATATTCAGCATTTTTCTGATTATCAGAATCAGTATTATTTCAAATCAAAGTAACTCGTCACTAAAGTTACCAAATAAATGTTGAGGAGTAAAAGTCCAATATTAAAAAAGTAAAATATGCTACAAGTGCCTCAAAACTGTACATAAGAATAGTACTTGAGTAGATGTACTTCTATCACTGCACACACTTTAACTGACAATAAAGACATATTACCCAGATGCCTGTGCTTTGGACCGCGTAGTCCATGAGCAGAAAAACAGGCTGTAGATATAAAATGAGTGTGCCCGCAGAAGTCTTCCACACTTCTGTCGTCTTTATTGTTCCTTTTGCTGGCCCTTTTTTTTCCAGAGCGATTTACAGTCACTCCGCTTCTTAACTCTGTAACTCTGCCTCTCTTCTTCTCTTCTGTTGAGGGCAGTCGGAGGAGGAGGAAATGGATTTGGTGAGTTCTGACAAAATGCCTGGGCAAATGGCTGAGATGTGCTTCCGGTAATCACACATGCTAGAGTAAAGACAGTGCTCAGACCGGAGATTGGCTCTCAGAACTGCCAGCAACAATAAATGAAAAAAAAAAATGTTTTGTCACTGCATGTTTTTGGGTTTGGCCTGTGAAAATTGCCTCAGCCTGTTAAATTGGCTCCTCCATGTCCAACACGTCAATGTTAGTCACACACCACCAGGAATGACAGAGATGAAACGGTGGAAGATGAGCTCAAATTAATGTTATTTGTTCAACCATCACTGGTCGAGGAATGACAAAAGTGGTTGATTGGGCAAAAAACATAAATAATTGATATTTTTTCAAAGGGAAGGGAAGATGACATCACCTCAGATGACATCATTCTGTGAGATACTTGGGTTCGGTGAAGTCATCTGGCTGCAGAGTGTTGGAACAATACAAGGAAGCCATCAACTAGATCATGATGCAATGCCGCTTACGGAACGTAACCGCTGGCAGCTGTTTGTTACATTATATTCTGGTGATTGGTTTTCGTATTGTTCTAAAAACCGCGTCTGCATTCGATTAGCGTAGTCGGGAGAGTGTGTGCGCTCGGAGCTCACGCCGCAGTTCGCTTGCATGACCACGCCGTGCTGTGTAGGTGTGTTTGTGTGGACTGCACTAAAAAAAACAACAAAAAAACCACTGGAGCTTTCCTGTACGTCACTCTGGGAATTAAAAATGTGTCACTTGTATTATCCCTTTGCACCCTCGCCATTATAAGGTTGTTTATTTGATTATAAAACTAATCACCGCATTCACTTTGGTTTGTTGCACGCTGGGTGTGTAGGCAGCGGGGGCCTTGCCGTTCCTCACCTGCACCGTCACTGTGCCTGTGTTCCCCTTTTTTTTTTCGTGTCTAACAAAAGTAAAAATCACGAAACACTTCATAGTAAATCTGATTAATAATTTGCCTCTGCCTGAAGCTGCATGTCGGTTCTCCTGATTTCTGCACTGACTAAAACTGTCAGTCGTCCACTTAAAAATGGTGGTGGAAGTGAATTATTCACTGTGATTACTGAAAACGCATAGTAACCATGTCTAACGTGGGGTGAAGTCCCAATACATTTAGTAAACTATATCTGGACTGACATCCGAAAATCCATCACTAATTGAATGCTGTTTTCTGTATTTTCCCATTACATTTATTTGTCAAAAGATACAGTCAGTAGTGAGGACAAGAGAGCCGAATATTGGCTGCCATGAAGCGACACTACCACCTGGTGGCAGCTCTCTTTATTACATCTACATTCCTGATAACGAAAGCATGTACAGTAAATGGCAACTTAGAAATATTCAAGACATTTAGGGATCTAAAAAAAATTGAATATGATAAATTATAGCAAATACACTCATGTATAAGGATTAGTGGTTTATTTGGGGCTCATCCGTTTTCTGTGTCGTTTTGTGTGTCTTGCAGAACACTCAGAGGATAAGCAGCTCCCAGTCCACCCAGCCGCTGGCCACTCCTGTAGTGTCTGTCACCACCCCCAGCTTACCCCCACAGGGCCTGGTCTACTCAGGCATGCCCACCTCCTACAACCCTGCTGGTGAGTCTGGCCTCGCTCTCCCCTCGGACCCGGGGAAAACAAGCGCCTGAGCCGTGACTGTTTGTACTACACGCTGTCGGTTCCTGCTCTTTTCTCAGTGGCACACGGTGTTGTAGCTGAAATGTGAGCGAGTTTCTCACCGTGTGTGGCTTGCTTTTGTTTTCACAGAGTTCTCCCTGAGCAGTGCAGAGATCTCTTCCCTACAGGGCTTCAGCTCTCCCGGGCTCGCACTGGGCTCCATGTCGGCATGGCAACAGCATCAACTAGGCCAGGCAGCTCTTAATTCTTTGGTGTGAGTAACACACTTCCAAACAAAGGCACACTCTCCAGACGCCCTCGCATAAAAGCAACACCCACTGTGCTCTGCGATATCATGCTGAATCACACATCTACATATTCCCGTTTTCTTTCTTCTTCTTTTTTTTTTTCACATTGTTGCACCTCACATTTGTCGTCTCATTTTTTTTTTTTGTTTTTAAGACTGAACACAAAAAATGTCATGCTTATCTTCCCCGCAGTGGTGGAGGTCACCTACCTCAGGGCTCCAACCTCTCAATCAACACCAGCCAGAGCATAAACATCAAGTCGGAGCCCAATTCGCCGCCGCGGGAGCGTGTTACCCCCTCCGGCTTCGCCCATCAGCAGCTGCAGCAAGGGTCCAGCCGACAGGAAGTCCTGGGACGTTCACCTGCCGACAGCCTCAGCTCCTCCTGTAGCTCGTATGATGGCAGCGACCGTGAGGACCACCGGCCAGACTTCCACTCCCCGCTGGGACTGGGCAGACCCCCCGCCGGCTCTGAGGAGAGGGAGAGCCCCTCAGTCAAGCGCTTGCGCATGGACACATGGGTGACATAAAGAGCCCGCGTCAGGCCTCCAGTCACCAGCCAGTCAGAGAGAGCGGGAGGGGTTAGACATGGAGATAACAGAAAGAGCAAGGGTCCTTAGAGCTATCATTATGATACTATTATTCAACTCCATTTCAATTTGTAAGACTGAGCGGAAGACGTGTTTAAGGCGCGTCAGGACATATCTAAAAGTAAAATTCTCAAACTGATACAGTAAGATTTCGGGGAAAAAAAACAAAATCTCGGTTAGCTGGACTGAATTAAGTGCACAAGCAGATGGTATCAGGTACTCGGTGCAATTCAGATGACGTTTGCAGAAGAGAGAAATTGTTAAAGAGTAGGCGGTAGGTTATTGTAGTCACTGGTCTAGTCAGACACTTACATGTAGTTGCTGTATTGCTGTCGTGCTCGCAAAGTTGCAAACAATCAGAGGAAGTCGTGTCGCTTTTTCCGGCTGAGGACCCTTACATACGACGTTTTCACCGCAAGAACGATCTTTTTTTAAAAGAAAAAAAAAATCATGCTGTAACCACACAAGACCTTTATCTCGAGTGGCCTCTTCTAATTTAATCGATCCAGGCCATCAGGAGACACACGGAGTCAATTGGTAGGAGTTTTTTGATCACACAGTAACTTACTGCAGCAGCTGAGACTACTTTAGCGAACACATGAAACAATACTGTCGGAGCTAAAAGAAACACGAAATAGCAACAGAATTTATCGCAATAATGACATACTATTCATTTTATAATTTAAAAAAAGAGTAGGATATATAAATGTGCAATTAAGATAATGCGAACCTGTCCAGTTGAACTGGTGAGAAAAATCAAACGTGTTCACATTTGTGCAACAGTTCATCAGTAATATAAGCCAAAGCTGTTCTTTTGTGTTGTTTTGTACAGTTGCTACGGTTTCCTAACAACTCACTCAAAGGCGCCATCTCTTTCGGTCATAGTTTTATTTTTTATCGTGCTGTATTGGTCATGTAAAAGCAGATCTTGAATCGATATCTAAAGCCATGAACATTTTGCCGTTCTGTTTGTATAATTGAAAAAAAAAGAAAAAAAAAATTTGAGCCAAACGTTTTCTTTTCTTTTTTTCTGTTGTGTAAATAACGACTTTAATATATATCGCCGGGGGTGTGAGTACATGCTGAATGTACTGTACGACCACCGTTTTCGAGGAAAAGTATATTTTTGTGGATTACAGCCAAGTTTACAAGAGTAGACCCTTAAAAAAAAAAGTAGATCATTCACTGGTCGATATTTGCTATTTTGTTCCTTTCACTGTAATCTCTTCTAAATTGAACATAACCTCCCGTGTGTTTTTAGTTCCAGGTGGTCAACTTGTTTTGTTTTTTTCCCTCTCTTTATTAGTGGTCACTGTTTGTCCTGAAGACATTGTAACAACAATGCTGTGAGGTTGAAGTTTCCACTAATATCACACAAATTGTGAAGGATGACCACAAGGCTAGGGGAAATGGGTTTTTTTCTTTTCTGCCCTCCTATTGTTAGCTTGTGTTAGTTGTATACCAGCAGCTGCTGAATACACTGCCAACATTCAGAACCCAAGGTCCCAGCCCCACACAGAAAAAAATAATCCATTGTTACCGCGTGTAGCTCGAATTGAAAGACATGCCATCTCTCAAGCCCTCTCCACTATCCTGTTATTGGTTCGTAGGATTCAAGGAGAAGACAAAAAATGTGGTCGAAAGCGGCTGCTGTCCTTCGAGCGGGACTGATCACGCCTGTTGCCCGTATGTGGTTGTAAATATCGCAGTCTACTTGAAATGTCATGTACAAAAGAAAATACTCATGTGTTTCCTTAATCGGACCCAGAAATTGTATCTTATATCGACGCCCTGTTACTAGTAGGATTGCTCTAGGTGTAGGAACCTTAGGAAAACCCAGAAAAATGGAAAAAAAAAACCTGAAGGCAATGAAGTCACGTATGCGGAGGGAGGCAGAAGGCGAAAAGACAAAAAATAAAAGGGGGGGGGGGGGGCTGTGACTTGTTTTCTTCTCCCATCATCACGGAAGCAAAATAAATTACAGCAGCTAATTCATAGCAACCGCCAACAACGGAAAAATGTAATCGACTTCAATCTCACTGCTGGATTGCACACATTTGTACGAGAAGTTTTGCTGTTACGAGAGAAAAAAGGTATCACTCTGCATTCGCCGCGACATGCCGTAAGCTGCGTGCGCCTCTGAGCGGTTCTGTTCTCTTGCCGCCCCCATCGTCAGCTCCATGGTATTTCTCAGTATACATATATATATATATATATATATATACATATATAAAATCTATGCAGCTTCAGCCCCTAATGATGTCACTACAGGTCACACTTGGTCCATGAAGCATGAGGGAAGAAGAGCATCTGAGAGTCGACTGTTAGCCTCTTTATCCTGAAGTGCCACAGCTGGAGGTCGCTGGACTACGAGTCACATAATGATATATTTTATGAAATGATTAATTTGGATACTCCCCGGGGGCAGTCTCTTCATGTTCATATACATTGGTAGACATACTTTACATAATGTATAGTAATCCATAATGTAATCCAGCCTAACGCAGCTGGGTAAAATAGCAATAATAAATGACTACAACGGGAAAAAAAAAAAAAAAGCAGCCTGCCTTGCCCCGTCTCGGCAGCACCACCTCGTAGTTGAGCACACACTTTAGCACTTGGTAACATATCAGGGAATTTTTGTAGTTTTCTCTATCTACAGTATATGCACAGTTAGGAAATGCCTTATCCCAAAGAAAAAAAAATTATAAAACACTTTTTCTTCTATTTTCTCTCGGTTAAAAAAACACACACACACACACACACACACACACACACTCACACAGACATCACTCAAAGTTGACCAGACCTGCCTCTTTCTCAGAGAAGACTCACACAGCAACAACAGCAACAAAATAATTGAAATGCGCGGTGAATGCACTGTGATACACTTTGTCTCGTTTTTTTTGGTCTTTGTTCCAAATTGTGCACAACTGATGAATGTGAACGGAAAGAGTAAAATCAAGGAAACCTTTGTAGAGGACTTTCTTCACTTTGCTGTGTAAGAGTACACCGCTTTTTGCTTCATGGCTTTTATAAACAGAACTATGTGTTTGGTAAGTGTTTGTAGTTGATAGTTCACTTAACTAAAGAAAAAAAGCTGTTTTCGGTTTGAGCGCTCGGACCGTTTGGCGGCACAAGCTGGACTTTGTTGCCAATAATGAAATTATTTGTTTTCAAAAGTCGAAAGAGGTTTTAAGTTAATCTACATTTTATTTCCCTTGAATGTGTTTATTTTATTTTCATCATACGATAAATATTCAAGTGAACTTTTTATTAAACAATTAAGATACTATGCTAGATATTGTTGTACAAAATTTGTATTCTTCACAAAAGTACAAATATTGGCTTTTAATGTGTAATTTAGGTTATCTCTCTTATTCTGTATAAAATGAAGTAAACGACTCTTACATAGAATTTGTTCTCCTGTGAAGTCCCAAACAGTAGAAACTGTCAACTTTATTAAACACCTCAGTGTATGCTCAATCTCAACTCGATGTCCGCTCATCTTTGAACTCTGACTCGAAAATGCATTTTTATCGACTGCATGCCTCGGCAGGTACACTGTCACTGTCTATCACACATTGGGTTTCACTGACTTTGTGAAAGAAGACTGTCTGGTCTACTCTTCCACTAAGTACATTTACTGAAATACTGCACTCAAGGACAATTTTCAGGCACTTTACTTGAGTATTTCCATTTTATGCATCTTAAACTTCCACATCACTACATTTTGGAGGCAAATATTGTATTTTTTACTAGCTTACTAGTTACTTTGCAGATTGCACGCTGTATCAAAGCCAACATAGGGCATTTTTAAAGTGATTTTATTGGCTATCAGAAAAAAAAAAAAATCATTTTATAGTTAAAAAATGCAGAATTTCTGATGTTATAATTGACGAGGCCAATAAGTGATCCACCACTCTGCAAACAACATGTACATGCATGTTAACACTTACTTTCATTTGTACTTTTGATACCTAAGTAAATTGTATATTAGATGCTTTAATCCTTAAGAAGTATTCAAATGTTAGGGTTAGGGTTCACATCTATAACAATGTGGGATATTTTATGAGCTCATCAAATGTTTTGGAAGCAAAATCAGTTATAAGAAGTCAGACAAAACAAAATGTACTGAGTAACTTTCCACCACTGGTGCCAATAACAGTTTAAAGTTAGCCCAGCTTTTTCTGGTGTTGATTTATTCATCTATTTTAGTTGTCATAAGATCATAAGATTTTGGACAGCACATGATCTGGATAATGTGTGTTTCACAGGTGATTTAGAGATATTTCCTCTATGACAACAGTTTTGAGGACGAGCTCATGTATTTCCACACTCTCGCCAGCAGGAGGCACTGTGATACAATACATTACACAGTTCTGTGGGGCCTGTTGAGACATGTTGGAAGACGAGGTGAAGGTAAGTTGGTGAATCAGGTCAGGGACGTGAAACCCGACATGAAATATCCATAATAATTCAAATTTCATCAACTTCTGAGACGCATATTTCAGAAAATAAAATAGTAAAACATGCTTTGCTATAAAAGCTACGAAATACCATTCAGCGACTCTCTGACTCCTTTTAAAAGGATAATAATTTGACTTTTCACGTACTTTTTCTGGAGTGACTTGTGTTATGAGCATAGTGTGTTAATTTTTAAACAGCGGGGTTTTACATGACGTCACGAAACATTCAGTACTCGTAAAATACGACGCGTTCAAGTTCAAGCTTTAACTTCAACTTTTAATTGAGGCAAAAGTAGCCTGTTTACAGTTGTTTGCCTAAGTGGAATTTTGAATGCTTAAGCTTCGTATACTAAATCATGAATGAACAATTTAAACTGACTTGCGGCGAGGCGAACGAGGTGTTTCAGGTCAGATGTGTATTTGACAGCCTCCATCTTTCATGTTGTTTTTAGTGTGAAGTCTTGCATGTGCATCACTCACTATATCCGTCCCCAAGTGCATGTTCTTGGCTTTTTCCGTCCGTCAGACCAGCTGTGCTGCAAGCTGGAACAGGTCCAGTGTGCATGTGTAGAGTAACCAAGCAGGGTTTTGGGGCTGTTTGAGTTGTGTGAGAAGAAGGGCGACAGGCCACCTGCCATAGGGGCTTGCCCTGTTCGGATCCCCCAGCCCTGCCTTTCAACTGGGAGCCAAGTTAGGGTTCTTTCATGTGGGCCTGATCTCCTTAAGACATCAGCAAATATTGAACAAGACTGAGTCCAGACTCAAACACATCTGTTGTCATATAGTCTCCACTGTTTCGGCACAGACAGGGAGAGGGAGTGAACACCAGTGGGTCTGTCGCATTGGCTTGTATGTGTGGACAGAAAGCTATAGTTTATACTTTGCAAACACAAATGCTCACTTTTGACGAGCTTAGGCTAAACCATGTTCCACTGTAAACAAATATGGGGCTGTGTGAGAGAAATGGAGTTTGGTATGACAAGGCAGCCGCCGAGTGCCAGATCCGCAATGAAGATCGGGGATGAGACAAGATGAAGAGATAGCCAACATTTCATATGCCTCAGTCATGTTGTGGAATCCATCAGCAGTATTTTGGGACCGTGTTGGACAGATAAGGAGGACAGTTGTACTGTAGAATTAGGCTAGATTATGGCATTAAGTACGTTTCTCAAACACTTGGACCTATAAGAGAACGCATACTCGAGGAAATGTAAAGCATGCGAGTCTTAAAAGAGACAAATAGCCTCGCAAATGTAAATAGACAGTCGAATATTCAAATAAACAATAAGCAGACTGGCAGGCAGGCAGGCAATAAACAGCCTGTCCAGCCTGCTGTACTGTGAGCCGCTGATTCATCATCGTTTCAGTGATTCAGTGTGCGTTTAATCTCCCTCCACGGCGTCTTTATATGCTCGATACTCAAAGATTTTTTTTTTTCTTTACACGCACACCTAAAGTCACACTGTATGTGGAGTCACCCAGACGACAGCCTGGGTAGGTCCCAACACATTGCTGTGGCATTCTCGAAGTCGTTGAAACTCACCTCGTCGGACTGGTACGACGAGTTTCACCCAGTTCGGCATCTCCACCAATCACTTCTCTTCAAAGCTGTCTTCAAGAATCAGGAAAGTATACTAACTACTTGTTAGTGTTGTGTTCCATCATAGTTAGGATGGTTGAGCTGCCTTTCTGGATATTTACTGCTGCTCTCGGTACAGAGTGACTCTTTGCGTGGCTTTGTCGAGCTGTTCGGTAAACTTTAACCAGACAGGTAGGGTATGATGTTTTCTTTGTATACGTTCTAGTACTTCTGATGTTAAGATATGTCTTATCTTTGGGTTAGCTGATCCGCACGTAGTTTAGCATTGTTTGTGTTTTAAAACAGAAGTCAAGACAGAGGGCTGGGTTTTGACTGTTGGTCGGGCGAAGAGACAACAGTTTTAAAGATGTCACTCTAGATTCCCGGAGATTGTGAGGAGCATATCTGACCATTGTAAAGACTAAATGATGAATCGATTAATCCAAGATTATCCAAGGTCTGTTTTTACCAGCGCACTCGCTCTTTCGCCGAGGCCAGACCTTGTAGACAGAGAGAGTCTTTAAGGTGAAGACAGCCCAGCAGGCAGAGTTTGTTCAAGTGCTGTTTCTGCAGCGCTGCTCAGAGCGAGCTCAGTTGGAGAGCAACCAGTAAAGCTCCTGCAGCCAGAACATCTCCGATATCAGATACGAGATAGTCGTTGCAGTCACAATGATGACAAAGTCTTTCAAGCAGTGGTTTTCAAACTTTTTTCAGGTCGAGGGCCCCTGAACAGAAGTCCACAAGTCCCCAGTATGAAAATAATTTTTGCTTTCTTTTGTTTGTTTTATTACAGAGAGTGTATAAAGCACATGACCGAAATGTTCATACATGGTGTTGTTGTGTAACTAATGAATTATAGTTAATTATAGTTAGAATATATTTCCCCCTTTTTGCTGGGCCCCTGGAACCCCTGCAAGAACCCTTGGGAATCCCTGCGCCCTACATTGAAAAGCACATCTTTAAAGTGCATATCTCACCACTGTTTTTTTTTTTTTTTACGTTTTACACCCACTTTCAATGCCATTTCCTGTAAAGACACTATGTAAATTGGAAGATTAAATTGTGCTTCATCAAATATTATTTGGGTCAAAGTGTCCGACTTGAAATCACCAAACACCGAAGCAAAATGTGTTTAGAGGTTTTATGTTTTTTGCTCAAAACTAAGTGTGAGTTTGGACAACCCCTTTTTTGACGTGTTTATGACCATAACCAGTACCTGTAGTGCATTTTACATTTTGTTGTGGTAGTGTGTTGCCTTCACACAGGTAACACGAAGCATCTGGATAATCGCGGTTTTATTTTTATGTATATCTGAAAGGTATCACTCAGGATGGAAGTCAAGAAAAAGAACTTCTTGGAGAACTTGCGTCTCAAAACTAAGTTACCCAACCTAAGGAAGCCACGGAACAAGCCCCTGAGCAAGCAGGGGAGGAGGCTGGCCCATCGGCGCAGTATCTCCGTTCCAGACCTCAGGTTCGTGCCAGGTGAAGCGCACTCCTCGGGTCATGGCTTGGTGTCTGCTGCCTCTGACGCTGTCTTCTTCAACATGTCCTCTGGTCACAGCGATACTGATTCTGTGGCAAGTAGCTCCATCAACGACGGAGCATATTTCACAGACAAAATGACGGATTCCGCCTCGGTAACTGGACTCAGAGTGCCAACAGATTACACACCTGCCGCTTTGAATAGAATGAATGCACCAGCAGAGATGCTTTATGAGAGAACAGGAAATGTGATAAATTCAGGCTTGGAGGACAAAGTGCCTCTAGAAGGCTTGTATGCACAAGTGGATAAAAAAGCCAAGGCTAATATACCGAAATTTACTTTTGACCCTATTCCTGCACCGAGGTCTGTTACCACCAGCTCACCAAGGCCAGACCTTGTAGACGGAGAGAGTCTCCACGGTGAAGACAGCCCGGCAGACAGAGTTCGGTCAAGTGCAGTTTCTGCCGCACTGCTTAGAGCGAGCTCGCTTGGAGAGCAGATGTACCCTAACACAGAAAAGAGGCCCACATCATTTGAGCAGAGAAAGGCAGCCTCCGATAAAGGGACTCCGCCGAGAACCAAAAAAGCTCCTGCAAACAGAACACCTCTGATAATAGATACTCTGGGAACTCCTTTGGAGAGTGCAGACCGTACCTCTCTGGACTCTGCCTGTGGTTCTCCCAGCGAGGAGCAGGTCAACATGCCCTGGACGACAGACTCGGAGGAACTGGACCGAGAACCCACCTCTCCCCTTATGATGAGACAGTTCACCACAGATGACGCTCTGCTACAAGAGGCCCAGTGTGAGGAAACCCTGGAAGACATAGGAGAGGTCAGTATCTGTACAGGTATTTATAACCACGAAGATAGTCAGACGATCCTGTTCTTAATCGTAGTCTGCATGTACTCTAGACTATGATATTTAAAAGTTGCAGATGTCAAATGGTGACTAACTCATCCAGTCCTGTGCTTATAGAGTAATCCATAGAGCCCCTAGTGTTAGATGATGAAACCTAGATGATCTTGAAGGAGTAAAATCAAAGTATGCAAGCTCCAGTGCCACAATTAGGTCGTCCAAAACATGTTGTGTGATTAAATAAAGGAATTAAAAAATAAAAACAAAAGAGCTGTTGCGGATATAAATATAAAGCAACACCACAATAACTGAAAATAACATATATAACATATTCCGTCATTGTAGCTTTGAACTTTCACTTTTGAATACTGCGGGTTGTTTTTTTCACACACTTCAGCTGTTACATTGAGAGTTGTCCACAGCCTCTAATACGGTGAAAAGCATGAAATCCACATTCCTTTTGTAAGCCCAAAGATTAAGTTTTGTGGTTTTATAGACATAGTGCATATTCAATGTACATCGCCATTGTGACAGTGACTATTCAGTCCGCTGGTGCAACATATCAAAAGCATCCCTCAGATGGTTGGTGTTACATGTAAAATGACCACCTGGGACTTGGCTTTACACGGCCCTCGGGTACGTGTGAAACTAAGACTATTGTATCATCTCCTGTCTGGACGCCTGTTAGACGAGGAAACCAGTCGGAAACCTGTGTTACTAGTCAGAAACACAATGACGCTGTGGAAACAAAATGACTGATTAGCATCTGACTCTGCTTTATTGTTGACTCCTTCCACTGTCTGCTAGTAGCATTTACAGACTGCATCCACAGTAGCTGTGTCACTAACAGCATGGGTCACATTTTATTTTGAGGTCCACATTTTTACCATTCACTAGTTCCTCAATAGCATATATATGTAACTAGCACCGCCATGGCTCTGTATTAGTCATTGTAACCAATTTATTGAATGCCTGATTCTGCATGAGGCTATTTTACAACTGCTTGGCTTTTAAGCTGAAGGTTTTCTCTCAATTTACTTCCTAATTATGGATTTTTGATAGAAGGTAAAGAAGTAGCTGTACATTCATTACAATAGTATCACAATAATATCACAATAATATTGATGTATTCCAGGTAATAATATTGATTTAAGAAATATGGTCTGTTCCTAAGCTACATGTCTTAATATTGTCCTAATAATTCTATCAAGTCCATCTAATATGTTCCCCATTCTTAACTGAGGTCCTGCTCATTAGTAATTCACTTGTAGTTTACACTTATTAACACACACAGTCTCTACTGGTGAACTCTAATGGCCTAGTAAGTGTAGAATAGCATCATTAAGTGCTTTATAGTTTCCAATAAAGAGCCAATAGGCCACTTACTAACAATAAAGTGTTACTAAAACATAATCTATAGTCATGGGGAATACTTGAAATGGATAAACATCATAAATATGTGAACCACAGGGTGATACACACACCTAGCTATCTCAGCTTGACTGTACTATATTTTGTTTGCCTTCTGATGTTTCATTCAAATGTCATCACGACTTCTCTCCGTGCAGATGTGCAGTGAACAGGCTGATTTCTTTGACGAAAGTGTGATAGATCCTCTGGATAACTCTGTGAGTACTCGCTGAACATTGCTGTGCCCGCTGAAGTATGCCAAGCATCAGTTATTAGACTGCCTGTAAATGTGAATTGTTCTCCCCTGCAGCTTATAGCGGCCGGGCCCGACTCCCAACTACCCGCCCCGGTCCAGAGATACCTCCTGAACATCAACCTAAAGAAGGGAAGGAACCTGGTCATCAGAGACAAGCGCTCCGGTAGGTCCACAAACCGCAAATCCATAAGTCCTGGACTTTCACAGCCTGAATTGCTCAAACCTTGAGGGGATGATTACTCGCTCTTTATTAGCTTACATCAAACTGATCTCATAACTGTGGGAATTGTTTTGTAACAGACCAGATCAAGAGATACCATATCCGGTTTCATGTACACCCTTAAAGAATGCGGCTCTTTTTTTTTTTTTTGTGCTGGCTTTTCAGGATGAGCCTCCTGATGAATCACTGCACGCACATGTACTGTCATGCGAAGGCATCTTGTTGATCTTCGCTGTGTTTTACGAGCCAATCAGACAGGGGAACATCGGCGTGGGGACATGTGTTGTTGTGTGTAAAGGCAAGATGGGCTATGTTCAACTAATGCTTCTGTTTACTCGTGAGAATGACGTCTCCTGTTGAGCAGTGTATGTACAAAGAAGAAAAAAAAAAAAAAACACGAGAGAAGTATGTGGTCCGACCAGTATGACAAAAGACGGCCTGGGATAGAGCGATGAGCACTTTTACATGATCTCCACACGGGTCCACTGGTACTGGCAGCTTAGTTGGACCCGATTTTTTAAAATTGTTTTCCTGGAGTAATGGTGGTGATTGTTTGCTAAATTTGATTGACAGTCAGACGTTAATAATTCTTCCCTCCTGGCTTTCTCTCCAAACAAAGCCTGCGGCTCATAGATTTTTAAAGAGGAGGCATTGTCATATCTTACCCCGCAAATTACCAAACGTCTTGAATGATTTTGTTAATGTCTGCAGGCTTCATGTTGAAAATCAGTCCGCATTGATTTTCTATAGGAGGACTGTGGTCGTAAAAGCCAAATTTATGAATGTAATCAACCTGTACAGATGAATTTTGATCTGTCATTTTGGTTGCAGTCACTCATTTTCTTGTCCAGGTATAAAATCATGTATTTGAAAGATCATTTTAACACATTTCAGTGAGCTGATTTTCGTAACTGGGTGTCGTAGTTTTTCTTTTTATCTTTTATCATTGACTTTCCATTGTCAATAGTAATTGATTTGTGAGAAAGAGGAAGAGACACAAGTGTGAAGTACTAATTGCCACTCATGTTGACCCGTCCCTGAGGCCCAAGCTCAGCAGAGCTCTTGTTGGAAAAGCAGTGACACCAGGTGGCGGTAAGCGGAACTACAATATATGAGAAAATTCATGTGTGGTCTCATTAAGCGTGTCTGTTACTGGGACTGGCAATTTTTTTGACTTGCATAATTAGTCTTACTTAAAGACAAAATGATAGCAATAGATGCATTTTATAACAGAAAAACTGTGCAATAATGCAATATTTTAAAGATATACTCATCTCCTCCAATTAAAGAGCGTGAACCCTCAGGCTATACTGCTGTTCTGACCAATATTACGCTTTGCTGTAAATCCTATAGCTTTTGGAAGTCACCTTAAATCAAAACGGTGAAAGGACGTCCTTCTTGGAAAGATGCTCGACAATTTCTTTTCCCCTGCCTGGTGGCAGAGGACCCTCTGAGCCCGGTGCCCTGCTCCCTGCTAGTTGAGACCTTACTTTCCCTGACAAGATGGCACCGTGATGATGCAATCCCCACACGCCCCCTGTCTCTCCACTGTTTGCCCAACAATAAACACCGTGCCAAAGGCTCACCAATGGCATACATTGTCATTACATATTCTGAAAGGACCCACGCCACCAGCCCCCACTCCTTAGTTTTTTGTTCTCCCCTTTTTTCCCATTAATTTCCATCGTCACCGTTCTCAGTCATGCCAGAGCTTTTCTCCTTGCTAGCTGCCACATTCTCCTCCTGTCAAGTTGCCTGGAGGTTTCCCTGTCACAGGCTGGCAGGGTGGAGCTGCTGTGGGTCCTGCCTGCCTTTGCGAGATGTTCATTTGGAGTGGGGAGCTGACAGGCCTGACAGCCCATCCCCACAGGGCCTTTGTCATGTGATTCAAGCCTCCCTGCAGGCTCTCTCAAGCACCCCTTTATTCCCCTATACAAATGAAGGCATGGGACTGGCTTTCATTTTTTGGCCAATCTGCATGCAATTGCAGAAACAAAGAAGTCCCATACCCCCACCCCACTCGCAGACAGACTTTCTTAACAGGCTTGGGAGATTAACACTGGTTGCTTCTAGATTTTTGGTTTCTGGTTGCCTCATGCTGGCGAGTGTTTCTACTCTTTCACAATTAAACAGCTACATCCCTCTGTTTTTTGCCATGTGTGGGGTGCACCTCCTCCTCGTATATTTCGGTCTCTCACACAACCAGCATGGGGGAAGGGTGTGTACGTGTGTGTTCTCGTACAGGGGAACATTTTTGAAGTGACAATATGTTCCGCACCGAGTAAACATAGTTAGCATTTAATAATACATGCCCGCCGTAGATCTGCTACGAAACCAGCGTTTACACTCTGAGCTTATGTATTAATTATCGCTGGCGTAGCACAACATGATCTCGCTGATTTGCTCTGTTTTGTGTTTGACCACAGGTACCAGTGATCCTTATGTGAAGTTCAAACTCGAAGGAAAGCAGCTGTACAAAAGCAAAGTGGTTTACAAAAACCTGAATCCGCGGTGGAACGAGTCCTTCTCCCATCCCCTCAGAGACAGAGAGCACACCGTGGAAGTTCGGGTGGGGACCGCTCGTTTGAACAGAGGATGCAGAAGTGGTCTTCTCGTACCAGGGCACTCAGTATCTGTGTACAACCTTCATTACGTTTTCTTTAATGTTGTTGCAGGTCTATGATAAAAATCGCACCTCTGATGATTTCATGGGTTCCAGCACAATTTCCCTGAAAAATCTGGAGCTGTACAAGTGAGGAAAAATAAATTCTTTTGAATCATATTTTAGGGAGTCGATTATCATAAAGCTATCACTAAGTGATCATCACTTTGAATGCCCGTCTCCGTCCCTTCACAGAACTTATGAAATGGAGTTGCGTCTCGACGATCCGAAAAGTAAAGAAGATGACATGGGCGTTATTTTGGTTGACGTCTGCATGATGTTTAGAGATGCCACCATCAAAAGAAGCCCTGTAAGAATATTTCCGATATGAGAAAAGTATTTATTGATCCCCAGTCTGCCCTGAATTGTTTGCACTGATTCGTGTTATTATTTCTTTTCTCACAGCGATGGCCACAGAAGAAGAACAAGGTATGGAATCTGTGCGTCTTTACATTTGCCTTTAAACTTGAATTTGTATCCAGAGTGCCATCAGTATTTCTAAATCACACAGCTGATAGTTACCCTCTTCTGAAGCACTAGGGGGCAGTAGCTCACTGTACTATGGTGCAACAAAGAATGAGGTGTGTGCTCAGGACTCAGGCTTTTGTGTGTAACCTTGGTTTCAGCACAGCCTATTTCTTTTGTGTTTTTTTTTTTTTTAGTTTTTACACCGAACCTTTTTTGCATTGCACATTACATTTTTCAGTGGTATCATTTGCTGTGAAACAAGTACGGCGCCATATTACATTCTGATCAAAAAAAAAAAAAAGCCCAAATAAATAATATTTACTGAATACGTTCTCATGAAAGAGCCCTCAGATGAGTATTATAGAGCGGTGTTTGGGTTTTGTAGTAAACAAAGTTCCATCTCCTTCTCAAGTGGCTTTCAATATATGGCAGCTGTAATTAGATTCAGAGTGAAATAGGAGGGTTCGATGGCGGCACGGCGGCGAGTGGGTTTATATTCACACCTATGTAGTCACTGCATCTGCCACTGTTCAGTCTCTTGATGGTCCAGTAGACAATCTCAATTTGAAATTAGATGACAAAGGAATGGAGCCATTTTCATGCACATTGTAGGTTATCCACTACAGATGGTTAAAGATACTCAAAGGGAGACAGAAATGTGTGATGGGACTCTTCACAATGTTCTGCTGCCTAAATCGCGGTGCTAATTTAACAATGTAACAATGCCATTTTTTTTTTTTCCCATTTCATTTTTGACAAACGTACAATATCTTATTGCATTTAACACCTATCCTGGAAGTGCTGAATACCCAGCTCTTACAGCTCCACTCCCCCTCTCTCAGAACATCGTTTTCTCCCTCTGTGTTACCACCACAGAGACAGGGAATGGCAAGTGCCTGAGTAAAACTCTGCTGTGTGATAGTGTTTCAAACAGGAGGGGGGCGTATGGGAGAAGCGGGAGAGGGGGCGGGAGGGGTGGTGCCGGCGGTGGGGAGGGGGTGCTCTGCTGTTCGAGGCATGTTGCCAGTGTGGGATGCCTAAGATCGGCAACGCTGGTAATTCCCAGGCATAGCGGGCAATAACCCAGATGTTAGGATGTAATATCACAGCTGTGGATGGACAGTGCTGAGGTACCAGCCAAATGGACCTGGGTCTGAGCTCATCGTGCTTGTCCCCATGCTGTCCCACCATATGGAAGCAATCGCACAGCCCTTTTAGGACCAGGAATAGATTCTCTTTAGGGGCCACTTACAGTTAAGTGGAATTGTTTTATTGGCCGCTGAGATAGAAATGTGTCCAAGATAAACACTTGGGATGACTTGGCTGAGGCCTGTTTTATATCGCTCCTCCACTCCCTCTGTTCCTCTTCTTTTGAAGGGGGCTGATATTTATAGGGCTGTGCCTGTGGTATTCCATGTTAATTCAGGTCCCTGAGATGTGCTTTGATCCCCTCCGGATTGGGTGGCAATGTGGGTTGCGACCCCGTAGTGAAGAGGAGGGGCCGGAGTGGCAGGGGAGTTGTAGTGGGGCTGTTTGAAGCAGCGTCGCCGGGGCAGTCGAAGGAGCCGGGCAATCAAAGAGGCTAGAGCAGATTACGGTCCTGCTCTTTAATTACAGTCAGCCCCACACAACCTCTCCGCTGTTTGTTTTTACAGCCCTGGCCTATCACCGCATGGCCTCACGGGAACTCTAACATGGAAACATATCAAGGCCCCTCTCTCTCACTCCCTCTGTGACACACGGCAGGAGGAGTGGATTATTTTGCCGGCCTCGTCCTTGATTTTCCAGAAGAGTTCTTGAACGCGCAACATCACTGTTAGTTTGGTCGAGTCGCCTCAGTCGGGAGAGATTTGATATTTTTTCTGGTTGAATTAAAAGGCCGGGTACATTTTTGCCAACGCGCCGGTAAAGTCAGATGCTGGCCATACATGCTGCATGTATGCATAATTTGCTGATGAGAGAGCTGTGTGGTTTGCATCATTACTCACTGCTGCCTGCTGTCTCTGGTGCAGTATGCCAAGTGTCCTGCCTCCCCACACTCAGTCTGGGAGCCAGTGATGAGTGGGACTGTCACAGCCAGGGACATCTGGCTGCTCGCTGACGTCCCTCTCTTCCTCTCTCTCCAGGAGCCTCCATGGTGTGGCTTTGCCTGTCAGTAGAGATGTGCTAATGCGCTCCAACAGAGATGTACTGTATAGTGTAAACCTTTGTCCTACTTTCATGCACTCTGTGAGCATGATGAGGTGCCAGGGTAAGGCAGGCAGGAGCAGGTAAACGGAGGCGAGCACGCATTAAAAAAAAACAACAAAAAAAAAACCTGCCACTGTCTTATTGTGTCTTTGCCCTGCAGCAGAACCAAGCCACACCGGCTCAGCGACCCGCTGAGACGCACAAGAATCAGCCGAAGAACCAGATGTGGTCTCGAGTTGTTGGTATCACCCTGGTGGAGGGACAGGACCTGCCGCAGTACGGCCATGGCGACATCTACGTCCGCCTTCGCCTCGGCGATCAGAAGTATAAGAGCAAGGTTGGATGTTTTTCAAAAAGTCTTTTTCTTTTCCCACTTCTCCGCAGTCTTTGTTAATGTCTGCTCTTTATACTTCGGCTCCTTCTTCCCAGCCCCTATCTCTTACTTCCCCGCGTCTCCCTCTCAGCAGGTGCCTGTCAGTGACTCACCTCCACCTTGGCTCACTGGGCCATGGCAGAGGCAGCTCATTAGACTGGGCAAGGCTGCCACTCACTTCTCCCTGTGCTCCGGGTGCCGGGCTTCATTGCCTTCATTTGCATACCCAGCATGCCCTGTTCATCTACCTGTACTTGTTGGCCTCCCCCCTGATGATTCTATGGTGCACTTGTCTTGTGTTGTCGTGTTATTTCTTTGTAAACCTCTCCGCTTTCCTCTCTGCTTGTTTGTTTGTTGGACAAAGCTGATTCTAATTGGAAGCTGTCAGTGTTTACAATCCCAGAGTGGCTACTGAGGTGTACACATACAAGCACACACAAATAGAGAGAGAGACGCACACACACACACACACACACATGCGGCACACCTCTCTTTTCTCCTCTCCTGCCTTGTTCTGGTTGAACTGAATGAAGACTTAATCCACCTGTCATGCAGGAGCTGCTCAGCCTGATAATGCATTAAACCTGACATGCGTCAAAGTGTGTGTGTGTGTGTGTGTGTGTGTGTGTGTGCGTACGGGCGCGTGCGTGCGTGCGTTCGCACGGTACTGTATGTGCTGAATCTGTGTCTTCGTTGCCCTCAGAACCTTTGCATTCAGGCCAATCCCCAGTGGAGAGAGCAGTTTGACTTCAATCAGTTTGAAGATAACCAGGAGCCTCTGCAGGTGGAGGTGTGCTCCAAGAGAGGCAGGAAGGGTGAGGAATCATGGGGGATGTGAGTATTTCCTGGTGGGTTGTGTTAAAAATTTTGCTCACACCGGCTCCTCCGCAGAACTAGTTTGGCCTTATGTGTTTCAATGGAGCTATTTTCCCTTTTGTGTCTAAGGTTTGAGGTTGACCTATCGAGACTTCAAGTTAATGAGAGGCAGCTCTACAATCATGTGCTGGACCCAGGAAAGGGCAGACTGGTGTTTCTGGTCACCCTGAGACCCTGCTGGGGAGTCTCCATCTCTGACATTGAAACAGCTACCCTGGAGAAGCCCGTGGAGAGAGACGCAGTAAAGGAGAAATTTGTAAGGCCTTTTCTTTTATTTCTACGTGTAAAAAGTAAAGTTAGGATCAGCGATGATTTCATGAAGATACACTTACACCAACATCAACTTTATTCTGTTATGCACCAGATGTTAAGAATGCATTTTCATGTGTCACCCTGTTGATCATGCTCAGAAAATGTGTTTAAAAAAAATTTTTTTTAGGGCTTAAAGAACTCATACAAGTGTGGGGATGAAGTCGGCTTCCTCCAGGTCAAGGTTATAAGGGCAAATGATCTCCCTGCCACGGACCTCAATGGTAATCCATAACAACAACTCATTTCCCTGTCTCCTTTTCTTTCCATTAGAGATACCCTTCAGGCAATCTTAAATATCATCACTCTAATTTAAAGTTCTGGACTATATGAGTATGTGTGTGTGTGTGTTATGTTTTATTTTCAAAGTTCCATAACAGCTGGACACACAATGTCTTCTGCTTCACTTTAAGTCCATTCTCGGTGCAATGGAGGCTTCAGACTCAGGTCACACTTGCGCAAATTGAAAATTGGACCAGGGTTGGTTTCCGAACTATTTGTGATGTCACAAATCATGCAGAGAAAATTGACACTTTCAGAAATGTACGAGAAAATAAAATTCTAGTGTCAAACTCGGCACATGCATCATTCTCCACAGTGGAGCTTTCAACTGCAGAAACAAGAAGAAAAACACTTGTGAGTGGAGGGGGACTTTAACTTGAACATTTCTTTGTCATTTTTAAGGGAAAAGCAACTCCTTCTGCGTTGTCGAGCTCAGTAACAGCAAACTTCAAACTCACACGATCTACAGGTCCCTCAATCCGGACTGGGGCAAAGCCTTTACATTGTAAGTGAGACACGTGGAGAGAAAAAAAACCAAAACATATTCTGTAATGTATATTTGAATATGAACAAAATAATTCTCAACTCTTGTGTTGCAGCCCCGTCAAGGACATTCACGAAGTGTTAGAGCTGACCGTCTTTGATGAAAACGGAGACAAAGCCCCAGTGTTTTTGGGGAAAGTGGCCATTCCCTTGCTGACTGTAAGATTGTTTATGAAGAGCCAGTGCATTGCTTCTGTGACAGGATTACATTTGTAAAGGTCTGACCTCCTGATATCTGATCTAGGTTCAGAATGGGCAGCAGATTTGTCTGTTCCTGAAGAAAGAAGACTTGGGAAGTGTGTCAAAAGGAACCATCACCCTGGAGCTGGAAGTCATCTATAACAAAGTAAGAGCCAGTTGGTTCAGGCCTGTTGGGAAGGCGATAATGTTCTATGTGATATACTGTGAAGTCAAAACGTGGTTTAACTGTGACGTTTATTTATGTATTTTCTTTTGCTCCAGGTCAGAGCTGGAATCAGAACCTTCCAACCAGAGGAGACGAAATTAATGGAGGAGAACCTGAAGTTCTCCAAAAAGGTGATCTCTATTGGTGGTTTTTTACTAGAATTTAGCAGATGGAACAAAAAAAGCTTGCCGGTTACGTTCCCCTCACATCCCACTAATAAAGCGTCCGAAAACAAAGCTACACGCGGCCACAGTTTGGATCAGACATTGTCGAAGTAATCTGTTTAATTGGCTTTAAACATCTGACTTCACAAGTAGCAAATGAGGGATTGTAAAGCTGATTCAACCTCAATGAAAAAAAGTCATAACCATTATGTCCAGTATCAAATGATACTAACCGGTGTTTTGTTCCAATTATTCCCCACTAGGTTCTTGCCCGGAATATATATCGGGTTCGAAAAATCAGCACGGCAGTTCTGTACACGTTACAGTACATTAAAAGCTGTTTTCAATGGGAGAGCACGCAACGGAGTCTAATAGCCTTTCTGGTAAGTCATTGCCTCACGTTAATGAACTCTCTTTAAGCCTTGGGGCGAACAAGTTTTGTCCCATTTCACTGCAGCCCGGTTTTAACTCTTTCATTTTATCTGAATTAGATGTTGAGGGGAATCTTTTCGGTTTAGCCGTTTTTTTTCTCCCGGCAAATCTTCTTTTCCCATGAAAAAAAACAATGGCTGCCTTCTGTTTTTTTAATTTATTTTTTTATCCCATGCGTATGTGATGGATGTGCTTTATCCTTTAAATCAAACCCCACTTGGCTTTCCTTCAGTTCTGATGACATTAGAGTACATCTGAAGGGGTGGGGTTTGGGCGTTTGTACATCTGACTTCTCAGCGAAGCCTCCGAACCCGGGGGGACGGTGTAAGGAGGATCACAGTCTCAGCTTCCTTGGGTGGAGGAGTGACACTCTGCCTCCGAGATTTGAACCTTGTTTAAATGTCTCTGTTTAGCTGTTTTTAATGAGGGTATGTGATCTAAGGTCCTAAGCTTAAATAATCTTAAATCACCCTGTGAATCCCCCCTCAGTACAGCACATGTAATGTCATGATTAAGAGCGTACACTTGCCATGAAAGCCCCTGCCAGCGCCGTGTCAGGGTGAGGAAGCGGTCACAGACAGGGTGTGTGAAGAACTCTCCTTTCACCGCCTTTTTCTTCTGTCTGCTCTGTCTCAGAATGACATGCAATTCATACCTGGTGTATTCTATAAGCCCTTCTCACTGATCCTGAGGTGCAAATCCCTCCAGGCAATGGCCGGGCTCAATGTATCACAAGCCTTTAGAACAGCAAGACAGGCAAGGCAGACACGCAGACAGGAAGACGGAGAACAATGCGGGCGATTGTATAAGGATAGAGTGGGAGGCAAGGCTCCTATCTGGGAAAGAAAGTTGGAGCGGAGAGGAGAGGGAGACAGTTGGGTAAGAGAGTGCGGCCCGCGAAAGGTAGATAGCGAGAGGCTGGGAGGCAGGGATACGGGCAGGAGAGCAGGAGGATAGGCAGGCTGACAGGTGACAGGTCAGCGGGATGGGGCCATCTTCTTCCACCTATAATTAGATCCTCCGCGGGCGATGGGAGTGTGTGGTGGCACACTCTAATCTTTCATTTCCACTTCTACTCCACCTGCTGTTTAGAAGTCAGGCACACAAATAGAGATCTTAGAATGAAGGAAAAAGACTCGCACACTCGCCGTTTTCCATCACGGCCGTCGCCACCGCAGCACAAGCGCTTCCCAGCCTTATTTTTGTCACTTGCGTGCGTGTCATCTGCAGACGGTAATTCTCGTGACATCGTCTGCGGCCGCTCTTATTGGAAACAGCCGCTCTGTTTTTGTTTTTCTTTCCAGACGCACGCATCAGCTCACCGGTCGATGTTTTTTAAAAGCAGACAGTAACAGAGTAGTCGGAGGAGTGCGCCTTTGTCTGCGCTGAGTTGTGCTTCAAATAGTCTAAGTGTCGAAGGTGCACGCCCGGAGTGAATCCGCCGCTGTGTGTTCATCACCCACTCATCAGCAGAGTTCAACAAGTAACAAAGTTCTTTTTTTTTCTTTTTTTCTCAATGATTCATTATATTCTCAACAATCACGGTCAAACATGCAAATCACATGTAAATATGGCTTCTAATTGATAGTAACAGGAGAGGAAAAGCTCTGAGCTAGCGCCTGACACCGAGCCAGGGCAACAACGAGGTCTTCGTCGGCCGCGTCAGTGCCGTGCCACCATCCACACTCGTGCCCCTGCCCACTCCAAGGCTGCTCGCTGTACAGCCTCTCCTCCTCCTCTCCTCCACCTCCAAGTCATCATTTGCAATTAAGTTAGTGTTTGGAGCTGTCTAAAGCAGCATGCCACCATGTGCCTTAATGAAAGCAGCTCCCACTCCTATCTTTATATCTTTAGGCAGTGGTAATAAGGTAACTGATTCAGACATTGACAGATGGCCTCTGCTTGCCTCTCAGATGTGCATAATTATACCACTAGTGTCTGCTCTTTTCCACCGTGGCAGGCAGTGCGAGGGCTTCTCAGGGTATGCCGGTAGGAAACGCTGCAGTGGTGGGTCTGGCTTTAATATACATTACAATACATTATTTATCAAGCAGGCAGACCAGTCCTACCCTTTTACACCATATACATCCTGTAATGCATTACCGCTGCTGTGGTTTCTACTGGGACTGCGGGACGCTCGTGTAGTGCTTTACCAGGAATACTTAGCCATTATATCACTCAGTCCCACAGGCCAGCTTTCTGACCTCTGCACAGCATGCAGTCTACATTTGTATCCTGTTTATGTAGATTCATGTATGCATTATGAAGTGGTTGTTGGTGTGTGGCGCGTAAGGTATTCAAATTTTTGCGTGAGGGATCACTGCTCCGGTTCACGTGAACCAAGTGAATAAGAGCGAGGGAAAAAAGTACTTTTTTTCATTTCGCAGAAGTCTTCTTTGTTCGCATCAGGATAACTTTTCCCTCATGAGCGGCAATCAGAAAACCGCACATCCAGGAACATATCAAATTAGCATTTACAGATTGATGGTTTATTTGGGTTTTATGCCGCCGCGCAGCTTTGCCGCGCGAGAGGAAACTCTGTGAGGAATGGAAATACTTGCAGGATTGTCACTGTTTGCGAGTGCAGGAGGTCACTTGTTTTGATTGTGCAATCTCATCAGCGGAGTCCGCGGCGTTTGAAGTTGCCTTCGATTTTTTCCACCAATGTGCAGCTTTTCTAAAATAGATTCTCTCTAATTAGGTAATGTTGCAAAAAAAAAAAAAAAGAAAAAAAAGGGAAAGAGAAAGAGAGAAAAAAAATCTTTCTCACGCATTAAAACAAAGTTCTGGCAAATCCTCATAAACATTTTCATCAGTGAATGGAAATACAAACAAGAAATTTTGATTTTTTTTCCCCCTCCTCTTCTTGTTTATGCTACAGTAATGAGCCTAGGATCTGCGCTTTTCAAGAGTTTGACAACAGCATGTTCCTTTCTCTGAGAGGGAGAAAATGTGACAGCTAAAATCTTCATAAAATAACGGCCTTTAGATGTGCTTTTCACTAAGACTGAGCGAGATGAATGTGCTATACATCAGCAGTGACTGCAGAGGGGTCACCCAGAGTTCTTTGCTGCACACAAGAACGGGACCTGTAGATGGAGCTACAGCACTGCTGGAAACGTGAAACGGAGACGCCGAGGAGATCAGTTACTTTTCCCAACAGGAGCCATTTGTGGGAAACAACTTGGAGCGAAATCCTCCATTCTGTGCATTAGACCAAGAGACACCAAGTTTTCTTCCACCAAAAAGGAAGAAAGAAAAAAAAGAAAAAGAAAGAAGCTAAATGAGCATGTATTAGCCGGCCAAATTAATCTGCTTCAGAAGTTTAAAGTTGAGAACAATTTTGATTTAGATGAAATGGATGAAAGTTAAAAAAGAAAAAAGAAAAAGGATCATTTACACTTGAAAGCTGATTTTGAGCTTTGCTGTCATTAGACCGCTTTAAGTATTTAAGTAGAATTAATATTTTAACATATGAGGTACCTCATCTGTCAGGAGGTAGACTAGAAAGAAAAACCTGTATACCTTATGAGAGTATTTGAACCGGTTTCTTTTTGACACTGCCAGGTAGCAACCGCTTTAGACATCATTTGACAGCCTGTGAAATGCTGATTGCCTCACATCACACACTGTAAAGATGGCATTTGATGAATGTTTGATGCCGTGCAGCTGTAAACACACTTGGCAGCTGCAACGGGCACTTTTTTTGGGGGGACGGGGGGAGAGCTGATAGAATCATCGTCTCCCCAGATGAGGGCAGGACAGGGTCAGATCTGACTCCAGAGGTCCGGGGAGACCACCTGTGTGGAGCCACAGCAGTCGGGGCCATTAACCAGAACACCAGCCTGGCCGAGATCAAAGACGTAATCAGAGTTGTCATAATTGTTCTTGTTAACACTGTCCCTGAAAATGAGACGCTTTGTGAGTCTTGGATCGGACTGTTTGTGGTTTTTGCTGCATTGCAGCGTGGCCCGAGCTTTTGTGAGAAACGGCGAGAGGGACTGTGCGCGCCTGTGAATTGTCTCCTTGTTTCTGCTTTGCATCTGTTTTGTCTCTGTTGGAAAAAGTTGGAGGCCTTAAAGGAGTGGGTTTCTTCAGTCTCCTGGGGGTTACACTCTCCATCTCCGCGGCTGCGAGAGTTCTCACAGACTTCGCAGTGGGAATGTGTCTAGTAGGGGGAAGGAAAAAAAATGATGGCAGTGACGGCGAGGCGTGTATTCGCGGTTTGTGTCTGAGATCTATTAATTATTAAATGATAGGCTGTGACTACTTGTAAACTGCTCGGCAGTGCCTCCTGTTTTAACACAGTGTTGTTATTATTTAGCTGCCCCGAATGGCTATATGTCACTTGCTAGCTCTTGAGGTTGGCTGACTGGGATGTGTAACCTTGAAACACGTCCCCTTATTAGTGGGATTAATACGTTGTGTCTCGCTAATTCATTAGAGCTTTGAAATTGCTCCCTTTTTCTATGTTTTAGGGCGTGGATTTCAGTTTCTGAACACATTTGATTCTTGTTATATTTACTAAATACATTATTATTATTTCACATTATTTAACTTTAAGTACAGAGAAGCTAATTGTTGCTGATTGAATGAACATATGGACTCCTGAGAAGACACAGTTTTGTCTGTGCGTCTGATGTACTTCTACCATCATGTTTTTTTTTTTTTTTCATGCCTAGATGAAGTATGCTCTGTGTTTAACCCCATTGTGTGTGCCATATCATAATGACTGCCTTTAACATACTCGCCACCTTCCTAGCCACAGAGGACACCTCTCCCCAGGCAGCTGAGGCGGCGACCTGTCCGCCCTCGCGCATGGCTGTTCCGGGGCCGGTCTTGGCCCCGGCGCGTTAACGTGCGTGTGAGCCGAGCTGACAGGGAGAGAGAGTCCATGCCACTCCCTCCCCACCTCCTCGGGGGAAAAGGCTCGCATGGCAGATCTGTCACCCAGGAGGTCGCTCAGTGTTAACGCTTCCGACACGGATTAAACACTAGTGGCCAGTGCCGGAGTGTGGGGTCAGCGTAGCCACCAATGACAGGCACCACGGGGCCCCCGCCGACTGCCCCGCTCCAGCCTCATACTGGTGCTACCCTGGCCCTGGCATGTGTCAGACAGTCGGGGAGACAACGGCCAGAGCTGGCCCCGTGAGCAAATGCTAATGCCTTGCCTCGCACGGCTGCTCATCCTCAGTGCTTTGATAAAGAGCTGCTATCACTATTTCACTGTACTGTGCAGGCGTCCTTACAAGCTGTAGCATTTTGTTATTATTTTGCCATGGCTAACCTTGTTTTTTTTTTTACAAATAATTTGTGAACACAGAGTTAAATGAAATTGGACCATATAGCACCACTTCTATCTTAATTTTTTATTAACCTAAAGAATATATATATTTTTTATATTTATATTTGGCCATGGCTTTATTACTAAAAATGCGTGCGTGTGTTGCTTGTTTTTATTAAGCCACCACACAGGGCAAATAACAGCAATAATACTTACAATACTTGTACACAAAGTGGAGAACTAAACACAACTTGAGTAACTCAAGTACAGTAAATATCAGTGTTACTACGTCCACATCCGTTTTAAAAATTGAATTGTAAATTGCTTCACACTCCAGGACCGTCCACAACCGATTTCGCCCGGCTGAAGAGGGACATGAGATTCCCCATTTCATTGCACTCACTCGAACATAGCCTCTCTCTCTCCCTTTCTCTCTCTCCCTCTCTCTCCCTCCCCAGTCGATAAGACTTGAGCTGAGCATATGTGAAATATTTATTCAGCGTTAGCTCAGAGCACCATAGCTGCCCACACACTCATACCTGCCCCGAAGAGAAATCTTATCTGTGCTTCCTCTGCCTCCGACACCCCCTGAAAGCCTGTCCCCACACTGGCCCGAGCTCAACACAAATTACATGTCTCATTGCTCTGCGTTTACAGCTACTTTAAAGCCTGCCGCTCCTGTCCCCAACATAAGCCCTCAGCCAGACTCTGTTTCAGCCCGGCTGAAAAAAAAAACAGAGAAAAAAAAAAAAGACCTGCGTGAGCTGAGCTGCTACTTGTGCCTTTGATTCATTATTAATCTCTCTCTTTTTTTTGGTGTATTTTAATTGAGGAAGTAATGCAGATTAATTTAACCGCCCTTGATTTCACCCAGAAAAAGAACATCTCTCTCAGAGTAAAGACTATTCAAGGTTTTGTGGAGCTTCTGATTTGTTTTCTAAATATTAATCATTTGATTTTATTTCATACATTTTTTAGCGTATGCTGCGCTCGCACATGGTCACACGCACGGCTTCTGTCCTTTTCCCGTCTCTTGCACACACACACACACACACACACACACACACACACACACACACACACACACACACACACACACACACAGAGAGACACATCCACACATACATACACAAACCCTGCAGCCTGTAGTCAGCCTTGTTAAACTCTTTCAGTATATATTCACGTAATCTGGCATCCGTCCACAGCCCCCATGACTGACCCTCATAATGCTGGCTGGCGCTCTCCTCGCTTTGTTTAGCTTTCCAAGTGGAGTGCAACTGAAGAGAGTAGTAAAGATATAGCCACGATTAAAATCTTTACGTGTTTTTGGACGGTACGTAGTCTCCAAAATAAGGGTATTTTTGTAATCTGCCACGTTGAAAAAATAAGAAATACAAATAGCAGAAAAAGGGGTGTTTTTAGTGAGTTGCAACAGCCGTGATGTTGTGTGGCCCCATGTGCTGCGACTTTACATCAACTTGGCTCGCGAACAGTATTATGTGTTATACTGAGGTAAAGCCTGTATTTATACCCCGTTTATGTTTTTTTTCGTGTATAGGGAGAGCATTTGGCAGCCGCGCAGTCTGTTGGGTGCGTCTGCCAGTCAGTGGTTTGGGCTGGTAGACCGGGCCACCCCCTCCTCTGTTAATCAATTTACAGGATGGTAGAAACTCTTATAGAGGGTGTCTTTGTCCCTTTGTTCCTGCTACGATCCCTTCTCCCTCTCCTGGGAGAGTGTGGGTGGTGGGAGCTGCCATGCTTGCTCAGCTTTAAGTTATTTTATTCACACTTTTAATCGCTGAGTGCTTTATTATTAGGTGCTGGATTCTGCTGGCCAGGGGATCTGCATGAGAAGGCGCAGAATGCATTTAGTGGAATCATATTAATGGCACTATAAAACAAATCTGTCAGGCTGTTCTTAACCCTGCTGGCAGAATTGCTCTGCCCAGGGTTGCCCCCTTCTCCAAGCGCTTACAGGTGGCTAAGGAGAGTGCATCTCCATCATCTACTCCACCGTGTGCTAATAGTTTTATTAATTCATTCTTTTTTTTCCTCCCCAGGCACCCTGTGCATAATCATACAGACATTTTTCAGCTAAATGGTGTTTGTCAAGGGAGGTTTTTCTACATTAGAGACACTCCTCCCAGACATACATACTAACACTTGTTCAATTACGAGTCATTCGTTATCCAATTCTGCTGTGTGTAAACCTAAATGTTCAGGTATATCATTAATTATCACCTCCCTTGCTTTTGTTTGCTGCTTTGTGTCCTTTTCCGGGTTAAATAAATGACTGTTTTACCAGCTCGTGAAACACGCAAGCGTCGCCGTGTTTAAAAAAAAAACATCAAGGTTTTTGCCTGTCACGCGTAATTTGCAGGTGGACGAAAAAAATCCGCAGTTGAGACTGAAAACGAAGCCCATCTCTGACGGCAATTAAAAAAACGTGGATTATTTTTTTATACGAATTTACACTTACGCCTGAAAGGTTGCACTTTGTCCAACACGTCCTTTAATCACTCAGCTGCTCGCTAATAAAACATAAACCACTTAGTGGCGGAATTAGCTCTGTCTCCATTTCACAGAAACTCCGGAGAATGTGAGGAGACAAGGGGAAGGTATAGTCCTGCCTCTGCTCATTACCGCGGGATATCTGACGGCGGAGTCTCAGTCTGTGCACCTGAGTGAAGGAATCCGAGAGGTTTTCCCAGATGTTTCTCTCCGTCGTTTTTATTAGTGTTAAAAAAAAGCATGTAAATCCCGAACACATGGGCTGACATACCATGAGGGAGGAATTGAGGAGATATTTCTGACAGTTTTGGTTTATACCCTCATTTAAGCACTCAGTTTAGACACAAGGCATTGTATTTCTGTGGGCTTTTATCTTGTCCACTGAGCCAGAACGCGGTGAGCAGAAATTTGCATTAGTGGGCGATTATGAATACCTGTGACAGATTCTCTCTGCCGGCTCCCTGGGTGGAAATGAATTGGCTCCCTCTGTTGACTTGCACAGGAAGACAGAGACCAAGCAATTAGACTTTAGTGGTTAATGTAGCAGCTTTTGCAGGGAGGGCAAGGAGGTTCAACATTCCTGCTGGGCTCATGTCAGTTTCCAGGCACATTTCCCCCTCTTTTCTTTTCCCTTTTTCACGAGAATACTGGGAATATGACAACCTACCTGTCCAGCTGAATTCCTCTGGGGTGAGGGGAGCGTCGCTTTAGAACCGCCTCATGGGAACTGAGGTGACAACACATGACGTAGGTTATTCATAACAGAGAGGAGATGTACTGCAGCTACCTCCGCACATCATGCATATTCATTGTTTACCTTTTTTTTCATCCCCCACCGGCTCTAGTTTGATGCTGGGTACGTAATTCGGATGAGCTCTTATGAAAAATAACACTGTTCTTTCCCTGGTCATCCCACCGTGTTTTCCTGCGCGGGGCCTCGGCTCACCCGCCATCTCCCAGGTTATATTGAGGGATAATAAGCTGTACAGTAGTGAAGCCCAGGGCGGCCAGGCCACAGCGTTGTCTGCATTACTCACGGTTCACGTTTCCCTGGTGGCCATTTGAACCTAGGCCTGGTGTGGCAGTAGGTAGATCGCCCCCCAGAGCAACGCGCACGGACTCTGTACAGTTGCTATGACAGGAGCAGTCTGCTGTTTACAGGCCCGCTGCTGAGGCCTGAAGGCCACAGTGCTTCACATCCTGTCTCGGGCTTAACTCCAACATATTGTTCATACTCCACGCAGCCTCCAGCTCTGTGAGCCTAGCCCGCACAGTGCTAGCATCACGTGGGTTCAGCTAGTTACACATAGTGTTTTCATATGAACTTTGCACACAAAACAACAACTTGTTAAGAAAGTAAGATGAGTCTAACTGCTGTAATGGACGCATTCATTAGCGGAAAACTGTTGTATATGAAGAATGAGAAAGATTTTACATTGTGAGAGACGTCTGTGGTGAGTGAAAGTAGACCATATGTCGGGTGTATTGGGCGCATAATCACACTATGATAGATTTTAAGATTCAACTTGCTATGGGGGACATTTTTTATTTCATCCCTGTCAACCTGCTGGTGTGATCCTCCTCACACATTCCTGATAATTTCAGCTGGAGACAGACTCATTAGGCTGTCACTAAATGGGTTTAAATGCAGCCGTCCAATTAGTGCTCTGCTGTGAAATGCAGTGGGTGTTGTGCAACGTGCTTAGCACCACTCCTTTACAGAATTATGAGGGATTACTCATTCAGTGTGATCCATCTTATTTCTACCAGGGGTCTTGGCTTTTCTCAGTATCATCGCCACGGAGGGGGTAAATGTTGCAAATGCTTCTCCAGTTGCCATATGCGCCTCGTCAGAGAGCCTCACTGCCTCCGAATCTAAGAGGATTTGATGTGCTAGTTAAAAGACAGCATACCATGCCTATCCATGTCATACTTTCTGTTCTGCAGTGAGGCACTCTGCCAGCGCAGTGTTATTGGTGTATATAAATAGGATTTCAAGATATTAAAAGTTGTCCCTGAATGTCTGTTACTTTCAAACCACTAAGAGTAAAATCTGTTGCCATCGGCTGTAAATCTCAGAGGCTTTACGGTGTGTAGTGCTTTTCATGAGATTTAGGATGTGGTTAAATCCATTATATATTTTGTTTTGGGAGCATTGAGCTTGCTGAGATTTGAAGGCCGGGTCCTTGCTTTAGCGTGATGGGCTTTGCGTTACACTGTCATGTCCTGTCTTCCTTAGATCTTCCTCGTGACAGTGTGGAACTGGGATCTCTTCATGCTGCCCCTGTTCCTGCTCCTGCTCATTGGATGGCAGTACTTCCAGCTCTCGGCGGGGAAGGCCAGCTCCAACCAGGACCTCGTGAGTGACTCCGAACTCTTCAGTATTCACCCATACGCATCTGTAGACACATGCTGTTACAGTGTAGATTCAATCTATATGTTAACTTAACGCCGGTCACACCCTGATGGAATAGAATCCTTTGGGGACACAATGGGCAAATGCAGTTTGACAGTTATGTAACGCTTGTTTTCAATATCGATTAATCTGCTTATTATTTATCTAACCGAAACCCACAAATTCTTCATTTTCTATCATAAATGGCAAACACATGTAGCAAATTCTTACATTTAGTGGCTGGAACAAACAAATATTTGACTTATGAATGAATGAATGAATCAGTTTTCAGTAGTAGTAGACAACTAATTTGTTTTTGATTAAATGGTTGCAGCTTTTATGCCAATTAGCAACTCTTACACTTTAATGTGTATTATATAATACAGGAGCTGTTCTATAAATTTGCCTCACAGTGCAGTTGGCTGTAGCAGCATTCCACATGTTTTATAGCTATTTAAACTAGTTTCTGCTTTGTCTCCAGAGGCCCAATAAAACACCGAACAGTAAGAAGCCACTAAAATCAAATCACTGTAAATGTATGTGTAGCCTACAGTCTGTTGATATAGTCTCAGCACATCTGTAAATGCAGGACTGTAGTTCTCCACGCCGCGTTCTACTATCTCTATCCACTGTTATGGAAATTATGTTTGCCCTACACATGTCTGTGAAGGTTAATGCTGTTCACACTTCTGACTGCCCCCCAATTTCACTGTGTTGTAAGCCTTCTCACCGGCCAGCCGGGGGCCTGGCCTGCTCACGCACCCTCCCCAAAGTAACAAACCCGGGTCCGGTGATTGTGTTTATGGCTGCTGGCAAAGAGATGCCGTCCCTGGGCAATGTTAAAGCCCAATGCTCACCCTCGTATCCAGTGTGGAGACTCTGCCACCCCTCCGTGACCCTCTGGCCGGCAATGACACAGCTCTGTTCCCGGGCAATGTCACAGTGTGCACCACATTGGGGTCAGGGATGACTTGATATAAAGTGATCTAGGCAACAGCATCCAAATTAAATGTGTTTTTTTTTCTTTCTTTTTTTCCCCTCTCCCCTCCTCTTTTCTGTTTTTCTGTGTGCTTATGTTGTGGAGAAATGAGATTGCTTTGGTGTGACAGTGCTCTTGTGAGGAAGGCCCTCTTTCACCTCTCCTTTTGTGTGAGGTCACCCCTGTGATGCAGTCTCTATGGAAACAAGCCTCTCCCAATAGGGGTGAATGTACTCAAAGAAAATTTCATTACTAGGTGTTTGTTAAAAATGCTCCAGTGCCCACATGTCCCGTTCGTTTGAAATCACCCACTACCCTTTATTTTTCTCTTAGGTGAACATGAGCATGGGTGACGACGAGGAGGAAGACGAGAAGGTATTTTATCTTGTCTCTCTCTAACATTTTACTGGATAATATGTTTTGGTGGCAAGTTATCACCTTCCACTATAAATATAAATACATCATTCAAGGCCGAATATAAACACTGAACGTTTTAAAATGAGGCTTGTGTGCAAAAGAAATGTTGTATTTCAGCCTTTTCAGAAGTGTGACCCCCGCTCATATTCCTCTCTGAATAACCAAGGTTAAATCAAACACATGACATTGTCTGCATTGCTTCTGGCGAGCACACATTCCTTGTTTAGCAAAAAAGATAAGATTCTGATACAAATGAACTCCATTTTTTTTATTTTTTTTACCAACGAGCCACGCAGGTACTGGTTGGTATTTCACAGTATTTCTCAGCCGCAGTGACAGCTACCTCTCAGAGGCTCTTTTTCTCACTAAGAATAGAAATATTTTCCTGCATCCCAAATGAGGGCGACATCTATGAAACAGTCGTAGCATGTAGCTCTTTATTCCGCTCCTCTGGGTATTCGGTGTCACTCCACAAATGTACGCCGCTGAGATACTGCCACCCCTCTTAAAATCTATAAATCAAATCTAAAACTGCAGCGTCAATTAGATTTCTGCACGCCGAAGTTGGGGATGAAATCTGTTTTGTTTTTCGCATCGTCGTTGTCTAAACGCGACCGCTGCGACGAGGAAAAAAAAAACGACCTTTTGCAACCAGAACAAATGAACAAAGTGCAATAACACAGCGGTAAACTTATACTCTGCCCTAAAGGTTATCAGTCGCTTTCACTCGTTCGTTTGTGAGAAATCACAAGTGATGATGTTTATTAATACGTCTCTCTAGTGTCTCTTGAAAAACAAAAACAACAGGAAATCTTTAAGTAGCCTGAAAATTATACTTCCCCACAGCACATAATATTCAATTATACTCATCCCACTGTTTTCTGTAAAGAAGGAAGAGTTAACAGGGATGTGTATTATTGCTTTATGGCAATGAAGTGTGGAGCGAACGCAAAGCCTCCGAGCAATGACCCTTGCGCTGCGTGTCTAGGCCCAGGATTCATATCCATAATGCGCTCAATATATTCTGCTGTGATGACCCGGGGCTACGAAAGAAGCCAGATTCTTTTAAAAACACAGGCACATCCACCAAATCCTGTCTGAAAGGATGGGCTAATTCACAGATGAAACTCGCATGATATGTCTGCACACACAGAGTGGGACCTGCTATCACTGCTCGGAGACAAAAAAAACAAAAAAAAACAGGCACGCGGTTGCTTAAGCAAACAGCGGTGGTACGGAACATTCGGCGTGTTTATGAATATAGAATCGGGCCGGATTATGTTTATGCGCCAAATTTAATATAGAATGGTTATTACGCTTTGTCTTTACCTTAAAACCTCAGTGCATGAGAGAGGAATGTTTACCTCTTTCAGAGTAGGAAACAGCAGTCTTTGGAGGGAGGTTTAAGACTGTCTCAATGCGTCGCACATGTTTCTGAACTCAGCCGTCGCCTCTTTAAAGCTTTCTGAAAGGTTTTCTCCGTGTGCTTCCCTAAGCCCTTTCACACTCTGTGGAAATGAAATATCTCCTTTCATTTACTAATTAAGCAGTCACCCATGTTTGTTTTAAGCTGTCAGCTTTAATTTAAAGTGGCTTATTTGAAAGTCTTGTTATGGTCTCGCTGTCACTTGAATGTGATATCATGCAGCTAGATCAAGCAGTGTAGCTTTACACCTCCTATCAAAGTCGTCTTTAAAAATATTTGGGGTTAAAGAGTGATCAGTGTTAAATTTGATGGCTTCAAAGCCGTTTGCTTTTTCTCCCCCAAGTCTTTCCTGTAACATGTGAATAAAGGCTTTTCCCTCTGAGAAGGTTATGATTACCACTCAAATATGTTTTTATCCCCCCTTTTTTTCTCCCCCCCCCCCTTGAGGAAGGAAATATGTAAACCTCAGACAGAGCAGCAAGAATGTGAAGGCATGATGCTAAAGAGAGACGAAAGGCAAGGCAGTGTTACAGCAGCATAATACAGAACAGATTCTCTGCCTGTGAACAAATCTGTCCTCTGGGAAAGAGACAGCTTACAAATTATGTGTGGGCAAAGTGACTTCCCTTTGGCCTCAGGTATCAATTGTGCAGATAGACAATATTTAATCATAACATAAAGAAACAGAGAGGCAAAACAAGTCCATAGATCTCCAACAGAAACGAACAGGGGAAGATGAAACAGGCCTTTCATTGCCCCCCGGCTGGCAGCGCTGGTCTGGGGTTGACTTGCTCCCAGAGCCTAGCCCAGGGGAGTTTAGAGAAAGGGAGGGTGAGGAGGTGGTTGTGGGGGTGCTAGACTGGGCTGGGGGGTTGCTCCATCTCTCACCCAACAGTCCACAGTCACCGCTGGATCTCCTTGAGCACACCAGTCAGACAGACTGCCCGTGTCATGATCCGTGGCGTGCACGATCGCGAGCCACCCGCCCATTAAACCCCCCCGAGAGCGTTTCTGTGTTTCATCCCTGCAAAATTGTTTGCTGGCCGCGCGTGAGACGATTCACCGGGAACACAGGTGTCTTTTATTTAGATGCAATTCTTATCTTTGTCGAAAAAAAAGGAAAAAAAAAAAGTCACTTGACAAAATATTCAGTCTGAGAATTCAAATTTGGCACCGTTTATTCTAATTAAAATGATGCTAAATGAGCTTTTTTCCAGCCTTTGATAACACCCCACGTGTCTGCGAGAGTATGTTTACCTTTGTGCGGGAGATCAAATTGGTTCTCCATTACAGCACCTTAAAAGGAAGCTTTTACAATTTTATCCGAAATGAGAATATGATTTCACACAGGTTTTCTAATCAGTAGACATTTAGGATTCATTTAGTCCGTCCCCAGTTTGCCCGTGCTTTTTCCATTTCAGAAGGAGATCTTTTATTTATTTTTGTTTTTTCTGCGCTCGCGAACACGGGCGAAAAAAGAGAAATGAACAAAGATAAAGAATATCATCAGATGATTAATGTAGGGAAGGACTTCGGTTTTTTGGTCGCTAAGGAGATGGAGGATCTCAAGAATCTTAAAGCACATGAATAATGATAATCATGAGAGCTCTGCCTCTTGATGCATACTTCAGAGTACATCTATTTGTCTGTTTTTCCCCTTTTAGAAATGAAAGCCAATATGGTTTCCTCCTTTATTTCCTGCCGGAGCTGTATTCCTGGCAAGAATTTACCTCGCATGTGTATCCGCTGCAGTTAAATAACGCCTCATATCTCTTATTAGATTTTCGAATTCTAAATCATGTAATTGGGTTGCTTAAACAAGGAAATATGAAAAGGAATGTGAGCCTAACTGATGAGGCTCCACATCGTGTGAGCTATCATTTCCCAGTGCGTTGCTCTCCGGGTCCTACAGGAGCTCCCCGGCATGGATTGCGACGGCTTTTTTTTTTCGAGCAAATTTTAACAGAGTTCCCCGCTTTCAAAATCAACTTAGGATAAAAGTACTCAATTAGCACCTGATGTGGACTAAAAGACAACACGTGAAGCTCAGGCCCCCTCGATGCAGCGCAGCGGAGTAAAGACGGTGGCCTGAACGCAGATAGTCCCCCTCCCCCCCATGATGAGACCATGATGTTAATCTCCGAGGAGGCATATTTGTGATAGTTTCTCCTTTTTTGGACAGTGCTGAGCCTCCAGTGTCTGTCCAGATCCGAGCCCAGTGGGGGGAGGCTCTACTAGTGTGGGAATTGCTCTCTTCCTGCGCCTTTTCCGTGGAGGAGAGTGGGCCTGACAGTGGGGAGTCTCTCTGTGCTGGCAGACAGCGTGTTCCCAGGGGCTGCCTCATGAAGCTCTGATAAAGGCATTCTGTCTGGACCCTGTCAATGCACACAGGCTGCGGCTGCGGCTGACTTGTAACATAAACATATAGACATCCCCAAGCCCTCCTGTTAGGGTCCATCAGAGCGCCCTCCCCCAGCACTCTCGTCACCCCCTCCCCGCTGTCTCTCCCTCTCACTCTTCCTCTCCCGCCCTCTGTCATCATTCCTGTCATTATTTGCTCCTTTTGATGTGAGCCTCCTCAGCCCTCTTTAGCTTGTGTTACTTGTGTTATCTCGAGTCGCTCCTCTGCCTCTGGAAGGCTTCATGCCTGTCGTTATATCCCGCCTTGATGTGATCACATTTATTTAATTTCGAGACAAACCCCCCCCCCCACACACACACACACACCTCCCGCCCCCCTCCTCCTCACATGTTGACTTATTGCTTCGCCAGACGCAGTTGTTATTATGTCAGTGCATAAAAGCAAATAACGCTGCTAGAACGAGTCCAACTGGTGTTCTGAGCCGAGCTGAAGTGTTTTTCTCTGTTAGGACAGGTTAGCGAGCCCCCGGGCCCGGCAGATTTGTAAAAACATGTTCAGGCTCGTCCTGTGCAGGCTGCTCGAACGGAATCTTTCCTAAGTTGCGTGAGGGCCCCTGCACGTCTCGTCTGGGTCGTCTAGTCCGCCTGATTGCGGATGGCCATTTTGTGTACTTTTCATCTACCGGAGAGTCTTGATTGTGCCGCACTTGTGCAACAGCTCTATTGTAAGCGGCGGACAAAAGCTGAAATCTCTCAGCCGTCCAACATAACAGCTTCTGAGCACTGAGTCCGTCTCATCTTCAAAAGCATAGTCTGAAGATGTACAGTGTTTGCTCATTATGGGCCATTCAATAGATAAATCACACATAATAGCACAGCAGAGATAAACTGGTCTTTGTCTACCCTGCCCAACAATTGACATACAGTGTACCTCATCAGTGTGTCTGTGCGTTTTTTTTTCTTCCTTTCCCTTTTAGGAATCCGGCAAAAAGGGTCTGATGGATAAGATACATATGGTGCAGGAAGTAGTCCTGGCCGTCCAGAACGCTTTGGAGGAAATTGCGAACATCGGAGAGCGAATCAAAAAGTAATCTGATGATTTCATGTTTGTCCTACAAAGCATTTTTTTTTTTTTTTTTTTTGGAAAAGATTTTTATTTTCAGAAAACTTCCAATTAATCTGATCCGATTATTTTCCCGCAGCATCTTCAACTGGTCCGTCCCGTTCATGTCGTGCATGGCCTGCTTGGTGCTGTTCGTGGCGACGGCACTATTATATTTGATCCCGCTGCGATTTATAGTGCTGATATGGGGTAAGTACTACATCTTCAAACACATATTTTCTTCATGAAATAGTAGAGAAAAAAAAAAAAAGGTGTAACTTAAAGCTAGCAAAAAAGCAAAAGCTAACAAACTCCTACTTTCCTTTACTCGATTCATTACTACGATTACTACGAACATCCTCACAAATTGCCTAAAAATTGCAGCCTATAGCTCGCTGTTGCAGAACACAACTCTTATTCAATCTTCCGAACTGGAAACCCATGATTTAATGAAGTACAGTAATGTAGGAACTCTGCCATCCCCACACCTCTGCAGATGCACCGAGATCAGACAGCTGCAGAGGTTTGCTCTGCTCAGTGTGGGCTGATGTAGCGGAGCCCAGCAGAGGCGAGGCCTAGGGTTTGTGTGAAAACAAAGCAGAGGTAGTGTAGCAAGCTGTATATAATACATGATGTCCTTGGGCAGTCTGTAGGCTCCTGGTCTAGCCTCTCATTATCTGCTGTAGTCATACAGAATAGACAGTCATCTCAGTGGTCAGGGAGATACGCTGCCCTTAACAGGCTCTCCTCCTCCAGCTGTAAGCCCACAACCACTGTACTTCCACACTGCCTTCAACACAATCAATACCAAAAAACCATCATATCAAACAAAAAACGCACAGTCTGAGACACTCCTCTGCCTCCCCAGTTAACCCCCATCTCTGTGGTTGCAAGGCAAGCCTTTCAAGTTGCTTGCACATATTTAAGTCCTTAGGTTCTTTGTCTGCATGTTGAGGTACAGGCAGTACCAAGCTGTGAATATAATGGTCCCATTACAAGACCCCAGAGATGTTCTTTTCTCGGTGGTATGCAGCCATGTGCAAAGTAAATATAGATGTGCTAGGGATGATCGGATCGGAGCGAAACAAAAGTGAGGAAAAGTTGTCGTGAATGTGCGCCTGTTTCTCAAAGTAGAATTAGCATTACTGTCCATGGTTGTGTCCATGGTATTGATTTAGCTTGAATTCAGTTTGGCTGAGGAGGATCACTTGAAACAGCATCGCATAATGCAGTTAGTAATACCCTGGTGGGAACCCTATACCGTGTACAGATGAAGTTACACAGCTCTTTTTATTATCATTATTATTATTATTATAATTATCTGCAATGTAAAACTGTGTACAAAACATGCTGGTGTGCGTGACACCTTTATTTATTAATGTGCTCTTGTTTTCACAGGCGTTAACAAATTTACCAAGAAGCTGCGCAACCCATATACTATTGACAATAATGAAATACTGAATTTCCTCAAGAGGGTGCCTTCTGATGTTCAAAAGGTAAGGGTCCAATTTTACATACAGATAGGGAGGGAATTCCCCAAAGATGTCTGCATTATTTGCTGTACCAGAATTCCCAAGTGTTGCAGAAATATATCCTCTGGCTTTGTTTGATTATTAATGGACTCTCGCCTTTAAAGCAGCCCTGGCCCAATTATTCCCCAGCGCGGCTCCGTGCAGTCGCCGTAGCGAGGAGATGCTCAGATCCGTCCTCGGCCATATTGCGGCAGCCTCGTCCCGTTATTAGCAATTTTTGTCCGTCTGATTGAAGCGCTTGTGACATTAAAGCCGCTGATTGGCCGAGGGGCCGGCAGGGGCTCCTGACGTCTCTGGCTGTTGTGTCAGCTCTGAAAAACTCTGATGTGGCCTCAGTCACTTCAGGGTGGCGGAGTCAATTAATGTAGTCGTGAGCCCCAGTCGTCTTGCTGGGTGCCATATGTGATTACATATTAGCCATGGCTGATATGTCATTTGCATTTACATCACAGAGCCGAGGAGAGCTGTCAGGGCGTTGTAAGTGGCGCCGGGTGCTCGCCGTTCCCTGACTGAGAAATTTTGCTCGGGCCAGGAAATGAAGTGCCACACAGTGCCTTCATCTCCCAGGTAACTCGCCAGACGGAATTCAGCGAGAAATCCTGACAGTCTGGATCTGGAAAGACACTCTCACCCCAGTCTGCTTCTCTGCTGCACCCTTGATGTCCTCCTGCAGCAAGCCATCCCTGACTTCTCTGTGATGTTGGAGGGAGCCTGTGTTGTTTGAGATTTGGCTGACTGAGTTGGCAAAACAAGGTGGTGAATACATTTTTTGATTCAGAATCCTTTGTATGTCTTCTTCCCCATTGGGATACGATGTTTGAGCTTTGAAAATGACTCACTTTCAAATCTCACGGAGACAATACTTTTTTAGCCGGGTTTAAAAGAGAAACTACATCTTAAAAAAAAAAAAGGAAAAAAAAAGAAAAATATGGCTCCAATCATAAAATAACAAAACACCCTTAAGATTCATCATAAGTACGTTTCATTATGTACTGTGAGAAAAATAACCTTAACATCATATACACAGGAGACCCAAAAACAATAGACCACATATTTTGTTTTTGTTGACTTAGAACTTCAATCCTCAGATAGGTGTGGACACAAAAACACCACAAAGGCTGAAAATTGACTCCTGTCTTTCTTGCAAATGTGACTTGGCAATTAGTGCCTGTGCACATCTACAAAGTCTGCCTCAAACGGAGACTTCTGACAACAGTGTGTCTGTCCTGAAATAAGAAGCATCTGTCAGTTCTGAGGACAGTTTCATGTTCTGATGCAGGAGGCAGTCACTTTGTTCCCACATTCCATCTCCCATTCTAATAATGGAGACCGGCTAATTAGCATAGAGTTCTTACCTTTATTCAACAGATTCACCGTATTGTTTGAGCTCAGCAAGCATGCTTCAAAAGCAAGTTTTTCAAATTCCGGCTCTTCTCCTTTTCACTTTAGCCTATGATCAGTCCTCTTTGGATTACGGTGGCAGTTTTGGGGAGGAAAAAAATTAACAAAATACGGACAATTCACGTCACATTTTTGGAATGTCAAAGAGAACACGATTCTACGACATACGTTTATTTTGCGAATCCGCTTGACATCAAGCAGATTCCTAAAAAGGAAACCTATCTCGTGCATAATTCTACACATGCAAAACGCAGAGAAACAAAACAAGGTTGTGAGTTCAAATGTCACACGTCGGGTTGTGGTTTCCGCGGGAGAAATCAAAGTCACACCGAGGGTCTGTAGAGCTGCGGAGTGAAGTGGCATGTCAGCGATGTTGGTAACTTAAACAATGTAATTTATGCTATTCTCAGGCTGTTGCAAAGTTTTCTTTAGGGGACGTAACTTAAAGTGAGTGATTATGCAGTTTGCAACTCCCTCACTGGCCTGGCAGGTCATCTCAACAGTTGATGTCTGTTTCTAATATTGTGATTGTGGTGCAGAATGAGGGGGGCGTACACTGGTACGGAACCCTTGACTCTTCAAATCCTTCCTCCCTGTGATTAATCCCCTCTGCTCCTGTGTTTAAAAAATGATTCATTACAGGCGAGCCCGCCTCGCTTTCCCCTGCACCAGCTCTCCTCAGGGGAGCCATTACCGTGCGCTCCACTGAGCTCGGATTACCTGCCTCTGACCAAACTCCTGTTTGTTTTTACAGGTGCAGTACAGCGCTCTGAGAGCGCCCACCAGCCAGAGCCAGCCACGGAGGAAAAAGTAAGCTCCGCGGACACGCTGGATGAAAAGCTGGTCTCCTTTTGAATACGGCACGACGCAGTCCACCTGACAGCAGTGCTCCAGTGCCAGCAGAGCCTGTGACCCCACGCACCCCACAGCACCACCATAACTCTACCCCCTGCTGCTGAGGGGCAGCCAGCCGCTCTCTGGCTTGTGTGTTTGCCACCCCCCTGACAGAGGCTGTGAACTGCAGCGGCTAGGAGGGCAGCACATGGCGCTGTCAATCACAAGCCTGGAGGTAAAGAAAAGAGAGCGCTGCGAGCCCCAGCCTTCATCTTTGGATATCATTTAGAAAAGGAATGAAAAGCATTAGGTTTGGCTTACCTTAGACCTCCACAGTAATGCTTTGTTTTTGACTTTGGTGAAACTGAGAAATTTGCCTTCAGGTAAAGTTAATACAGGCTAAAGTTTATGGAAAACAAACCATGGTTATGTTTTTTTTTTTTTTTTTCTAAATATATATGTGGTCTTATGAATCACAATTGATTTGTAAATAATGATCAAAATTATTTGTAATGTCGCACAATTAAAATGCTTGGCCAGAGGTTAGGATTTAATGTACATATAATAATGCTGTCAGCTCTCTTAATTCTAACTCAGCAGCAAATCTATATTTATATGTGTATTATTTTTCAGCTGACTTCATTTTTCTTAAGTAAAGTTTCTATGTCAGTGTATCTCAGACTGATTAATTTGGGGGTTTTATTTGTGCTCAGCATCGTGTCTGCATCGTCAAATGGAGAATTTGCGAGAATCCTGAATAAAGAATCTTGATCAGTTTGAGCTCTTGCTTTTGCCTGGGTGTTTTTCAATAACTGCACTCTAGTGAGGATGGATTACACCACTTCTTTACTTGAATACACAGTAAACACATCTGATTACACAACACAGCCATTGGAACAGAGCTCACACACCGGCCACCGCTGCGCCTTGGTTACCGAGCTCACATCAAAGCTGTGTGGCTCCAGTGTGCTTCCTAATGCATTGCTTTGTTGCCTTCTCACAATAACAGGGTCCAGATGAGAGAGAAAGAGCTCATCTCACATAGAGTGCTCTCTCCATCCTCAGCACTTAGTGCTTTACATTTCCACTAAAATCACCTGGCCTATCTAATGGCTACACACACACACACACACACACACACACTCACACGCTGCTTTTTCCATCTTCCCACAATAGTTTTTTTTTTTCAAGTAGAGCGATGTAGTATGACCTCTATCAATTTTCTCCTCCATATTAAGTTTGCATTCAAAGTATCAATTATTGACACCTTTCACCAATCTGATTGTTCAAAACATTTGTGACAGTTTCCTTCAAAATATGAATACTGCATTGATTCAATAGATGAGAATGTCTACATCACAGGCAGCTAAAGACAGGACGTTTCCTCCTTTACCTGCTCTCTGTCTGATAGTAGACACATGGCAAGTCCTCTTTTAAAATATACATAGTTAGAACTGGAGTTGGGCTGAACTGAGGCTTGGACCCCACCGATGGGAGTTTGTTCTTACTGATTGGGGGACTGAGCATCACGGCCGGGCGCCCCCCTCCTCAGCAGTAGCACGCTGGTGAAAGAGCATCCATCTGTGCTTTGTGAAGAGTTTGATTGGCTCAGGGGGACCTGGTGGAGCCCCGGGCTATCTCTTTTGACAGGCTGATAGAGACATCACTGGGCTCTCCCAGGAGCTGCCACCAGGGGTCCATTTCAAAGTGAGAGGGTGTGGAGGTGACCCTGAGCTTCTGACGAGCTAAATCCCACACACTGGCTGAAACCCTCCTACATTCTTGGCTCCATCGGGGCTGAAGGGGGGGGTGGCTGTGCCGGGAGGAGGGCAGAGATGGGGGAGGGGAGGGGCGGAGGGTACATGCAGATCACTGGCAAGACCCGATGAAGTGTCCCCAAGAGGTGAAACCAATTAAGCAATAGTCTCGGGGTACTTTTAATCGACATTCGGCAAACAGCTAAATTGCCGCGGCAGGACATCTAAATCTGTGACAGAATAGGTAAAGTAAGAAGCCGACAATTAGTGGGCACATAAAGCCACATTTAACCCATAAATGTATAAGTTTGGAAAAGATCAATTTTTAAGTTCAAATAATATTGTGTCATGCGTCAGATATATTATTGAGGCGAATGCCGCCTGTGACATTAGGAGAGGTCACGTGGGAATACGGTTGCCTGCCTCCAAGCTGTCAAATCTTTGAGTCCGTGGCACCGAGGTTGTGGACTTGGATGTTCCCCGTATCATTCACAGTCAGCGGATCATACAGGCGAGTCTGACAGGGTTGCAACAATTGTTGATTCGGGTCTCCATGCACCAGTGCACACTCATGCCACGCACTCATGGGCACAAACACACTTAAGCCCCCCTTCAAAGAGGTGTGATGATATTTAAGGAATTATTTATCAATGTATTTTCTCCTGGGAGGGCGGCGAGCCTCAGCAGAGGAAGTCGCCGCGCAATATGGTCCCCGAATGCAGTGGGGAAAATCCCTGGATGTTTTACAAGCCTGCTAATGAACATTTGAGCCACACAGCAGTTAACATTGTCTGATCACATTTTTTTTTTTTTCCTCTCCAGTAGTTGTTGTTGTTGTGCATGGTGTGGCAGTGATGTCTTCATCAGGCTGTCAAAAAGGAAGTGCCTGCAGCTGTGGCGGATCCCCCCAGAGCCTGTCACACTCCTTGTTTCCATGGCAGTCCTTCAGGCAGCACCACAGGCAGGCTGTGTGCAAGGACCCATACAACCTGTTTTTTCAGCAGCCGCTCCTCTGATGTTCAGCCCCGGAGCGGGCGTCAAACTACCAAGTGCAGAGAGAGAGAACACCGCACCCTTTCTCTCTGTTGCAGTTCTGCGCTGCTTTACAAGGAGATGCGTCGCATAAAAAAAAAAAAAAAAAACCCTCCTCATTTGAATAAGCCACTACTCTCGGCACCTCCTTAGTAATTGTTACATGTGCAATGCCGTTAAGGTTCTCTGACCTCCTCTCTGAGAGACATAATGCGCACAGTAGGACAAAGTAAGAAAAGCGCGACTCATGGCTGTCTTACATGTGTTAAAGCTCTTATGCACGTGTTATTCGGTCTGCTTGTACCACCTGAGAAGCAGGTCACCGAGATCAGTGGCTGCGCTCCAAGTCCCAACTGGCCTAAATTAAAGGTGCAGAGGTCATGGTCTGCCTCCAGACAGAACCCTGACACCAATAAAGAGCAGACAACACAGCAGAAAACACATTCTCAATGACAGAAGTGACTGAGCTCTACCGATTTATTTGCCTGCATCTACCTGAGCCGGATGCACACGAGGAGCTTTTAAAATGATGCTGTAACCTGCTTTCGCTGTTTGTTCTAGATTGTAACTAACATCATGGCACATTGCTTTAGTCTCTCCCAATGATAGAAGATATAAATCACGCTAACCAGGATTGATGTTGTCTCTGGGAATAGGGGCTGGGAATATGTCTGCGATAACAACGGAGAGAAAAATGGCCGCTAATAGCCGCTGTTTTCAGCAGCTCCGGTTTACTAATAATTCATTTTGTGGCCCAGAGTACACGCTGGTGTTAAGACATGGCAAAAGCCATAATTCTTTATAGCATCAAGAATAGAGGATGGCCTTTAAGAGCTAAAATTAAATCATTGGCCTTTAAAAGCATCTCTCTAAGGGGCAAGCTACATTAATAAATTCAACTGATTCTGCTTTAATATTATTCAGAGTGCATTAAAATGAAGACAACAGCTGGGATCATGCCCAGTCTCGGGAGTATTGCTTGGGCCAATGAGTGCCGGCAAGATGCAAAGCATGTCTGAGCGCAACCCCTCGTTGTGGATGGCGCGGAGGCACAAGGTCTCGGTGTTACAGGTGCAGGCCTGACAGTTGCTGTTCCCGGATCAGAGGTTGTCGGGTACTGACACCGGCCACAGGACAGCTACTGGCTGCCTCAAAAACAATGTCACATGGGAGCAGACACCCGGCCACCCAGCCAATCAGGCCGCAATCATGACAGTACTGCTTATGAGATCTGCAAGAACCTTCAGACCGCGCGGAATAGTCATGCGCTCCCTTTGTTATGCGGAAAAATGGGTAAACTGTGGGAGAATAAAGTGTTTAGCTTTCTAACACTCGGCGTTACATCAGCGCTCTATAGTTAGCACGGGCACACGCGTCAGGAAACAATACAAAGAATAATTGAACTGCATATTTCATTCTAATTAACAGTGATATAACGCAATGTGACTCTCAGCCTCCTGAGGAAAGAGCGCCGTATTTTGTTTGATGAATCTGCTAAAGCCACACCGCTAGTCTCGCCACTAACCCCCGGGGAATCAGGTATCATTAGAGATATGAACAGATCTGCTTTTTGTCTCGCTGGAAGAAGGGGAAAACACATTTTCCTCCGCGCTGGCACATGGGTGAATGTGAAAGTGTTCAATATTAATAGCCTTTCATCAAGGACACAATTAGGACACCTCTATTTGACACATTCTATAGGTTCTGAATGAATATGGATATACGGTCCCAAGGAAGGAGCCACTGGCTGAATAACAAAGTGAAATCTCCCGCAAACCCAGCAGAATGAGGAATGCACAACATGACAATCGGGGGGAGCTGATGTATTTTGATCCAGTGTGAATTTAAAAGAAGCAGCAGACTGTAAGTGTATTATTATTAGCCTGATTTACAATTCACGGCCAAGGGCAAGTTGTATATTTATCCAAATTAGCATACATGCGGCTATACAAACACACAAATGCAGCGCGTATTAAAGAGGCCACACTACTTTCATCTGCTACACTTGAAGTCCCACTCCGCAGACACTGCTTGCGTGTCTCAGTATTTCCCTTCCCTTTCAAGAGAATTAAAACACAGATTAAACCTTAGCACTGGTCACGGATCAGTCAGGGGTTCACGCGGCGCCGATTTGATTAGCGAGTGCAGTTCAGGATATGTAATTTTCTCCACCAGAGGCATGCGGTGCCGCTGACTGCAGAGCTAAGGTGTGAAGAGGGCTGTGGTGAAGTGAGGAGACTAATCACATGTGTATCACCCCTGAGCACCGTCTCCTCCAAGCTCTGCCACGTTATGACACCGGAGAGTCATGTAGCACGCGAGCACGGTTAGGCCCATTAACCAGAGCGGCTAATTATCGGCTCCTACAAGGTCTTGAAGCTCTCAGGCATCGCATGCTCTCATTTCTGATTAAAAACATAAATGCGCGCGGAAAAAAAGAGGATCAATTACGGCGAGGCAGAACAGATAACAGCCCCGTACCACAGTAATTAGGCTGGCTGTTTCATCGGAACCGCTTGCTCTGTGATGAAGGTTTAAAGAGTCCAGTGGCAGAAACACCACAACTGTGTTTGTTTTATTTATGATGCTGCAGTGTCACCCACCGGGGCCCAATTAGCCGGCGACTGATGCCTCGGAAAGCATCTCTCCGCTCCTCTTTGACAGGGAATGAAAGCTCCACTTGCTTATGTCCTTCTTGTGACCTGCGGGGCTGCAACCTGTTAAGGGCAGACCGGCCGACGGCGATGGCTTGAGCACGCCACCGCGAGCTCCTTTTCTTGCATCCTGCGCCAGCATGTTTCATACCATTTAACTGTGTCAGCGGAGGACGTCGTGCGGACAATGTGCCAGTTTTGGAAGTATTTAGGCGACGGATTCATTTCCACACCTCCTCTTTCTCCTGGCTGGTTTGACGGTGACGGTGATGGTGATGGTGTGTAATGTATGTAAGGGCCCTCTCCCAGCGTTCCTTACCCCACATGAGGGAGCACCACCGCGAGGAATGAGCCTGATTGCAGTGTTGGCTTGAGCTCGCGCTCCAGCTTCAAAACCGTTTGTCAAAGTAATTTTCCTAATTAACCGTGATGTGCTCTGATTAAAATAGTATTGACCAATTTACTTCATATTAGCCGGCACTGGTTTTAAATTGGCTTCCGTGGACATAACGCATACGTTTCACGCCAAGAGAAATAAAGCGGCGAATGATCCAGTCGAGCTCTATGGTATGGTATTATGCGCGTGGCTTTGTTAAAGGACATGCTCATTTTAGTGAGCAGATTCAACCGCGACCATTCTTAAAACCCACTGTAATAACAGTCCTTCACACCTTCCTCCCTTTTCTCCATCGGAGCCACACAGTGCTTCATGTAATCCTTGATTTACCACACTCACACAGGCGTTACAAACGCAGACAGACATAGTTTATTAGTTTCAATAGGCAAATGAAAAAGAATGTCTATGGTCCTTTAAGCAAGCAGCAAGAGACCAATTAGCAAGTATCTCTATTCAATTTCTCCATATCTCTACTTAGTGAGTGTGAGGGAGAGAGAGGTCTGCGGGGGGAGGAGTTTTGAGCGGCACAGACAGGAAGAGAGAAAACAAAGCCATCATCTCCCAGTGCTTGCCCTCCTCTCCCCTCTCCTCTGCAGCTCCAATTACTGGCTTCTCTCCCTGCCATCAGTATGCAGCAGGGCCGCTCCTCTCCTCCACTCGCCCCAGGCCATTGAATACGTTACCTCCGCTATGGGGCTCGGGGCTCAGGGGCACTGCGCCCCCTAACCCCCTGGATAATTTGGGATTCCTGCTCCTGCCTTGGAGAGCTGAAAACAAATAAAGCAGCCGGATAAATAAAGAAATAAGCTTGCCTCACAAATATCCAGAGATCTACTGATTTATTGATTTGTTCATTCCTCTACTTATTATTTGTAAATCATTACTGATCCGCCACCACCCACACCTCCATCCCCTAAACCTACGCGAGAGGATGTGATAAAAAAAAGCGCTTCGCTCAGGCCGAAGTTTCGGAGTGGCTGAAGCAAAAGTTCTTAAGAGCGACCGAAAGAAATGCGAATACCCGTTGAGTTTCTACGTTGTTGTGCTGTCGTTCTATGGATGCATTTTGGTTTTTTTCTTAAAGTTCCCCTCATTCATGTTCGTAAATTATGCAAACATTTCTCTAACCTCCTAACATTTAAATGTTGATTTCCTGTCTCCGCAGACGCCAGTTTGTTTCTCACAGAGCGAAAAACAACAATCTCCAACCTCTTTTCACTCGAAACATCCTGGAAGCACACAACCCCCCCTTCTTCTTTTTTTTTTTTTTTTTTTTTAGTTTTTAAACGCAAACCCACTGTCAGGTGAGACTAACACATTTTCATTCTTTTGCACCCCTAAAATCCACACAATGCACTCGAGGCAAAGTCTAGAAAGCCGCTCAAACTAGACTGCCTTTGGCTTAGATTTTCTTTTCCATCTCCCCGTCTTTGTCCGAGGTTTTAAGGTTTAAGATAGCTCACAGCTACAGACCATACAATTCTTATTAAAGCACTTCAGGTTCCAGGCGCGATGCAGAAAGGTGTGTTTTAACATCCCCTTTTTTTTTGTTTGAGCAACGAGCAGAATTTTTTTGGTGGGGAACTCGTCAGACGATGAAAGCCCCATAATCTGTCCCCCCTGCATCACTACTTGTATCGGTATCACAATGCCTAAGTGGAAGCCGAATGTAGGGGGAAAATGCATGCAATCACGCGGTGGAATGAATAACAAAGCAGTGCTCCAGTGCCGTTCTAAAAATTGTGAGAGAGTATCAGTGTCTGTCTAGAGCCTTTTATGTTGACAAACACCTACACTGTGGTTCTCATGCAGCGGTCTGCGTCCACAGCTGCTCTTCCCACTCGCCTGCGAGCAGATCTTTTGGGGTACGAACCTCATGACTGACTGAATTGTTTGGTTTTTTTTTCTCCGAGTTAGGAGACAACGGCGAGATGCAAAAAAGAAATGGGGTGGAAATGGTGGCGTGAAAAAAAAACGGGAGATCTTCCACTTCACTGTACCGCTCGAGGATGGAAAACTGAGAGCGTAAGAAAAAAACCCCAACGCGGGCCGTCCGAGTCTTGCGGCGCTCACATCACACCCAAAGCGCTCCCCTCTCCTCGTAGTGACGTTAATGCCGGTTTAATATGCCTCTGTTTTATCCAAAAACAGTTGGTGTAAATGATTACTTGATTACCTAATGTAGCGCTGAATCGATTCTCAAACGTGTCCGTCCTCGCCATGCAGAGCAGGCTGGGCCGGGGAGCGGAGAGAGACAGTGAGTATGATAGAGCCATGGGGGAAATTACGAGACTGCTAGTGAGACACTGTTGTTACTCTTGGCCTCTTACGGGATTTTGTCAGTGGATGAGTCTCCATTTTAATAGTTGGCAGCGACTGTTCGGGCGATGCTAAATCTGCTTATACTATCCCGCGATGTTGTCAAACAGTGTGTCCGCAACGTAAAAGTGATGTAACGTAAGGTGAGGTAATCCAGTCCAATCCACCCGGAGTTATTAGGAGGCCCCCGGTTTGCTTCTCTTCTTCCGTCACGGCGCGACTTCAATGCTCCCCGTGCAAGAGAATTCCACTTTTGAAACAAACCACATACAAGGTGGAATTTGACAAGCTCATAAAGTATCATCTGCTTAAATGCCTTATGACATTGTAAGATTAATGACGGTCCGTTCGGTGCTAAGCAGCAGTGGTAGAGGAGGCACCTGCTCCTCAAAGGCCAGCTCTAATCATTCTCATCTGGACTCCCCGCTGACACACTAACCTGCTGTTCCTAAGGAAAGGAGATCTGCCTCCCAGATCCTCAAACACTTTTTCTGGGCCCTGCCGTATTACTTTCCTAATTCAGCCCAGATGTGACGTTTTCACTCTGCCATCCTGTTTCTTTTTTTTCTTCTCCTTTTTTTTCTGCCTTATTCCCGCTCTGCTTCATCTCATTCCCACCTGCTAGCTGACCCAAGGGGGACCCAAGGCCCAGATTCTCATTTGGTTGGCCTCTCTCAAAGTAAAGTCCTGTTCTTTGAATCGCAGCAATCTTTTTTTCTTTTTTTTTTGCCTCAGCCTGGAGGGTCTGTAGTGAAGTCTGCACACTGTAGAGAGCACTGGAATCTTCCTCCTGTCACATCCTCACTCGCCTTTTGTTGTCTTAATAAGAATAGCCTTGTTCATCACAGAGTGGTCAGACCTCCACGTGGAGGGTGGTACCTACAGCACATACCTACAGACTCAGTGGTGGAATGTGAATGTGTTTACTCGAGCACTGTAGCTATTGTAAAGGTATTTTTGATAACATTCAGCCTCTAAATGTTGGGCTCCATCTCCTGCGTTCCACTGCACAGTTGCCAGTTTGTTGTACAAGCTAATGTTGCTAATGCTAGCTAACAATCTTCAACACTGCTAACACTAGCCAGCTAACATTCAATATTAGGACATTTGGAAAGAAAAACAGCAGACGTCGCGTTGTGCAGCTGCAGGGGCGTGGCTTCAACACTGGCTTCATGGCTGAGCATGGGTAAGCAGACGTAAACAAAACATAGATTAGTGTGGTCCAACAACCTGCTGCAGTAATGCCTCGCTGTGAGAAAAAAAGACAAATGCAGAAGGTATCAACGAGTTTGGACGAGTGTGGACAGGTTTTCTATTCCTCAGCGAGAACTGGAGGTGAGAGTTCTTCCAACAGTAGTATGCAAGCTAATGTTAGCCTAAAGATCTAGCTTTGTTGGTCTTGGGATTTGATGTTCATGGTGTTAACATGTTTAATCTGTACTGAACAGCATGTTTTGAATGGGCACTGCACAAGTTAAGTATAAGTATGACTATACAGAAATAGCCAGCCTTCTGGCTCATGTTCTTGTATTAAGTCATATACAGGCATCAGTATTAGAAGACGGATTCATTACCAGTTAAACGTTCCTTGAAGCAGCTTCATGTCAACGACCTGAGTACTTCACTGAGTCCAGCCTGTGAGACTTCATGCCTTCTGTAAACAAACAGCTAATCAACTCTAATCAATGCGTTTTAGACCGTTTTATGATTGGTCTTCATCTGTTCATCTTGAAAAACAATTGCTCCTGTATATTCTACACTGAAAACAGGTGTTTTCCCCTTTCAATAAAAATAATTATTAAAGCAATGTCTTTGCCGGATGATGAACACCATCGGTTAGCACTGACCGCCTGAAAGATCTCTACTTTAATTGGATTGCTTGGCTTCCCCAAGCTGATGGACATGCTTGTCTCTCAGGACCACTGAGCGTCTGTCTCCACTGGATGGGCCCCAGTAAATAATCTCTCTCCCCTAAACGCTTACCGTTAATTGTGTTTTTTTTTTTTTTTTTTTCCTCCTCTTGTTGAGATGTGATGCGGGGATTGGGGAGGGGGGATAATTAAGACAATGCCTTTGCGCTTCACTTTGGAGCGAGGGATCCCACTTGGGCTGAGGCAGGTGCCTCTTACTGGAAGAGACTTACTGACAAGGCCTGCCAATCAAGCCCCGCAGAGCTCTCCATTTCTCCAGCTCTTAGGTGCTCTATTCCCCTCAGTCCGTTTATTCCAAACACAGTTTTTAAAATGCTCTGGATTAAGCGGGTTGCAAACAGGCCCAGTCTGTCGGAGGGAATCAGCATTCCCAAGCCTACGTGCACGTCGTCTGTCTCAGATTGACTACAGCTGCACTCGTGGTGGAAGGTTTTATCCTCCAATTGATTAGAGTGCCCATATTTTAGAAGTGGAACTGTTACATGGGAAATAAAAACGGTGCAACAAAAGTTTTGACAAAAGCTACAGGGACTATCGATGTCACAGAGCAGTACAATGTGTTTTATTTTCTTTTATGTGCCACCGCTACAAAGGTTGCTAACTGGGAAGCGCCAAACAAACTCCGTGGCTGTACTCATCCGAAGCCAAACACCGTTCTCGGATTTTTCTCTGTGTTTCGTAAATTCCTGCTGAGCATTTGCTTGGAGTGTAATCCAACTATACAAAATATAGTTTGAGGAACACAGAAGGAGACTCCTTTTTAGTTATTCTTATACCTGACCTGGAGGGCATTGTCAAACTGTGCAGAACCACGCGGACATAGCATAAAGTATAATACCATAATCAAGGCAAAAACATAATGGTTGGAAAAAAAAACGCTGTATCTCTTTAAACTTGCTCCTCATCTAGTAGACAGGCTGGAGAGAGGTGCCAGCAGCTATTCACAACCAAGCGGGAAAGCAGGTCACGGAGTCACGGCCACTAAGAGCCGCTGTGCTATAGAGTGCCACTGACAGGCTCGTCCAAGGCCAGGGCCTCATCTGGCTGCAACGCCAAAATGCAGGCGCTGAATATGGTCTTCTGTTGAGACACAGAAAAGATATCCTTGCAGAGAAAAAAAACAGAATATCCATGTCTGTCCAAAACATTTTGCAGACTGTTAAAAATACATACATGTTTCAAAACAGATAGGATAACAAGTGAGCTGAAGTTCAAAATCAGTGGGGAAAAAAAGCGTGTTTTTGTTTAATTCTCATGTAACATTTTTAGATATTGTATTTTTTTTTTTTTTTTTTTTACATTTTTGAAGAACAGGCATCCATTCGCTTTGTGCTAAATGTGATATGGGAGTTAAGTGAATGGGAGAGTGGGTCTGAATTCCCCAGCAACCATAGCCACTAGTCACACGCAGACAGGAAATGGACAGCCACTTTGGGGAAATTCAATTCAGTTGTCGTCCACTGTGGAAAAAGATTGAATCATGTAGACATTTGAGGTGATTTAATGGTGTTAACATAGGCACAGTGGAGCTCCATGACTTAAGCTGCACAGGCTTTGGAATATTGAGTTCAGTGTAAAATCAGTCACTTCTCCAGAGTCCATTTGACTGGGAGAAATGGATGGACATTAGCGGGAATTCTGAAAGTGATCCATTTTTGGGTAGATAAACTAGTGATGGGTTTCGCCTCGGGCGCTGTTTTAACAGTCGCTTGAAATTCACCGGATCTCACTGAGCTTTGTCTTTTTCAGATTTCAGATTTGGACATTGGACACAAGTTATGGGTCAAAAGGTCTGATGCATAATTGAGCCTGCAACCGAATACGGAAAATATACCACAAATGGTCACTGGCCACAAATAATGTAAGTCATGATCCTCATGATACAAAATTATTACTGACTTTGCTTTTCTACACAGCAACATGGACCCAAAACCGTCAATGATGTCATCCAGGACTTTGATGTTCTTTATGGACATAATGCAAATTCTGTTTTCCCCTGCCAACCTTTCTCCATTAACTGTTGTTATGTATCTTTGCCAGATAAAATATGGCCGAAGGTTCCTTGGCTTTAAGCGCGGATGATAAATTCTCCTTTGATCAGTGCAGCAGTTCTCCTGCCACTCTCATCATATCTGAATAAATACTTTGCAGACAGTAGCTCGAGTCCAAGGATAGAAATGGATATTCGCTTTTGGTCCTGCTGGACAGATCAAGTCTTTCAAAGACATTAAACCTTAGTCAGTTGGTTTTAACACTCTGGTGATGTAGTGTGTAGGGATGATCTAGCCTCTTGGGGCTGCGTCCAATCCGCAGTCGTTCATTTGTTCACTTTTCATTGAACTAGAAAGTGTGTCAGAAAACAGAAGCAGACATTATTCAGTTTATTCCGTTAATTGGTCCTTATTGTAACACTACAGGGCTGCGTTTCTGTCAATATAAACAGTATACAATGCAGGATGTTGAGCTAGTACACATTAGCTTTGGTGCCATTCCACATCGAGACAAGTGGGTTTTATATATATTGCCCAGAATCATAAAAAGAAACAGACGCAATGCTTTACATTCTATCCAGATTATGCCATCTTCTTTCCTTAAACCCTTAAAACTTAAACTGACTTAAAGGTGTACTACCTATTTTGGGGGGGGAAGACATTTCTTTTCATTGATTTTCATGCTCAAACAAGCTAAATAATAAAACTGTCTTGGTTTTGATGATCGTACAACACAGTTTCATACTGTTTTACTTTGTTTATATTTGGTGGACCCTGCCACCTTTTCTAGCTTCAAACAGTGTTCTGGGGACTTTATCTTCCTCTGAGGGTTTCCTTATTCATTCAGTTATGGAAAAACTAAATATTTCTGAGTGTGTATTTTTATCTCATTATTATTGTAAATATTAAAATTCTTAGATTATGAATTTCTTATCAAAAACTACATAGTGCAATTCCAGACCAGTCCACGATCATCCATTTTATCATCACAGCGTAGTTTACAAAATCATTTTCTGTGAACTTATTCAGTGTCTGCTGAAATGTTCTTTCCCAAACAAAAATGCTCTTTTTTTTGTTATTTAAGAATTTAAATGTAATAATTTTGTCAGTTCAAGACTTTTCTTGCATTCAAATGATGCCTCGAAGTGTTTTTAAAAGATAAAGAGAATTATGCTGCTGGATGAACAACATGAACTCCACACACTTTATATACAGTCTGTATCTATATAATGTCATTAAGACTCCCACAGATTTTTTTTTTTCCAAAGGACAAACCGTCTGTTGCTGCGTGCAAGTGGCCAGCAGGCTTGACCTTGAGGTTCACGTTACACAGTTACAATAAATAAAAAAAATATTAAAAGTGGAACGAAGCAATTCTCTCCTTTCTTTTCTCGCCAGTCTTAAAGTTTTGTCTTGTGTCGAACACTGTCAGTTTTTTTGTCCTCCTCACCGGCAGAGATACGAACAGTGTCCGCTCCTAAAGACTTCCTCATCAGCTGCAGAGAGCGTGGGAGTGCTCGTATCTGGAAACAAGCTTTAGCTGACTTTTTTCAGACTACAACAACATCCTCCTCCCTGTGCTCCATGCACATGTCCTCTCACTCCGTGCATTATAACCCTGATGAGCTGACCACATCCTTGGAACACTTCACAAGATAAATAATTGAACTCTCAATAGCCCTTGATGGACAAAAATTGCTCCTCCAGCTGCCACTTCTTCTTTTGCTTTGTTCTCAAGAGCAACAACAACAAATGGGCCTTTGCAGAATCCCACACTAAGAAAACACATTTCACAATGATAACACATAAGAGCCGGGGTTACATTACTCTCCTGCTCAGATGATTTGTGCCATTAGAGGTAGCCTATGTGTTGTACAAATCGTAATAAAGAAGCCTTCAAAAGAGATATGTGATCTTAAAAGAGTGTTTTATCCCGGCACATGACTGATGTCACTATCATCAGTTATCTGTTACCAGCTAACTTGTCTTTTCAGCAATCAAGAGAGGCGGCAGACAAAGGTTTCAGAGCCCGACATGAGGACTTCGAACAATAGGTGGCAGTGTGCTACCACACAAGGCGGCCAACAGTGGCTGCAAGTTGTCTGAATCCAGTCTTGGCAGAGGAAGGCTTGAGGCTGTTCTGCGGATTTAATTAGACAGAAACAGATACTCACATGTTCATTTCTCAGCTGCCTCCCATCCATTTCTTTACAGTCTGTTGGGGAAAAAACGCTTTATGGTCCAATTGTAACTTTAACTGTGAGCACAGAAAGAAACCACACATTCATAGTGAAAAGCCACGTGTTAAGACCTTGTTTCACACCTCCTAGAGGCAACCATTACAGCAGGTAGAGCTGTCAGAATCACAGGCCAACTGTTAAAATACACAAAAGAGAGGGCAGAGGCTTTTTTCTCTTTTTTTTTTTTAATGGACAAAGAAAGTTTGTTTTTAAAAAGTCTAGAGGTATACTTCTGGTGGAAGACCACACCCATGCTACTCAGACAAAGACCTATAGAAACCTTTGTATTAACAGAAATAATCACAATTCTTATATTTAAAGTGATTTTAACACTCTCATTCTTCCCCTTCTTCTTCGATGAGCTTGTTCCATTTAGTATGAGCATTTAAACTATAGTGTTTTTTTGTATTAATTTTATCAAAGGGCTTAGAAAAAATTGTTTTACCTTAGACATTATATAGTTATCGTGAAATACAAATATATATCAAATCTTAGATTTTGGTCATTGTTATATCGCAACATGGCACGAGTGTTATTTTTTCCTTGTTTTAAATGTGCACTTTGTAGTTTCAAGCAAAAATATTACTCGGACAGATAATATTTCCAATATTATCAAGGTAATAATGCAACTTCAGAAATAATTATTTCATATATTTCCATCCAAACAAGCCATTCTCAAAGGGAAGAAGCTCCCCGGAACACTGTGTGATGCCAGAGATGAAGTTACTTAGAAGGGGGTCCTGCTAACACAAACAGGAAACCGTAAAACAGGATGAAATTGAGTTTCCTTTTTTGTTTATTCAGTTTATTCAGTTATAAAAATCAATAAGGGAGTTTTTTTTTCTCTTTCTTCCTTAAAAACTAAGTAGTGCACCTTTAAAAGCAGCATTACAGTAAAGTGATGTCACTTTCTTTACATACCACACTGTTCTGCCTTTTTTCTTCTACTTAGTCATTATATTCACATTACTGGTGATTATCAAAAATGTCACTCTGTTAATATTTTGTGAAAGTGCTAATAATCATCCCTATGATACTCAATACTGGGGTATTTTGCCGTCCAGTCTTATTTTAACCTGCATGTGTAATGGTCATTACCCATGTGAATCAAAGCCTTCATTCAGTGTAGCAGTGGGGTATGCTAACATCATGTATGCTAACATACATGATGAATGCCAGCAGTGGAACAAAGCATGGAGAAAAAAAAAAAGAGCGGGGGTATAATTGAATCAGAGACAAAATGTGGCGGCGTTAGTGACAGTGGGGGGACAAGGAGCTGGAAGAAACAATATTTAGACCAATGGTAGTCGCGGCAGAGTCCTGGCCTACCACTAACCTTCACATCCATATTAAAAGCAAGGTGTCAGTGCATGCAAATTAGAAGTAGCCGGGTAAAGCACTGTTAATGAACCCAGCCATTGAACTCCGTGCGGCAGGCTCGTCGTAAGATAGGTGCGCCATAAATAGTCCATTTGGCCGAGAGCCAGAGGGAGAGGCTAAGGCAGAGTTACCAGCAGTAGGATAGGGGCCTTTATTGTGTTATGACAGACAGAGGGGACGATCAGACAGGATAGAGATATGGGCTTTCCTTTCCAGATTAATTAAAGAAAGGATCAATTAACAGTGATGAAAACCATGGCGGCATACTGACTAGCTGATAGGCCAATCAAGCCTTGAAATGCAGAGTAGTTGGCATGTTTTATCTCTCCAAACTTAATTGCAATTTTCCAGAGGGAATGACGTGATCAAAATGGCGGGGTGAAATTAGCTGCACATGAATAAAGTATTTATTTGATGCATTTGTTCTGTGATTTTAGGACTAAGTCTGTATTGTATTTTATATATACGGGGGACTTTTTTTTTTTTTTTTCAATTTTTCACCGGGCATGCAGAAGTTCCTAATTTCACAATTTCTCCCTCCCCTCCCCGCTCACCTTTATCATGGTAATTGTGAACACGGTTCCACTCCTCAACATTAGCTTTTGCTGAGTAGCAAAATGCCTTGGCTGAGGACAATTTGTCCCACACTGCCCAATCATGCCAGATGCATGCGGTTATACAATATGGAGTATTCATGAACTCATTTGCATATTAGGACATGAATTTCATAGCCCCTCACCGCCGCTGCTGCTTTGCGCCAGATTCGAGGCAATAATGACCTTACAACAGATGAAAAGAACAAAGATTGTGACGGCTCACTTGTGGGGGTGAAATGAATGCAGTGTGTGCAGAGAATTAAAGGAGGGGAAGGACCTGCATACAGGAACGTGATGAGGAAGTTTACCAGAGGGGCGGGAGTTTTTTTTTAAGTGTTGTAGCAATGACCTTTAACCCAAGATAACAGAGGGGATACCTAAAGGGGTCTGGAGTCCCAGCCCCTCACTTAGACGCTCACATTTGGGCAACATTTAACCGAGATCCCGATGAGCATACAACGCTTCAAGGAGAAGCTCCATTGTCCTGTTAAAAAGTTGTAAAAATAAAGGCAACAAATTCAAGTTGCACTGGTGGTCTTTAGGATGTTGCCATTTGCTTGTTTTTAATAATTTATCCAGTTATTATAACAATATTAGCTAAGATTAAACACACACACACTGCTCATTACCTTGGGAACACAGCCCACCAAAAGCTCATTTCCTGTTGAGGAAGACTGCCTAACCCCGATTGACCCTCAGATATTCCCATTACCATGGGCCAATGTTTAAGGGAAAGCTTATTGAGCTACCTCAGCTGGAACACCCACCACTGATTTATGAGACTACTCTGCTTTTAATGATTATCTGTTTATTTTTTCTCCCCTCACAAATCATATCAGAAACAAGGAAACAGGAAATATTATTCAAATGTGCCAAATAGACGAAGAAGAAGAAAAAAAAAAGGAATCAAAGGAACCATTGGAGTCTTCTGCTTGTTGAGAAGCATAAAAATAAAATGTAAGAGAAGAGAGCTCCCTAGAGAGAGGGGGGATATTTAAAAAAAAAACTGTTTATTTTGATGTTAATGTCTTGTTTGGTTTAATTTGTGTTTTTTTTATGTGCAATAAGTCAGTTAAAAAAGCACGTCTCCATATACAGTCTATGACTAATTAATCGTATCCCTGGCAGTCTTTAAACAGCGTCCCGGTGGGATGAATTCAGTCCACCTACATTCCTCTGACACCTTCCATTACAAGAACAAGGTCTAAACCGTGGACGCCGCAACCTCTGCTTTTTCCGGCAGCGTGTGACCATTATGCACAACAAGAATCCCGAGATCTATCCATGTCGGTAATGCTGCTGGATGGACGAGAAGCTTAAGTGAGTCTGTCATGGCAATTATGGTGGATAGTTGAGGACTATCAGGTCCTCAGCTCGCTCACTGTCGGTCTGATCTATCCTGAGCATAAAGAGTCTCCTGTGTGCTTGGGGGGAAATTGAAAAGATGCACTTACCTACCTAATGGCAATAGCTGAGGCAAATCACATGCATTTTATGGCAAGGAATAACTGTATTTGAGGTATCAGTGTGTGTGCCCTGTGGCCGTGTTCGACTGCTATGTTTGATTATCCATCAGGCTGTGTCAGAATATGAATGCTACTGTACCCGGCAGCCTGGTTAAGGCAAATGCAATGTCACAGATTTGTCATTCATTTTATAATTTGCTGACTGACAATCCAGTCAGTGTTTGACAGGAAGACCGTCTGACAGCAGCAGCTCCCAGCACCCACGTGAAGCAGGTTTGCCTGTTTTTCTTTTCCGCGCGTCTGGTGACAGCCTTCAGAGCTGTAAAATGCCCTCGAAACAGTAAACATTGAAAAAATTAAGTTAGTAGGAGAGGGATTGACGGAGTCTGCGTTCAGGTTTTACATGATCAAAAAAAAAAAGAAGAAGCCTGCCTCCATGCCATCGCTGCATGTAGTTAAGAGATGTTTTTTTAATCCGCGCTGATGGTGTTGTAGCACATTATCTCAAGTATATAAGTTACTTAAATGAGACAGCGGGACTGTGTGAAACCAGAGTAAGCCAGTAAATGTAATGTGTTTGTGCATGGACATCAATGGTGAGACAGAGCCGTTTTACAGTCATTTATCTGAAAATGGCAACATAATGTAATAACATTTGGGAAGCAACTGTTTTGATTGGGATGGGATAGTCTGCCGAGCTGAAGTTACATGCTGAAAACGCTATATTAGCGTCCATCATTTGAGGTAACTAACAGGGTTTCAGTTTCAGGGTTTTTGGGAAATCAAATTAGTCTGCCAGACATCCAATTTGCGTTTTGGTTTAGTCAAATGTAGCCGCTGCGTAATATGCTGGAGGCCACGAGACGAGAGGAAAGTGGCTCATTTGAGTTGCATAACACACGACTGTGCTGCTCTTGATGCGAAATGGAAACTTTTATTTTTTGCTCAGCAAGGAAATGACCTACACTTGATGCACTGAAGACCTTGTAATCAAGAGGCTCACATACACACACACAGGGTGCCGCTCAGCAAATCCAATGTGAATAATACATTTCCATTAAAAAGGCTCATTAAAATAATTGTTGGTCAATAAACTAGCGAGAGGAGAAGTTAGCCTCCGAACGGTCGGCGGGGATTGTCGAGCTTCTGTGGTGAGCACATAGTTCCTCCACAGCTAAATCATATCAGATGGACTATTGACAGCATCCTGTCAATAGCTGAGCCCTTGGAGGGTTAGCTATTTGCACATTGACTGATTGACTGTTTCTTAATAGACACATAATTGGTGACAAAGACCTTCCAATGAAGTGTCATTTGCCAGAGCATTTGTGATAATTCACAGCCTGTCCCATTTTCTGTTGGACACAGTCCCAAAGTAGGGGCTGTGATGAGAAGCATGAACCACTAGACAGTGTGACACCGACGACAGAACATGTATAGCGTTTGTAGCATGGAGAAATAGCTGCGCGGCAATCACAACGAATGCGAGACAAACAAAGCTGGTATGGAATCCATAGATGGAAACATGGAGGAGACAATATGGAGCATCTTAAACTCTGACCTGATATAACATTATTCATTGGCAGTAATATTACAAGCTATTTCCTCTCATTCCACACTGTGGACAATGTTGATGGATAGTAATTTTCACATGGCACTTTTGTTTACCTTATTTATCTTCTCCCCTGTCTGTCCCCACAAAGCATTTACAGCCGGGCTGCTGTGATTGCAACGTAGTGCAGGCATTTTTAAGAGGGAGATGAAGAAACAGAGAGAGAGAGGGGGGAAAAAAAAGAAGGAAAAAAAAACGCCCCCGTGATCCTGCAGCATTTCACGAAGGCACTGCTTTTCAAACCAGCTGCTTGGAGGATTTTTAACATCTATTAATGCAGAATTACTCCAATTACAAGCCTTCTTTGCACCAAGGCCCCCTTCCGCTGCCTGCGTTAGATAGTGCACACCTCTGGGAGCCAATCACAGCCTTCACAGCCACTGGCAGCAGATGTAAGCAATTTACTTCTGATTTCTTCATATTCAGTGTGAGACAAGCTCCTGGTGACCCACGACCCCGGAGCCTGCAGGATTCTAACCCTATCAAATTAAAGCTCTCTGCTCACTTATTCCCTAGCGCTCCTCTGGTGCTAAGCAGCCATCTCGCTGCATAGCAACGCCGGTCGGGCGTGCTCGCTCATACGCCCTGCCTCATCAGCTGCTATTAGGGAAAATATACAGTGCTCTAATTGGATGAGATTCAGCTAAGGAAGTGCAGTTAAAGGTCATTTTCCACCGTGTGCCTCCTGCTCTTCAGAATAATTTCTGTGTCCTCCGTCTTTGGGAGCTGTTAAACAATAGGGCCAAAGTTACAATCCTTTCTCTCCTTCCTGACAGAGTGCCACAGGCCGTGATGAGCAGCGAGTCCTATGAATCATGTAAACAACATGGCCAGGCCCTGACTGATGTGCTCTGTGTCAACTGCACATCTCCTCCACTGTCTTCCTTCAAAGTGTCCCCGCGCCTATGTCGTAACCTTGTAGTTAGCCAATTTTTATAAATTTGCAAAAGGTTAGAGAAGACCAGCTACTATTCTAATTAGTAGCCATTTAGCCGGATTTTTCTCTTCATGGTGGCAGTTTTAACGGCGGTTTTACCTCGTATTTTCTCTATTGAAGGATGTAGCAACGGCAAAGAGATGAACAAACATTTACAGTATGTTTTTTCAGGGCTAATTGGATACTTTGCGATGGTCAATTATAGCAACAGATCATAATTAGCCTCGATGTGTTGAGCCTATAGAAGCTATCCAGCTGTAGAACAGAAACAAAGAACTGTACTCAGAAGTGACCAGTCATTCAGGATCATCAGTTATTAAAAATATGCAACATTTTGGGTGAAAAGGTCTTTTTGAGACTTTAAAGGAACAAGCATTTAAGAACTGGTCATTCATACTCAAAACAAATAGGAGGCAGTACATCACTGGAGTAACTGCTGCATGCTGTCGCTGCTGTTAGCTGGTTAGCACAGTTAGCCTAGCAGTAAGTGGACCTACAGCTTGAAGCAGTGGGGGAGTACATAACGATAACATAACGTCAAAGCTGTTATTTCTTCACATTCTGGTGATAATTTCAGGTCATTTTAAAATGTTTTCAAAAGAAATTCCTACATATGATTTAGATGACTAGCATTAGCATGGTATTCGCATTCTTGATTAGAGTCTAAAACAGCTTTTTAAGTTCTATGCTGGAGACATTTGTTGACAATGCTCTAATGCGTGTCTGGCAGAAGAAAAAAAAGTGTAATTGCCAGATGTAAATCCTGAAAACAGCAGTCCTTCCCCCTAATTAAAAATTCAAGAGCATATAAATATATTTTGTATTTCCTTCTAGCATCAAACTTTACATACTGTCATTCTACAAAGTGAAGCTCAAATTTACAGCAGGAAGAGAAATGCATTTTTGACTGTAGGGCGACTTTAAACAGTATTGCTGGAATTAGCTCAAAGTTAGCGCTACGTGACTATCAAATGTATTCACAGGACCTTGAGGGACTTTCCGAGGCGGCTGCTATAAACAGCTTTGTAATGATGACCTGTTACTTTGTTTAAATGCAGTTGTTTTATGTTACCATGTGTATTGAAAATCCCCTCATAAGATCCATGATCCTCTTAAGTCACGCACCACTTCATAAATAAATGATATTCTCCACTGAGGGGCTTCAGCTCAGTTCACCAGCTTGTGATGCAATAATGATGAATGCAGACCCTCCAGTTTCATTTAGTCCTCTAATGTATGGAGACTTACGACATGTGGATCACTGTACTGAGGCAATGCTTAAGTAGCAAATGGTGCATAGACGCGATATCTGACAAACAGGAAGGGTTATGTGTTTCTTCACACGTTGTTGAGTCTGATTTAAAAAAAAACAACATTTTTGCTGGAAACTGATAGTGTGCAGTGATATTATGATGATATAATAACATAGCAGGTTGTTTTTATATGAAGAATATACAAGATAAATACTAACATATTAGTTGTTTTCTTCATTACTTATTAATATATTTTTTTAAAGATTGAAGAATTTGAGTCAGTTGTGTTCTCCCTAAAGCTATGAATGATTGAACTGTAAATATCATCTAATTAATCACTTATCAAAGTAATTCTTCATCTCATCACACAACTGTCATTTCTTCAGAGTAATTACTAAACTAAACCCTCTATAAAATTGTGACTGATTATCCTTATCTTCTTATCTTCTCCTTTGCAGTAATGATAAAAAAAAAAGACCCACAGTTTTAACAATAATCTCCCCTTCCTCAGGTCTGTATGGGTGTGGCCATTTTTATTCAAATTGAGTTAATTTCCTTCCAATGACCAACAATTGCTCCGTCCATTTATCAACTGTATTGGGAACACAATACGAAACACAAAACGTGGAGACATGTGCTGCACTTCAGCTGCTCTCACTCACAATAACAGTATGGAGAACGTGTTGTATTCAGACCGGTATGGGCTGCGCTGAGGCTCGGTTAGCTCCTTCTGAGTAAACGCTGCAGTTTTGTGTGGACTCACAGTAGTAGGGGATTTTAGAGGCTCCCCGTCTGCCAATTTTACAGCTGGAAGGGCAAAGGCCTTTTGAGCTCCACTGGAAAACTGAGAGACATTCAGTGAAGGAGAGGGCTGGGCCCTGAGTCCCACAGCTTCTCCCACCTTTTGTCCTGCCTGAAAGGCCTCGCTGCCTGAAACGCATCACTTGACGCCCAGTGTTTGCTGTTGGGAAACCTGATTAAAGGAGGCGAGACGTACACATACACAGCCTAAGCCTATCAATGACTCTCACAACCCCCCAAGATACTGTATTTGTCCTTGCAGCTTGGGTGCTCAGAGTGAATGCTGCCGTCCATTGATCTTTGTCTGATAAAGCCGCTGGCGTGGTGTGCATGGTGCCTTATGGGTTTCATTCCACTCAGGCGAGTCCATTTCAGTGAGCTGTGGTTGAGCTAATGTGGGACACGCTGCGCCAGTCACGGCCTTTGGGATTTGGCCTAAGTGCTGTGCGTTGTGATGCTTTGCTCTGAAATTCTCAAGCACAGGCAGCCTTCAAAGTCTTTTACACTCCTTTAACAATCCCATCGAGCTTCTCTCAAACATCCAGGCGGGTGAAAACAAGGCTAAAGCCAAAGACTGATCAGAGGATATATTATTTTTTTATTTGTTTTTATTACTGTTTGTTTTATTTTTTTATTTTCTTCTCATTAAACAATCTTCTAGCTACTGCACAGTATCAGATGGCATTAGAGAAGATCTCCCCATCCATCCACAAAGTACTTGTGTCTCTTTAAAAGAACGCCGTCTGATTGCTGAGCAAACACTCCTGTCGAAGACATCTGACAGATGATCTTTGAGTTCTATTGGCTTAGATCCTGCTGCCTGTCACCTTTCACATCTCAATGGGCCCAGAGGTGACCTCTCTGTTGCCTTGGAGCTCCATACGTTATTGGCCCTAACACAATCAAATGCACGTTCAGCATTTGGGGGTCGAAGCGGTGGCAGCCACTAAGGTGCCCTCATGCACAGAGAGGGCCGGCTCGGGTGACCTCTGGCACCTGAACCATGACCCTCATTTACAAGCAGGTCACCTCTGCAACAACTGCATTTATACAGGGTCAGCTAAGATCTCTGCGTACCCAAAAAAAAAAGCACTAAAAAGCGGACAGATCTTAATCATATAGTGTTCACTAAGTGTGGAGACATGACTACACATCAGCAGCATAAGAGACACGGGTCACAGCTGGGCCTGGTGTCGAAAGAAATATAATATTGACACCTTTCCGCTTAGAAAGACAAATTCAAACACTTACACACAGACCTGAGGTCAACTACCATCACAGGTGCTGAAGTGAGTGCTTATATTTTAGGTCAAATGTGTTGCTGAAAACAGAAGCTAAACACTGATTCTTATATATTTATATTTTTTACATTACAACCACACGAGGGAAGGAGAACAATGCCAATGTTTATATTTCAGTGATGAAATCTTGTTTTAATCATGGACGGCCAGTCAAATAGTAATGTTGACCTGCACATTGTGACCACATTTCACAAAAAGAAAATCACTAGCATGAGCTAACCGCATTCTCAGCCACGAACCAAAAAGCCCTTTTTTCTTCTGGACACAGTAAAGTCTGAAATGTGATGGCACAGAGACGTTCATTGTTGCTGATCGGCCTGTCTTGGCATACAGCTGTGCTGAAACAGTACCCTTATTGCTGAGACATCTCAATAAAAGTAAAGAAAAGGAGAGGGGGGTCCTTTCGCTGTGACCTTCTGGCAGCTCTAAATAGCATAAATAGGAATGACATAATGCACCATTTTATGGTTAATCAAATTCCCACAGAACCGAGAATCAGGAGAACAGCTTTACAGCTGACAGATGAAGTCGGATATTGTTCATCCGCCTCACACAGAGTCATTACAGAGGAGTTTAAAATTCTGCATTTTGGTTAGATTTATAAAATCTTCAGTGACCATCATTATCAGCCCCGGGACTGTGCATTAAAGTTATACCTCGGGGTTTTTCTAAAATGAGAATGTGTTCCTCTGCTTTGGTTATAAAGTGGGAATTTCATTTGCTTCATATTCTGCCTAATACCGCACACACACGGGGAAAAAAAAAAAAGATTCACCTGTCATCTGCTGCTCTCTCATAACACATTTATTGAGAGACAGACAAAAGGGGAGCGAAAGAAAAGAGGAGGATATGGAGGGAGAGAGAAAGGAAATAAATTGAGAGAGAGGGAGAGGGAGGTCACAGCGACCGTGTGATGGTCGCTGACACAGGAGTTCAGCCTGCGGTCAAGGGAAGCAGTTGAAGATGAAGCAGACACACAGGCAAGGCTCTGTGTGCAGGTGCCCCCTCGCTGCCCCGCTCGCTTTCATCCCCTATCCACTCCCACATTGCCCCGCCAGCCCCGCCTGCTATCCACCAATCAGGGCACAGGGGGGCGGCGGCACAGTGGGGACACATCAAAGCGTTTTCTCGGTGAGAGGCTCAGGGCTGATGCTGGCACAACACAGAGGAGCACAGAAGAAAGCAGGGACGGCCAGTTAGAAAAAAGGAGTCCAAATGGAATGGAAAAAAGGAGTCTAACCAGAACAAAACATTTCATTCTCTTCACAAACCAGCATTATGCCAGCCGTGCGTCCAAAAACCCAGACACATTTTTCTCACTGCCTTGAGCCAATGGCCCCCTTGAGTATGTGAACAAGGGGGATAATTTAATTAAGAAAATCCAATCTTCCAGTTTGAGGGAACAAAGTTAGATTTGAATGAGCGCAATATGTTCCCTCCTTTCTTTTTTCAAATTAAAATTTCATAGCTGAAATCAAAGCGTCACTGAGGTGCCCCCATCTCTATTGAGTGTATGCTTTTTCAGAACAGACGCGGCGATGAGAAAAACTGCTAGTTTTTCTGTGTCCTCGGATCTAATTAAAAAATATTTATAACATTTTGCTTCTCGAAAAAGAATGCAATGCTCCGTAGGTGAATAAAATGCCAAAAATGTGTTCTCGGTAGCAGACGGAAAGAACGCAGGACCATACCTTATGGCTTCAACATAAGAAACGCGCAAACGCCGATTATAAATACGAATGAATAAAGTCCGGCCGAATGTATTCCAGTTACACAAACTACCAAGACATGTTAACGTCTTCCCTCTGATGTATGACCCTTCACGTCGGCTCCAAACTTATAATGACTTTCTTTGTGAAAGCCCTCAGAGTGAGGAGAGCTTTCTAAATGAGAAGCACCCCTACAATGGTGTTGAGCCGCCCGCACAGAAGTACGCGCCTCGTAATACGAGCGTGTCAAGTCCCTAAGTGAGTACGATGCACAATCCAGCAAGCTTTTGCATATGTTAAGAAGGATAATAGGTTCCTATGGGAGAGGAGGCTAAGGCCCAAAAGTGAGCATGACTATAAAAGTGCTGTGAAGGGGATGCACACTACACAGAGAAGTGCCGGAGCCACGGTGAACAAACACCACTTTGAATTATGAACTACACGGCGGAAATACGGTGGAACTTGTATATACAATAAAGACGGTTTAAAGGTTCGCCGTCACCTCCCCTAAGGCACTTTCAGTTAATTTGAACAAAATGCCACTCAAAATACAAAGAGAGGGGAAAAGAAGAGAAGAAAGCGCGAGTAGAAGAACATCTTTTGATTTACTAAATGCTCTCTTCACTCATCCTTTTCCCCAATGGAAGCCAAACATGAAGTGCAACATTAAGATCAATACTTAACAAAACAAAACACACAAAAAAAAGAAAAACACAACAGCAACAAAACAACACCCCTGTGACTCTGTTGGATCGAGCTGCAAGGGAGCTCCGCCGCCGCTACCATCCCCACATCGCTCGCGTTTCTTAGGCCTGTCAATAACACGAGCGGCGCTTCGAAATTCCCCGAAATGTCTTTGAATTCAACCTCTCTGCTGTGAACTATAAGGAGAGAAATAAATACATTAAAAAACATCAGGTCACTGGATGCAGTTGCAGCACCTTGATGACTGGAGGCGCAGGATGAAGACAATGCTTTCATCATCTCCTGCCCTGGGAAGAAACTATCATACCGTATTGACTGATGGCAACCCCTTGTTGATCATTAGAGGAGTGAGGACATACAGGTGTGGAAACATGAAGTCTTATTGATGGAAATATCAAAGCCACAGACAGGCGCTGTTTGACCCTTTCAGCATGTCAGCGCTCCACTCTTGCTGCTGGGCACTGTTTAAGTGATAATATAGACATGGCATCTCAACATAATGAAAACTTATTGATGCCCTGCGCTGCGGTAATGATGAAATTGACTGAACGCACCGAGCTATTATTTGTATTATTCAGGGCGTTTGACATGTGTCAATGTCCCAGAATAAAAGGGAAGGTTTTATCTGGCTGGTGTCAATCACTTTAAAAAACATTATACGCAGTTTAAAGACAGCAGTGGCATACGCGTCTGAACAATGAAAAATGTGGCAGTTGGGACAAATCTCAGGATTTATCACTGAACAATAAAACAGAGCTGCTCAGCAGGAAATGGGACACATTGAACACATGTTCCATGGTGTGTGCAATCTCATGTAAAGACCCAGCTGACATTCTGGCAGCATCCTCCTTTCTGTTTTCGCTTGCCGTTCTCTGCTCCTGTGCCAGCTTATCCTGTGTGTGGTCTTTGCTGTGACTTGGCACCGTACCGCCGCGGCTCAGATTACCACATTCACATTCGTTTCATTGAACGGGCTCCGCAGTAGCTTTTTGGGTGGAGAGAGGGCAAACGCGGCGACATGGACGACACGGGCAAGGTCGGATCTGAAAGTGCGGATTTTTTAGCAAAGTGAGAGGTGTCGCTGCGGCGCCACGGCCACGTGGCTCGCCGGCATGTATTTGGGATGACCTTCCCATTGTTTGTGAGGAGAGGCTGCCGTGCCCCTGGTCTGGGCTGGGTCTGTGCCCGCGGCCAACCTCATCAGACACTCAGCTACTACCTATCCATCTTCCCTCATTGTGCACAGAGGTGACAGCTGGCATTCAGCTGTTTGTAAAAGGCCTTTAAAAAACACGCAGGGCCTCCATACTCGGTTACATTAAAGTAATTAGCTGCCAAGCTAGTAGAAAGCACCCCCCACCAAGTGCCAGCAAGACTGCGGATTGAAGTCGGCATCCTGTTTGACACATCTGGGCAAGGGAGAGTAATGAAAACAGCTGCTTCTGCCCATATGGCATCCAAAGGCTGGCAGCGTGGCGGTGTGCTGTGCCAACCTTAGGCAAATTATCCATCATTAATCCCGGGATCTGACCAGCATACGAGTTGCTGCTAATCAAAACATCTGGGGACGGTGGCAGAAGAAGGGGGGAGGTCTCACTTGAAAGGGACGTATTTTGTGAGTGGAGTCAATGCAAGGCGACTGTTCAACAAAGAGCCCCGGGTAGATTACAGGTGTGATATCGGCAGACAAATAGTGGACAAATTAAGCACCAGGGATCTGAAAATAAAGGCACTATCTATCTATCTATCTATCTATCTATCTATCTATCTATCTATCTATCTATCTATCTATCTATCTATCTATCTAGCCTCATTTTCTCAATAAATAATGCAGTGCGACAGTCAATGTTTGGGATTTAACAAGAACCCAACAGGACTTTTAAATGTTGTTGTTTTATGAAACCCCTCGCCCTACAAACATTCGGCCAGGGAAAAAAAATCAATTCACAGCCGTTCTTTGATTAGCTGCAAATTGCCCTCACATTTGTTTCTGCGTTTGTCTATTGTGTGTCCTTTACGTTCATAGGCTGGCCTGTTCAAAACCAGCCTTCAAATTCCCTCAGAAAGTCAGTGACATTAAAATGTCCTTTGATGTGCCTTCCCCAAGCAGGGAGCACTAACAGTAATAGTGATTCTGTCACTTAATGCTTTTCCGGGGATCAATAGCTCTTAAATGCTAAAGTGGGACAATTAAAAATAAATAGGAGGTTGCTCTAGTCTAAATCAGATTATACATTGCTGCCCCTAGCAGGTCCTCAAAAGCACAGTATGCCTCCTCAGTGAGTCATCTGCACAGCACCCTGGTTTGTGACTGATGCATATGTAAGTGAGGATGAATTGGAAACACACGGCTCGTTTTTTTTTTTTTTTTTTTTTCTTCTTTCCTCTGGCAGAGGCTCTTCCAGCCAGTCAATACAATAATTCCAAATGAAAACCGCTGATCTAAAATATTGCGTGTTAAAAAAAAAGAAAAAAAGGGCACGGCGCTGTAGTACTGTATACAAAATATCTAATGAAATGCAATTAAAAAACAGAGAAAAACTCCAAATGGCAAAATAATGACATGGCTGAGATTTATATTGGCTTTCGAGGCTCCATCAGCCTGAGCCATGGCGGCGAGGTCGCAGGTTGACTCCAACTCCCCTGTGGCTGCTGCTGTAATGTCAACTCTGGCAGTAATACAGCTGTAACTGGAGGCAGAGCGTGATGGGAACCCGCTCCTGACAGACATGACCAAACCCAACACAATTAGCCAGTGACAGCAGGTGCTGCCTAACTCTGTTGCGTTAACACGTCTCAGGTTTCCTTGTAATGGCCACAAAGTGATCCTAACTTTCAATTAACACATCCCCTGCCTCCATCGCCCTGGCCAGCCACTCATTTCCACATCCCCGCCATTAGCTGCGTGGGAAGCACTGCTTTGGCACAGGCGAGCTCTGTGCACGCTGACTGTGAGAGGCAACAGTTTTCACAAACAAAGACACTCATGTCCTCACAGTTTCTCCCTTTCTTCCTCTCTCGCTCGCTCGCTCTCTCACAAGCGCATACACACAAATACCACTCCATTCTTCAAAGTTTTAAACAAACACCATTCTTCAGAGTTTTACACCACAGATTTGTAGGGGAAAGCCACTTCGCCTTTAAGAGGCTGAATATCAGTCTCTGTCCGGCACAAAGGGGAAGCACTGATGTTACCACTCCAGACTAAATCAGGATAAATGGCCAGACTCTCCAGGAGAAGACGAGGCGGAGGCAGTGCACAAACACACATAGCGCAGGCACCTTCTCGCTCGCAGGAAGAGGTTCATCTTCATTCAACGGTGCACAATCCATCACTTGGTGTGACTCCACAACAAAGGCCCGGCAAAGCACACAGCTGTCTGCAAAGCGTCTCTGTGACACGGTGCCAGGGGATTTACACGGCACAAATGACTGCTCAGGTAAGGAGCGGTTTGCTGTCGAACAGCAGTGTTGTCTTTAACTTGCTCGCCGCTCTCCATCAGAGCCGAATGAAGGAGTGCTCAGCTCTGTCATTTGAGTCTATTGACCTTTAGTGATTCACTGGCAGGCTGTACCTGAAACAACAGACAAGAGGTGAAGGGTTTGGGCCTAACCTACACACCGGCGTACAAATGCAGCCTGATGAGCGACGCAGCTCTATAAAGTGTCATTTACCCTGTCAGCCAGGCAGATACAGCATCCATATGGATGGACATGCATCCTCTCCAGGTCACACATGCTCTGCCTGCAGACAGAATGGCAAACGGTCATTTGGGAAACAAGTTCAGTGATGGATGTCTTTTGTCTGTCATCTTCTATAGCACCATGTTTATACGGTATATAGCTTCAGGTGGAATTAAATAATTAAAAGGAGAAATTATGTGTATGATGCTTCAAACTTACTTGTGATGTGTTGGTGTTAAAATCGTGTTAAATCGTGTACAGAAGAGGCATTTAGAGGAGAATCCATTGTATCTTGAACCGACTCACATTCACCATACACAACAGTGGATGTATGCATGGTGCACTGAGCAGAGCCTTGTCTCAGAGGTACAGTACACGGTAGCACTTGTCAGGCGGGCTCTATCACAGTTTTGACCTTGTTTGAGGGGCAATGAGAGTCTTCAGGAGCTCCCTTAACTTCCAAGGGACTCAGTAAAAAATGACAGGTCCCTGCAGAGTCTGAATAAACACGTGCTTCAGTGAAAGTTGTGCGTAATTTGCTCTTTGCCATCTTAACTGTAGTTATTACTATTTTAAATGGATACATCTGTCTATGTGAAGTCTTTCATTACCTCCACTCATTACCAGCACATCACAGTGCTCCCCAAGGATACGCCTTTTACGTGCTCATCCGCTGAAATCCACTTTAATGTTCTGAATGTGACGCTTGTCTCTAAACAAATTTGTCTGAAGCAATTAAAAAGTATCACCTCGCAAACAGCCCCTCCTAAATGGTATGTTTTACATCAGCTTTCTCTCCTGCTATCTAGCAAACATGTGCAGTGTGCCGCATGTCTGACCTCACTTTAAACTGCATATCTGACATGAATAGATTGAAAGTAAAGCATGTTTTTCTTTTTTCATTTCATATGGAAAATGTGTGAAGCTCGAAACAACGTTTAATTGGCATACATGCTGTATTCGTGTGTTATAATTTTAAATGTTAAATTGCCGCTGTGGGTTTTTTCGACTTTGAAGCAAACGTATTTTACAATATGAGGAAGGACTCATGAGCGGAATATAAAATCATCCCAACTCGCAGTCAATAAAAATGTGTTAGCATTCACTTTTTATTCAGCGTATTTGTATAATTTTGTATGCATGCACAAGCACAAAGACACTAAGGCTGGATATATATACGCTGTGTTATTATAAATTATGAATTTGCAGTTTAATACACAAAGCTTTTTGACATGTGCTTCTCAACCATCACTCATCATCACATCAAATATACATCCTGTATGCTGTATATACTGTATTTATACATGTATACATGCATGTACTGTACATAACCGCTCAATATTTATTTCATTGTAATATTTGTATTGCTTACAATTTACGGAAATATTCTTATAGTCATTCCATGCAGTTGGTCATTTTTATCTATATATTTATACCTTATATATGTATATACATCTATGTTATCCTAGTTTGTCAATTTCCATCTCTGTTTCTATTGGAACTGTGTTAGAGCAACTGAAATCCGGAGTCAAATTCCTAGTAGCAACGTTTGGAATGACCACTACAAAAGAAGCGTGTTACAGTCATAAATCACTTATCACTAGGTGGTAAGAGAGTAATGAAACATGTTTCTAATAGTGTTTAAAAAGAAGTGGATGTGTCCAAAGCCACCGACTGCCTTCGCTGGCCCAGTCTGTCCTCATCAGAAAAACACCCGTAACGGTCTCCTGTGAAAGCAGCTTATTATCACCCATGTTGACATTTTCACCTCTTGTAGCTGTTATTGTTACCAAGTTTTTTTGTTGCCCAAAAAAATTACCAAACTGCCAGTGTGCAATGAAGGGCTGACCAGTGGGATGTGATATATGTCATTTTGGGAATGCTGGCAATTGACCTATTCAGTCGTTTAGGTGTTAGGATGTGTTGCACCGGCCAGCTGGGAGAAGTGTCTGCACTGACCAACAAGCTCATTTCGTTTAATTAGTCTATTAAATACTTAAACAACTCAGAAACCATATAAACATAAGCACAATAGCCAATCGCAAATGTATGTCAGTCTGAAGAGGCCACCCACCCTGGCAGTTACTGCTCACTGATGTGGGCGTCTGTCGCTCCTGCACCGGCTTGTCTTGCTCAGGGGCAATGTACTGTGAACTAAGTGCATCATAACTACATTATGTCTCATTAACATGTATAAAAACAACAATCATGGCTATCGTTGGTTCTTACCGCTGTCTAGCTAGCATGTTAGTAGTTAGCATTGGGAAATTTCTCTTTACGCCATTCTTGTGTGACTTACTTGCTAACAGCTTTGGCAACACATGCGTGGAAGCCTTGTAGAAGACCCTAGTCATGCACAGTGAGTTCATGGAAGTGTGCAGGGGGTAGGCCGTTACGTATTTGGAAAGGCAGAAAGCCGTCCAATTATTTGATTTGAGCTGAATTAAATGATTGGATGGCCTCCCTGCAGGCTTGTGACAGTCACACATAAATATATATTAATTGCGAAATGTTTATGATGTGTAGTTCTTTCGTCTTTTCTCCATATTTAATTTCTGAACCACTGAGCGACTGACTTTGAGAGGCCAGACAGATTCATTTAAACTGTCTAAGTGCCTTGATGTTATATTGAAGGTGTGGCTCAGAGGATATGGAAACACAGACCCGTGAGAACCCAATCTATGAATGTGGATGGACCATGTTTAATAGGTCAAATTCACAGACACTGAGAAAGTGCAGAAATTAAACTTTCCGTTTTGCGAAGATATCCACGCTTTTTGTAAACACAGCTGAATGTCTCCTAACCTGAACGCTACACCCCACCATGACATCAGACATCTACACAGCGCGCCTCGGACACACTGCCATGCTCAATAAAATCCAGGTCAACATAATACCAGTTGAAACCAAAAGTGGCGAGAAAGGTCTTGACTTGTGCGAGTGGACGGAAATATGAGCTTCTTTGGAATGTAAGCTTTTTTAGAAGTCGTGAAAAAATGCAGCTGTTGCTGATGAAATCAGTTGGTTCCAGACCTCATTTACAGGTCAGAGTTGACTCAAAAAAGACAATTGCGTAGCATAGGCCTGTGATTCAACATATGCCTGCACTTAACATAATTACATGTTGAAGGTGGCTTTAAGTTTATATTTACTTTTGAGATCGACACCTGAGTACAGTCCAAAGTACCAAATGGCTGTGTTTAAATCCGCGAGCATGCTGGAAGTGATTTAGGTCAGTTGCAGGCTATTCACTCCTTGTGTCTTCATCCTCCACCTTGCCCCTCGACTTTTAGGTGAATTACTGACTTCCTTTTGAAAATATTTTCCCAGTTTGTTTAATATTGTTTGCACAGCTGTAATACTCAGCTGCACATACCTGCTGGCAAACCGGTTCCCCGTCTCCTCTAATCCAGTGTCTCCTAGAAGTCATTGGCTGTGACACAGCTTTGATCCATTAAATAGGACCGATAACTGCACCGTTTAGAGGGTAGAGAGGGGTTGGTGTGGTTTATAGGCAGATGTGCACTAAGCACATACAGTAGCCACTCAGTGGTCAGCTTTTGGTATATAATTCTGTAAGAATACAGTCATATAGGGCCATCCTTTAAGGGCTGAGGTCTAACTGCGCTGTGGAACATATAAATGGCAATTTACAGTCTAGCAAGCTTCATTGTGACTAGGGCGTAAAGTTAATTGCATTACTTGTTACCTTACTTTTGTTCCTTCACAGTTTAAACATTTTTTTTAAGAAGCAATGTCTGAGAATTGTTTGATCTCTTAGGTGATCTCATGGGAAAGCAGACATAAACAAAATGGAGGTGGATGAGTTCTTTAGCAAGAACTCGAAGTGAGATTTTCAGTTTCAACAGTAACAGTAACAGTGCTTGCTAATGTTAGCCTCAGGTTCAAGAATGTTTTGCACTGATTGGCAGTGCCAGCAGCTACTGAAGTTAACATACTAACCAGCTAGCCTTGGCCTTGCCACTTCATACCTCAAGAGGAGATTGTTAAGTCACAGTAGCTTCCAGTCTGAAGAAGTAGCACTGAGGGCGTATTGTAAGCACCAGCTCCCAGTGACAAAAACTGATGGCAGAGAGCCCACACTGATATCAATCCTCCATCAACAGCAGTGAACAAGCCAACACAGAAATGTTCAATATGATGGGATTAACAAATGTGATCAAATTGTAATCACATTACTGAAATCATTTCAAAGCAATTGGAATTCATACAGAAATGAACACATTTTAAGTGAGACAAGGCTGGAACATTTGGAACCACGTAGACCACAGCAACACTCACACATGGTTTCTGACTTTACCTCGAACTTTATTACTAGCCTCCTGCCATTCTTTTGTCTTTTTTGGAGCACATTTTCAGAGAAACACACATTTATGCAGAACGGTTTTATGGGTGTTGTGACATATCCACCAATAACCTCATGCTGTCAGGCAATTGCACCTCATTGGAAAAAGCCTGATGAAATAAATGCTGGCTGCTGACTCCTCCAATTTCACGGCACTCCTCATTGTCACCCCGAGTGCCTTTCCACAGATTGAGATATTTGCAAACTGTCATCTCCCATAAATAGCTGTCTGGTCTGACGCTGCCGGTGCCCCTCTAGCTCTGATTCTGAGAAGCTTTGGTGCACCATTTCCACATCCTCGTCGGTTAGTCTATTAAAAGTCAGAGCTCCTGCAAAAAAAAAAAAAAGGAAGAAGCAGTGACAGTGGCTGACGAGTGATGGAGCAAAAACCCTTTTTAACAACACACAAGCACTCACACAGCTATGTACATACCCTTCCTCACTTCATACCTCGTGCTGTCACTCACTTCCCGTGACTCCTTATCTGACACGCTGCAATCTTTGAACTCCATTAGTGGAAGCAAATCCCTCTCCCTGTCTTTGGGATAAAATGGGCTTTGGCATAGTTCCATGCTGAGATTAAAAGTTGTCATGTCTTGTGTGGCCTCCGAGGCGGAGTAAGTTTTCGCGGCTCTTTAGGATGTTATCTGGCAGCTCATTATTTCATGCACATTTCCATCTGTATCAGATATAAAAAGAAGATAAGAGTGAACTCATTTTATATTTTTTTTTTCTGGATTACAATGTCACAAAAACTCGAATGTGATACATTTTGAGATTTTCTCCAATTTTCCTCTCCTTGTCGTCCCAGCAACTTTTACTTCCACTCTTCCAATGACAAATGGAAATATTTTGATGAGGCTAAAGCTGGGTTTTTTTTTTTTTTTATTACTCCATGAACGAACACACCACATAGGTTTAACAACATGATCTGTAATCATATGCCTGAATGAATGCCATGCTATGTTGTACTGTTTATCCCCTGATAGTAACACCTCACTTTATTGGCAACTGTTCTGGAAACATAATAGCCCACACGGAACTAATGAGAAGACGAAGCAAGGTAAATGTACAGCCAATAACGAATGGACTCAATTTGCCAAAGGAATCTATACGTACAAACAGTGTGAGGCAAAGTGCACATTACAAAAAGCTGGAGGAAGGTGAACCCTAAAACACATTTATTTGGCAATACACTTTTCTGGAGGCCTCATTAGCAAAGGCAGTGTTGAAGCTGAGCAGAAATACAATACCATATCAGATATGGTAGAGGAAGTTAAAAACAAGGTTAATGAGAGGTTTAAAGCACCATAGAGCCATGAAAAATAAACCGTAAAAAGCTGCTTTCGCGACCATTAAAATGCTTGTTCTTTCCTGCTTTTCAAGCCAGTATCTCACTGTTACAACAGGAAATGCAGACAGGCTGTTAGGCAGCAACACAGGCCTTTATGAGCTTAGTTATTACCACTGCTGGCCCACTTTTAATAGCCACATGATCCACCGAGCACACAATGGGCTCTGCCTGATAATATCATAACCAAGTATTTACCATGGAGCCGTTTAAGATTTCCCAGATAAAGCTGAAACACTAGAGCTGCAAATTTGTTAATATCATTAAAAGATGTTACCAGTAACTGAAGCTGAGAGAATATGATCCCTCAAGGCCTCAGTCTGTGGAAATAATTTATAATGTAACAGCTATAAAACATGTACAAGTTATCAGGTTCAAGACCTGTCCCAGTATCTGAAGGCTCCTGTTACACATGGCACTGCCTTTAATACAAGTGGTAAAACAATTAAGGGAAATGGATTTTCCACTGTCCGCTTGTCAGAAATCAGCCTCCCAAGTCTGTCATAAAAGCTCCAATCAGAGTAAGTAGAGGTACTCAGCGAGCACAAGTAATAAAAACTTATTTCACTTTTGTGCATAGGCGCTTGGATCATGGTGGACAGCTCAAGTTTTATTGTGGATGTTCCACATGCATCATAAAAAAAGGTGTTTGCCTCAGGCTTATCCAGGCAAACAAACTGTATCACATCTACAGATGCAATATGCAAGATTTATATATATGAATGAATATATTCATACAATGTTATTAGTAGTAGTAGTATGTGAACCAGTTACCTGCTGGTTACCTGGCTCCCGTGCCAGCGGCTCAATCACCAAAGCTCCCCCAGTGACGTGAGCTAGCTGCATGGCTAACTGAGCTAAGTAGCTAATGGTAGCTACAGGTAGCAGAAGTTGGCTGTAATTCTGGTCATATTATACCCCGATTTGTTTTTCCAGTATGAATTTGATATGACACAAAATCTTACATATTGCACCTTTATTCCACAACTTCTAAACAGCGTGATAATAGCTCCTCACGTACGTGTGGAAATGTACTTGTCACATGTCAAAATTTTAGCTGTGAGCCAATAGTATGCAAAAATGAGAGATTCACTTGTTAAGAAGCCTTTTTTACATGGTGTCATGTGCAATGTTTAGTTAAGCTCTAATCCACATGTGAAAAAAGCCAATTATATATGAATAAACTATGTAGGTCACATGTAAAAAAAACATTTTTCACATGAGGAAGTCACCATTCACATGTGAAAAAGAAGCCATTCATTTGTGAAAATGTCCATTTTACATGTTTAATCATTCTCAGTTCTCGCGGCAATATTTTAGTTTTAGTTTAATCACATTGGATTTCAGGTGCCATGATTTGTTTCTACATGTGAAAGTTCAAATTCAAATGTGATAAAAGCCAACTACATATGATTATAGCATGTGATTCACATGTTAAGATGTTGTTTTAACATGAGGAAATGAGTGAGAAGGGTTGTGAGAAGAGCCAATTATATATCACTTGTGAAAATGTTCATTTTTTTTTCTCGCAAGTTGAGTTTTCAGTTGGCATGTCAAAATAGCCAATCGCGTGTAAAAATACAAATTCACATGTAAAAGTGAAATGCAAATTTCACATTTGACCTCTTCGTCAGGGACACGATTGGTGAAAAGCACTGTGTTGATTGCAACTTTTAACCTGTCACACAGTAAGCTAGAAAAGGGATTGGGTCAATGCAAATGCTTTAACCCTGCCTTGAATTAACTGCATATCAACATTATCGCCGTATGTATAATACCTGTCTACTGCGTATAAGGTGACAGTCGTGTGCATCAAATTAGCTACAGCAAATGGGGCATAATGGCTCGGCAGAAGAAAGGAGGAATGGACGGTCATTGAAGCTGCCATAGTGTTTAGTATCTCCTTTATTGTATTCACAGTGGTAATGTGATATGTCACACTGTTGCTAATACACTTCTGTACGCTGTCATCTGGCTGTAATGCTTATCAGGCCTGTGTTGATGATTTGCCCTCTTGTCAGGGCCAATTATGCTTGGATGTGTCATGGTGGCAGACTGTGCGACTGCTATTACTGGTGCAGGGGGATGACGTGAGGCAGTCACCAACCGCCTGTCCCCTCCACCCAACCTCCAGGTTAGCAGGTGCTGCACTCAATCTTCCCGACTGTGGGGCAATGTAGGGCGAGAACCCATTAAAGTTAGCATGGACTGTCGAATGAGTGGAAATCTTAGCTATTCTTCATGTGACTGGCTGATTTTTTAGACAATTGGCAAGATAAATGTTTCCTTTTTGGGGGCTGTTCTACACGACCTTGCCTCCGCAAGTAAAGCTATGAAAGAAAAACAAGCGTAATTGGTTATTTAGAGGCTTATATTACTGAATAATCTGTTGGAATAGCGCAGAAATCTCCATTAAGCTTTAAATACAATTGTACACATTCTCATTTGGAAAAGCCCTCTAATGTTTGTGACCTTGAATAGTTCAATAATAACATGGATAAAACCGTATTTGACGTGACTGAAATGTTCTCCTCATTCATTCGTGTTTGATGGAAGTTACACCAGAATGCAACACTTGCCCTTGGCTTTCATTAGCCACTTACTCGAAAATGTCTAAATACATCAAGTGCAATGCATGCATCTCAAACAGCAACTGTGCTTTATTAAAAAATGCCATTGTAAAATGTTATTTGCCACGTCTGATAACTCTTGGCATCGGGGCGAGGATATAGGACATAAGCTGTCAAGCCTACGCTGGAACTGCGAAGGTGTTGAATTGCCTTTAGACCGTGATAGTCAATTCCAGGACTAGGACTTTGTAGTGTTTCCCTTTAAGCTTTGTTTGGTTCAGAAACAAGACAGTTTCCCAAAATAAAACTCCTCTCGGTGACCTTCCCTTTCCACTGAGTAGTGCAAATCCCCATTCTCTCTGCCAACACGGACTCATTACTCCCTGTTTTAAAGAGAGCTTTCTGGTCCAGGAGGCCTCATTACAGCTGGAAAAGACACCCATGGGACATGCAAGGAAAACAGTGAAGACCCCCCCTTGAGTAATAAGCCGGCAAACTTCTACACAAGAATCAGTTGAAGAACTTACAAACTGTAAAGCGAGCAGCCCCCCGCTGTTCCATAGGAAAGGTGTCTTTGAGGTGTGCAGATTGTATGGCTCAGTAGTCAGGAGAAGTTCCAAATGCTCCGCAAACTGATTAGCGCTGCACAACGGTTCAAGGCAGCAAAGCAGATACTTTGACACAACTGATGCCTTCACTGTCAAACACAGCTAAGGAGAACATACTTTGAAGTTTTCCTTTTAGCCAAATGTCACCGCTAATACGCTGGTTCTGTCCTATCCCGTTGTCAGAATAAATTAAGAATCCATCATCCTCATTAAATTAGCTTCATTAGTTAAAAAAAAACAAAAAAAAACAAGAAAAAGTAAGAAAAGCTCCCTTGTGAAAACAAAGACTGAAGACTTCGATAACAAATAACTATACATGAAATAAGCCTCATCTCATGCATCAGGAACTACAATAATTGTTGCAACAAGACATTTTAGAACAAGTTATTTTTAGCCGGTGTCTACTGCGTGACCTCACGGCCAGGACTGAAAACACAGCTGTCCGTTTCTCCGGACAAAAAATGTTATCTGAACCAATAAACTTTGGGCAGCAGTTTACTTTAAGAGAAACATTAAGGGACCAAGAAACTCACAATTGAATTTTCCCACAAAGTCTCGCAGACGTTTTTGTTTCAATATTGCTGCAAGCTGTGATTCCCACGTGAAAGGCATCAGCGAGCTGCCTCCTCCTGTCACTCACTGCTAAGGACAGAGAGCCGGGTACGTCAGTGTCATGACCCAACGCTGCAGGCAAGTGTATCCACCCACAACCAACTCCGTAGTGTCAGTTACACAGTCTGGACCTGATCACCATACTCAATCCAACTCCTCTACTTTGGGCCGCTGAACTAAATAAACATACAAAATGAGCTCACAGTGTGAGGGAGGAAGTTGACAACTCTTTCCATGTTTCTTGCAAATAACTTCAGCTTCTCAGAACGAATGACTTTACACACTTTGCATTCGTAGACACGTACTGGCAGCGGTACTATAATTCACACATTTTCCATTACTGGAAAATAAAGATTCCTTTTTTTTAACAAAAGAAAAAGTGTCAACCTGTTTTAAACAGTAAGTCGGCGAGTCTGCCTCTCAGGATCTGATCAGTTTTGGATGACTTCGGTGTCTGCAGAGGTCAGCATTCCCAGCAGTTAACACAGTGGCAGATGGCATCTCCATAAGATTTAGTAACACATGTCAACTGAGGCTCCCTTAAGGGAGTTACCCGGCCCATTTATAGCATCAACTTCAATCTCTCTTCTCTGTAACAACAGAAAGGTGACTGCAGCTCCCGCTCCACATGCAAATGCTCCGTCGCTTTCATTCTCTTAACCATAATGCAACTGTTATTTTTAGACTTTTCATAATTTACACTATTCGTTTAGTGACGAATCTCTACCATATGTAAGGAAATAATTCTTGTTCCTTATATTGTACTGTGCATCACCATGGTATGGTACTTTGCTGTATATTCCAGCAACATGGATGTTCTGTGTTATGAGTTTTGTCTTCTGTCCTTTATTAAAGGACGCTGTTCGGAAAGTGCTGTTTGTGCAAGCAGAGTCCTTTACAAGATAATCCACAGTAGATCATCCTTGGAATTTCTCATTGTTATCTGCATTATTTTTACAATCTGTATTCTTATACAGCGTTACATCATTCACCTTGTTCTTCTACCCCGATCCGCTCTCTACTCAGTAAAACAAGAAAACGACAACAACTGAAGTACAAAAGATCTGTAAGTTAAACAGATAATTAGATACAGAGAGCAACATGATCGTACAGAATCATCTGTCTCCCTCAAGGTCACAGTCAAGGAGGTGCTGTATGCATTAGTAAATAGGTAATAAGTCCCTAAAAATGTTAATAAAGGCATAGTTAACTGGTAAAAAATGCATCATAAGTTATCTATTAATTTAATAAAACAACAACAAATTAATAAAGGTTTAATAATTATGCAATTGGTGAGGTAACTCAATAAATGTGTTTATAATAGAGATATAAACAATTAAAAACTCATTGGGCTTTATTTAACAGACGGACCTATCAGGGCCCTATTATCTATTAACCCATGCTCATGCAAGGCCCTTAAAGAAGCACTACTATGTTTTGGAGAAGAAATTCAAAGTCAGAATTTTAATATTTGAAATATTAATGAAGTAATGATACAAACTCAAGTATCTATTTCCATAACTGAAAAAACAAGCTGTTTCTCAGAGGAATAGAAGGTCCCAAGATCACTGTTTGAAGCTAGAGAGGTGGCAGGGTCCGCCAAATATAATATTATAATATAATAATTCATATTTGTTTATTTAGTTTGTTTAGGTTTAAGAATATCAGTCAATGAAAATATTTTTCTTCTGATTAAAATGTCTTCCCAAAAACTACACAGTGCACCTTTAATATAAAGTGTTACCAAACTATTATTTATATAGGTTGGTATGTCTTATTTATTTAAATTTGAATCATACGTATGACATTCACCACTGACATACATATAAAGCTAATTTAAAAGACACAGTGGGCTACAGATCCCTGACTACAGCACGCACAGTATGTGCTCTGTTCACACTGGTTAATAATTGTGTTTATGACATTAGGGTGCATTGACCGGAGGCGAGAGGCTCCGCACATGAGCCAAATCCACGCTCTTCAACAGGTAGTGTTGAGTCATAGGGGACTGTTTATTGACAGGCCTTTAAATGTTCAAGTCGTTTTAATTGATCAGCCCCAGGAGCTCGCGGGCTGCTAGTCAGAGGGTGCAGGGGAGCTGTAGGGCACGGGAATTTAAGAGCCATTAGGCACAAGTGAGTGCACAATCGTTGATGTGAACAGATTATTGTGGCTGGTCAAGCCTTAAAGAACACTGATCGCAGTGATTATCTTTTCACCCGGAGCACTCAAAGTGCACTGACACTGGCAGAACATTTAAGAGATGTCCAGGATGAAGTGCAACCGGAGAGGGTCCTCTCACCAGAGCGGTTCAATGTGCCATGGCCTACCGCGGTAAGTGGCTCGCTGTTGACAGAAGGTCATGTTAATTTTGCTAAATTTATTAACCCACAAGGTGTGATGCCTACTGTAGGCTGACAGCGTGACGACGTGTTTGACTAACCAGTGTAACAATAATTCTCTGCTTTTACCAGGCAAGTGTTAAAGTAATTCATCCTGTAGCAGAAGGTTCGCCGGTTCAATGTCTGCAGCGTATACTATGTCCAATCTGTTATCGGCCTTCAGATATGTTGCATTCTTTATTTAAGATACCGAATTCATATCTGCATTGCAAGGTAGTCTAGATAAGAATGTTACCTGAAGGCAAAAAAAAAAAAAACAAACTGTGAGGATTTCTACAGTAGCTGTCCTTGAAGTGAGAGCCTTTTTTTAAAAAGCTTAGGATATCACCGCGGTCAGACGCACTGCAGCAAGATGGATCTTAAACACTATATGTTGATTCATGTTACACATCGCTTTTACAGCGGCTATCATTTTAAGTCTAGATGCTCCGATGGAAGACACTGAGTTATTTCTGTAATAAAAAAATAATAAAAAGTGCTTTGTGTTTGCTGTGCTGTCAGAGACTTTTTGTTTATCGATACCCATAGCAAATTCTGTTTGAGTGACAGAACATTGCAAAATGCCAAAGTTGGAGAGAGCTTTCAAGTGGAGGGAAATTGAGTATGCAAGACTGACACTGACTGATTTAGCAAATGTCAAGCAGTTATCTTGAGCAACAAGAGCCACAATCATAATCGGAGAGGCTCACTTTCAAGTAGCTGTTGAAAGAGGAGATATTTTAAAAAAAGATGTTTCATCTACTTTCCCGTTCTGCTTGCGTCCATAATTCTGAAGATTTCTGCACTTCTGTTTTCATAATGATAGATATAACCTTGATATTCCAGATTCCTTAAATCACATGACTGGGAAAAATATCTGCACAAACTTTGGATGCCACAGAGAAAAATGTGCACAGCACCATTCTTAGTGTATCTGAGCTGTCACTGAGTTGTCAGAGTACAGTGATGCTGACAATTGATTCATGTGCAAATGTCTCCGCTCCCCGGATGGCAGTCAGAGTATATAAAACTCACTTTTCCCTCTGTGAGAATGACAGGATGCAGTGAGTCAAGACAACAAAGCTGTCACAAACAGCTGTCTGCACTGACAATTATCAGATTTATTTATTGACAACGATCGGGCAGAACCACTCCATGAAAAGCATCGTCTGAAGACAGGGACATCCTCTCCTGTTAGACAGGATGGACAACTATGATAATACACTGCACACTTACACTGATAGGATGTTGTCAATCACCTCCTCTTTGAAAGGCTGCAGACTGATGGCTGAAAAATTCTTTGAGGCACTCGTTCATTACCTTTCACCATCCTCTGAGAGGAGAGAGCTCCCAGTCAAGCCAACGTAGAGTGCCAGATATTGAACTGGGTCACAGAAAAATAATGTTCAACTAAGTGAATTCACTGAAAAATAGCCCCGATAATGAAGATCTATTGTGTTAAGCACATAATGATCAAAAGGCTAACACCATTACAGACCCAGACTCACCTCCGTGTCATATTGGCTCTCCGAGGACAGCTATACGTGCATCTGAAGAAACACAGAGTGGAGGCCACCACCCCCATGTGGCTTCTGTACTTCTGGTCACAAATGCAGTGCCCTGCGGTTAATTTAATGATCTCTCTATCCAAAACCCCCTCTCAAAGGTGAAAGTAATAGTACTTGTAACCCTACTTGTTTGGTGGAGAGCAGGCGATGCATGTGACTTGGCTGTGGGGGACATGTTTTAATCCTGGCGGCTCGTCTCTATCCAGAGGCAATGGCCCTTCATGTCTCATCATTTCTTTGCCGTGCCCCACTGCTACCCATTACATAAAGAGGCTGCACTGTTTGTTCACTGCTGTAAGTGTCAGACCTATCTGAGGAAGTTCATTTGTATTAGTGGATGCACACAGCATGCTCTGGCACTCACTCCTTATGGGATGGATGTATACTGAGGGCCACCAGCTGATTTGGGTAACAAGGTTTTCCAAAGAGCAAATATTTGACTCGAGGTGGCTTCCAAGTGGTGCTGAATAAGAAGTACGTAATGAATAGCATGGTATTGGATTTTTGGCTTTGTGTCGTGACACACCTAGTGGCAAATCCTACTTGTCCTGATAATGTCAACCATTATTTGCCCAGAATATTTGCAGCTAAAGATAGAAAGTGGAACTACTGAATCCAAATGTCAGCAAACCATTGCTTCTTAGTCTTCTCAGAATTTTATAATATGAAGGGGAGACGCTCTAGGTAAAAACCTTATATTTTCGTCCACTGTAATCTCACACATTTTGAGTTTTCGGGTTATCTTGCTGCCATGATATTTATTTATCCCAATTTAACATTGGGATAAATACACAAAGAAGACCTGTTGTGCATTATATTTTTTTTTTCTTCCTTCAGTGTTTCACATAGGTTTTTCTGCATATAATAGATCTTGACAGTTCAAAGTCCACACAAACAGAAGCTCCTCTCTCCCACAGAAAACACTGCTTCCGAAACAGTCAGTAGTCCCGCCTTTAATTGCGTGACTTTGTGACATCGCAGTACGTCACAGAATCACAACATTTGCATGATGTATGCCTAGCGGCTAGTTTGGCATGTAAGAATTGATTTAGCATATGTGCTCTGTTGTCGTAGCAGTGCTGCATCAGGCATGTGTGAGCTGACCAATCAGAGAGGGCTGGGTATTCAGGAGGCAGGGGGCCTTAAAGAGACAGGAGCCAAAACAGAGCATTTCAGACAAAGGGGAAATACAGTGCTGCAAACACTGGACAGAATGAGAAAACTGATGTTAAACACTGAAGCATGTACTTTTCTAGTAGTAACCCAAAATAAAATTCTGAACATGAAAATTAGGATAAATATATCACCTTATTTCTGTTGTGGAACCATATGCAAATTACTGCACATTTAATCAGACAGTGCCTCATTTGCATACTTAAGCATAAAAATATCAGAAACTCATAATACAAAGAAACAAGTGTCTTAACTTAAGTAATCAACTGGGAAAGTTTCATGTTGATTATCTATTAGTTACAATCTTTACCGCATAGTGTCCTCCCTTCATTTTTTGGGTGATCAAAGTGCCCCTTTAATAATTTTACTCTCATTTGCCATCTGTTCTTTGGGAAAAGCAATACAAATACTTCCTACATTTTAGAGGTCAAATTATTCATATTATTATAATCATATCCTTTCCCCGACTAGATACTAGTCAAACAGCAGGGAACAAAGACAGAGATTTGGGATTTAATTTGGTTATTCAAATCAGTATAGTTGACATAGCTGTTCTTCCTCCTCTGTCATAAGAAATTACCATTGCTAAGAACACCAGGAACACCTGCACATGGAGCCTTAATACAAAACAATATTTCGCTAGAATATTTCTTGAAAGCAGAGCGAGTTGAACATTCATCGCCCTGCTGTGTTTACCAACTGAATTGCTCGAGCCAACGTCAGGGATGTGCTTTAATGTCAGACATGGATGTGATGTCATTGAGCCCTCCAGATAGATAGTGCCCATACACTAGCTAGCAGATTACTTTTTTTCAATTGTGTCTTGAGGGATTTATCTTCACATGGAGTGGCTGATAACTTACCACAGAGCTGATACCAAACTTTTTTGAATGTTATGCTGCATCTCCTGCTCAGCTGAAGTACACGAGTGAGGTCTAAATGCCCTGAGAGGATACAGAAATGCTCCAAAGCCCACGTACGAGCAGGAATCATGCCTGTTGTCCATTTTGTGGATCATTTTGTGTCTGAATAATCGCGTGCATTCTGGATGCTAATTTTACTGCGTTGAAAGTCTAACTGGCATTTTTTCCGTTCTATTCCTAGATCACAAGCAGATGATCCATCCTTACTGTCAAGCACATATTCGTCTCCACATGACTCCAACAGAGCTTTTTCTTCGGGCAGAGTTTGCACTTGTTGTTTTTCATTGTATTTCTTTGAAAAAAATGTGAGTTTAAAGGAATCAGTGTCGCAGAAACAAATAAGTACCACACTTGAAATCTATTTCACTCCAGGTAAAGTAAGAGTTTAAGGGCTGCGGCAATAGATGAGTGCAGAATTGCTGTAAATCACACTTTGTTTTGACCTTTGTCATGTGTTAATGGTCTCATTTTAGAATGATCTTTGAAAAATGTTTTTTAATGGTGTTTTAATTTTAACAAGTCAACCACATGAAGCAGGATTTTTGCTCCTCTGTTATGATCTTGCTCGATGACCAGTGGAAAGATGCAGCCGGGTCACCAGGTTGGCAGTTAATGTTTCTGCAAACAACTGATACGTTTACATTTGTGCTGTGTACTGTATTAAGATTTCTCCAAAACGTGCCATTCTATATTCACTTATATGAGTTAGTCTTCTCTACCTGTTCCACTGTGCTAGCCTAGAGTACATTTTAGCATGTCACAAATACAGTTGAACCATTCTAATTCAAACGGTTTTCATCACTAAAGTAGCAACAGGATGTAAACACATTTTACACTGCAGTGAGGCAGGCATTAGTATATATACATTGACTAAAGTATTTTGGGAAATGTAGGATTCAGTTTGGATTTGTCATGCAATAATCACGAAAGTGAACTTCATCCTCAACCTCAAACTATCCCCACTGTGATAACCATACTTTGGTCATAGAAACGGGCGTTTAAGAGATATTTACAATAGGAAATATAAATTGTGCAAATGGGCATGGTATCATAATTGGTTTATATAGTTAGTACAGTTCAGCACCTGTGTTAAATATGGCTCTGCTCTACACAAGTGTCAGTGAGTCATAACAGTGTGACAATAATTTAGCATGAAACAATTCCAGGACCCTGAAAACCGAAGCAGCTAAATGAAATTCAGCCATCTTTACTCTTATTTTTTACACTTGTGTTTTGACTAGTGCGGCGTGTCAACAGACATGTCAGCAAAAAACTTGTTAAAAATGCTGTTTATGTGTGGATGGAAAATACTACAAATATAAACACCTCCAGGACCTACAGTAGGTATACACACAGTACAGTGCAGCTTTTTTCACTCCAGCACGGTAGTCCCACTCTTCTTAAGAAAGTTTTCAGTGGCAGAGAAAGGACTTAGTACATTTAATACATTGCACTTCAGTGACTTTCGTCTACAGCTATGGATTGGTAAACAAATCATTCTCAAATTATGCCGGGATGGCTCATTTTCTTATTGAGTCCCAGGTGCCGCTATTTTAATCATTACCTAATTGTCTGGCTGCTCAATCGACAGCATAGAGGCCTCCCACTCTGATTCTGCTGACTCTGGCAGGGCCTCCAAGATCTGGGTTAACCTTTCGATGTCCATTGACGCTCCACAGGCTGATGATGATTGATCGAGGTGGCCCTTGCTGTTAGATAATACCTAATCAGCGTTCGGAGTAATTTGTGTAAATGAGACCTCATTATTGATGGTAGGCAACTTTAGGAGCTTTCATGCACGCTGAATCTAAACAGGGATTGGATCAGCAATAAAACTTTGCTTTGTGCCTCCTGCATCCCCTGCTTGAGATTGAGGGCAGGCAGGCCGGTTGAACTGTTGAATGGCAAATAAGTGGGAGAAGATGAGTTGACAGGGTGCACGTAGAGAATGAGAATGCATGTGCCTCCTACAAGGCTATGATATGTTGAATGTGTTATTCTCTCTATTTAATTATTCTAAAATAAGATTACCATTCAAAACAATGATAGCAAAATCTTCATTGGGCAAATAATGCCGCCTTGAGTTTCCTTTTTTTTCCCATTTACATATTCCTCATAATACGACTTAGATTTGTTCCCTCTTATCTTAATTGAGCTATCTGTGATGAACCGGGGGAAAATAATTTTCCTTTCCATAAGACGACTTACTCTCAGAAACCATTCTGTCAGCACCCTGGTGAAATAAGTCCAAGCAGGGTATTAAAATGATAATAGAGCGTGTGGGTGCTTGACAAGCCGTCCACGGTGGAGATTATGAAAAGTAACTATTATATTCAGCTCTTTACAAATCTCAACTCTGGTGGAAACGGCTGCCAAAAGACAGACAAAAAGTCAGCATCTGGACAGCAGTGCCCATGGATAATAAGCCCGGATTGGATATACACCATTATAATCATATACTGTACCAACAATTACCTTTTGATAAAAACATCTGTCCCATCATCTGGTTGCTGTAGCTCTAATTTTATCATTAGGTTTGCCGGTCATGGCAGCTTTTTTTTATAAAATCAGGGTGGAACGCTTCAGGTGCTGCCGCTTCTGAGATGTTGATGCTGGTGGATGGATGGTTGCCCCAAGGACATGGCCCAGTCCTGGCCTCTATAGATGGAGCTCTGGCCCGCCACTCACAGCACGAGTCCCAGGCTTTGACATGACGACACCGGGCCTTGATGATGATTGATCATGTTGTTTTCTTCATTACTTTAAACCCAATCAGTGCTTGCTGTAATTTGAGTAATGATGGCTCATTATTGGCAATTGCAGAGTTTAAGGGCTTCTTTATTTTGGCCCACCAGTGGACCCTTTGGGACAGCATTAAAGGATCAATGATTTTTCCCTCTTTCTGCATGGGCCCTGCTGGCCGGGAGATTCTGTTTCAACTGTGAAGTTCAAAATAATGGCTTGTGATATTAACAGCTATGTCATTTCACTTTGCAAAAGACAAGAATCGTGACAATAAAACTTAATCTCCTGTGTAAGAAACCAGAGGGCCATCGCACTGACCATGATGATCTTCTCCTTGATTTGATCCATACAGATAATGGTGCCACATACCAGTAGATACAGTTGCATGTTTCTGATCTTATTTCAATACAATTATGGTAAATGGACAACAAGTGATGATGAAAATACAACATGTGAAGTGGTGCTGGGCACTTTATTAACAAGCTGTTAATGAATGACTCATTAAACAGAAAACACATAAATTATACTGAGTATCGCAGCAGGTGTACTTATAATAATTTATTAATTACAGACTTGTGATATCATATTAAAAAAATCATAGATAGATAGATAGATAGATAGTTAGATAGATAGATAGATAGATAGATAGATTAATAGACTATAACTTCACTTTGCTGCAGACTTGAACCTTTTCAGTCAGCATGTCGCCCTTAAAAAACACAGTGTAGGTGTAATGTTTGATGTTCAACACTTAAATGGGACATTTTACAGCTACAGTACATCACCGAACTATAATACTGTCATCATTATTTTTCTTAGTCTGGAAAGAGTCTTTAATATTTGTGCAAAAGCTCAATAACCAGGCGGAGACATTTCAAAGCTGGAGCTGATCAAAGTGTGGAGAGCACAAATGCATCTCTAAGATCACTCTGAACAAATAAGACTTATATATATATACAGTATATTAATATGCAAGTTTCTGATTAAAGACGAGAGTCACACTCATGTTGAAAAATCGATGTGTCGCGGTGCGAGGTACACAAGAATTACACGTCATCTGAGGTCTGACGGTGGAAATGAAAACATCCTTTGCTCACAGAGCGTTTTAAAGCTCCGGCTGGATGCTTATAAGCTTTGACACGCATTTTGCGTCGCTGATAATCAGCTATTGATCCCAGCCATACAGATGTGGCAGTGAGAGACAAATAATCAAATGGCGCGGTTATTAAAAAGGATATGCAAAATATGAAATGTGACAGCTTAATTAAAAGTGGGCTGATTACAAAGCGAAATGACATTGAGCTGTGATAGAGGCCGACATCTGAATATCAGCACTCTTGATATCGGAAAAATAAAACAATCTATTACCATTTCCAAAGCTGAATGCTGTGGCTGAGCGTCGTCTATAGTGGCACTCGAGTAAAAAAGTACATCTAAATGAAACAGTTGCTGAGGTAGGAAAGGCGATCATATATTCTTAGATGAGGGAACCAAAGCTCATCTGACCTCTGTTACAAATACTGTGCAGGTGTTTAACAAAACAATCACAGCGGAGAGCATTTCCAATTTCACTCGATGCCAACAATCAATCATAGAGTCCAAAAGATGGGACGTAGCAACAGAGGCACGGCGAAACCATTAATGAGCCTTTCTAGTGCGGGGAGACACAGATGCTGAGGGAGACCCGAGCAAAGGGAATTGTAAAGAAAGGTCATGCCACAACTTTACACAGTCTGATCGGAATCAATAGAAAATTTGGAGATAGAATATCAGCAGTCCAGCAGGAGGAATCAGCGGCACAGAGGGTGATTAATCATGCTAACACTTTATTATTGCTGCTGTTACTCGTAGGGTCACAGCATATGTGCGCAGGGCACTTCGAAAAAGCAAATAGAGAAACAAACTATTGTCGCACTTCACTTTGATGTCGCCGTAATGACCAGACTATCACACACTGTTATGAAATTTACCGCATGAAAAGAAGAATTTCCGCGAGACACATGAAAGAATCTACGGCGAGTCTATGAAGTCTATAACAATTCTTGTTTGTAGCCTTGACAATGTTGATCCTGTGAGGCACTAATGCCCTGAATTAGAGCAGATGAATGGGCCACTCTCCTGGTCATGACAGGGTTTCACTAGCCATCTAGTCTCTGCCTTTTCATCTTATTCCCTTTGGTGGATCCCCCGGTCCAAATGTTGTCCCCTTTCTTCTGGTCTCAATTTCTGCTCATCAAAAGAAAGGTGAACATATGTCCAAATCCCGTGGCCTCAGCCGCAACATACTGTGTCATTAGGGCTGAAATGGGAGGGTTTTGCTGAAAAAACACACAAGCGCAAGCACAGACACACACACACACACACACACACACGTACACACACTTGGTCTCAAACGCACCATAATGGCGGATAAAAACACAAAAAAATGTACAGCACAGGCATCTTCACACACTCTGACATGCACACGGTGGACACTGACACACACATGCACTCACACACACACACACACACACTCACACACACACACACACACACACAGAGGTATTTGATGTTCTCCCTGTTTGAAGCCAAATTCTTGTTATCACTGCTAGCTCTATACCGTGCTCCATTTCCCAGGTTTTTGAGGAGAGTCCAGGGCTTTCATCTGAGAGCCACCGTCTATGCAGAAGCCAACAGTCTCAGAACCAGTGACATACTGACTGATGGTTAACATTCCCAAACCCTTGCCTTATATTAATACATGACAGAGACCACCATAATACCAGGTGAGTGGAAACAGCATGCGAGCACACGTACACTCCCTCTCCCAGACACAGCGAGACCTATGCAAATCCGACTCCCCCTCTCTTCAAACGGCAGCCATATCTGCCCTTTCCATGTCATATATCATCTCTTTATTAAGTCTTTCTGCACACCTCAACCAACAGCAGCCCTCTCCTCGCCCACTCCTTGTAGCTCTGTAGAGAACCACTTACAGACAGAGTAGGTAGACGTTGGCCATTAAGCCTTGTTGCTGCCATTTCCTGTCTCTGTATTAGCAGAAGCTTGGACTTTGAGCAGCAGGGACTTGAAGAGGGCGCCGCTTCCACTCGTACAAAACATCTGGGGTGTGGGGGTGGGCTTCAAGCGTGGTCCAGACTCCGAATGTTTTTAATTTTTCACTTCAGTGAGGGGCCTTCCTGAATTTAGACAGCGTGGAAAGAAAAAGAAAAAAAAGAAAGAAAATGAGACTACAGAATGACTAACTGCATTCGCAAAGAGTCCGAGTGAATCATTAAAGTCCCAGTGAAACGGCTGATCGAGTGCTGCGGCTCCGGCGTAGTTACTGAGTGAACTGGGTGACTGTTCAGGCTGAGACTGGGTGAACAGGAACCACTAACCAGCTGAGGGCAGGTACTGGCAGCTAAGTACTTTAAGCAGCACTTAGCGCTGACTTTAGCCCCAAAGCTACCAGTATCTGTCTATTAGGAAACTCACCCCGGTACTGTTTCTGACCTTGGTCGTCTGAGGCCCCGTATCTCCCCCCGGTCCAGAAGGTGTTCGTTAAGAAGCTGCTGGCTGTCAGCACGTTTGTTTGCAGTTAATTCAGCAACAAGTAAATATATCTGTCCAGAGCTGCTCGAGGGCAGCGGAGGGAAGACCGGCGTGTATTTTCTCCATAAAACATGACCCAGTTTCACCCAAATCATCGCCAATTTGTACAGTAATCTACGAGGTCCGGTCAAGAGCAAAACTCTGCTCCGGTGGCTTTCTTCTTTTTATACATCCATGGCAGAATCATAAGATAAAGAAATCCTTTATTGGACAAATAATTAACACACATCCCTGAGTGCAGGATGACTCATCGACATTTTTAGTGTGGCTCCAGGATGTTCCAAACGCTAAAATTCTGTTAAAATACCTTCAAAAGGCTTTCTTTTGCCATCAACAAATGGTGTAAATAAAGCATTATAATTCCGTTTCAGCTGGAAGAATAAAAGACATCTAATTACTGTGGTGATGAGGTGATAGATCACCCGTATTATGTTTTATTTTTTTTGCATTTATGAGCAATTAGACAGGCAAAAACATATTTGCTGAGACAAAATAAATATATTTTGCTTACAAGCCAACAGAAAGTGAATGTAAGGCAGAAATCATTATTCTAATGCTCAAACTGAGACAAAGACGCTAGACTCGAAATAAAGAAATGCTCTAGTTGCACAGTAAAATGAATTCGCTCATGTTTGCAAAACATTTGGAGGCTTGGTTGATACTTGCACTCGGGGTCACAAATCTGAATGTCTGGTAGAAACAGTCGATTCAAAAGGATCACAAAGCTGCGAGCCACGTCACATCTCCTGTGCGGGTCAGTTTGTGCTCCTGCAGATCAGGTGTATGTGAAACTGAACGGTGAGACGCAGCTAATGTGACCGCTTCCTCCATTCTGGACTCTCTCTGTTCTCTCAAGTGAGCACCGTGAAGGCGCTGTGCAATTAGTAAACACTGTTAATCTGTGTAAAAAGTTGAACCCTATGCAAATCAACTTCATCCTGGCAGGCAAATCCACTGATTGCAGCGATTTCTACTGAAACTGATTTATTTCGTTGCGAAATGTTTTGCTGGACCCTCGAGCTAAAGCCAGCAGTTGACGCCTCTCTCTCTCTCTCTGTGGCGAGATCGGCTTCCGGCGGGCTCGTTAGATGACAGAACATTTTTTTGGGTTGTGCCCTCCCTTGAAACCTTTTTCCAAACATAAAGAGATTGTTTATGCCAAATGTCCGCTTTCTAGTTTACATTATCCAGGAGGACTTTTTAGGGTTAGATTCCCTCCCGCAGTCGTTAGGACGGGAATGGGAGTCCCTGTTGACCCCTGAAGATAATAGGAAGGGAAAAGGTAGAAAGATCCGGAAGTGTTCTCTCATCGTTCCTTTAAAATCCAGCCAATATCTGCAATATCAGCTATTAATATAGTGAATTTGCATCTCCTTCTGGACAAATAAATGGCTCCAAACTTTCCATCCATGCGCTGCCTATCAGCAAAAGATTAAAAAAATGGTAGAGACAGAAAAATGGAGCTTTAAAGGCAAAGCGAGAGCGCGCGAGAGAGCGCTACAGAGGACAGGGTGGGGGTTGAGGGTGTACTTAACTCTATTGTTCTAAAAATGTTCACTTCCTTTTTGAACACATATTTGATTTACTATTTGGCAGGATTTCAATGCACTTTTACCCTCCATTTTCAGCAGAGGAGGAGTTAGTTGACACTCTCAATTCAGAACTCGACGAAAAGCTGAGGGGATCCCTGGAGGATCGCTCATTCATTCAGCATTCCCATCAGCCCATTAGACTGGCCATCAGCCAACATAACTGCTTCCTGTTTCTCTAAGACACCTTTTTCATCCTCAGTATAATTCAGTTGTTTGAGAAACTTCCAATGGGAAGAGGGTAGTAGATTACTTTAGCCTGAGGATTCTCGTACATTTAACAAACCGGAGCAAATACCAGGAGGACGGTAGTGCATTCATTCCCGCTATTCATCGCCTACTCAAAAGCCCAGAAAAAAGGATTGGATTGAGATTTGAATCCGAGGCGTGAGCTGCACCGGAGTTTGTTGCAAAAGTGCCTCAATACGCGGTGTAAGTGAAAAAGTAAAGGGTCAACACGTGTAATTGGATTTCACAGATGCAACCACTTCCACCGACTGTCTCTTTGAAAAACGAACGGCGTGTGAGTGCATCGCTGACTGAAAGTAGACACCTTGTGCATGATACACAGGATTATTGGAGATTCTCATTGTGGGATATTTCTGGTGACTGTGAGTAAAATATCACACTTATTGAAAAATGTTACCAAGTCTTATTAACGGGGGGGGAAAAAAGTCTTAGTTATTTGCATTTAGTCACATTTTACACTTGAAATGAATGCCAGATTTTGGTCAGAATTAGTTTCACGTTAGATTTAATATTCGGGATAGCACGTTATACACAAGCTCTGCAACTAACAAACAGTTTCACTGTTGATTAATCAGCCGATTATTTTTCAGTATTAATCGATCCATTGTTTATTAGTCTATAAATGTGAAAAAAGGTCAAAAATGCTGATCACTGACGTCCCCCGAAATACGACAATTTCTTCTGTTGTCGCAAACTACAGTCCAAAAACCTAAAGATCCTTCATGTACCATCATAAATGACAAAAAAGAAGCAAATCATCACATTGAACAAGCTCTGACCAGCAAATGTTTGACATCAATGCTTGCAAAGTGAATGAAACGAATATGAAAATCGTCGTCAATAGTCAACTCATCGTCGCCGCTCTACCCCTCACACTCCTTCGCTCACATCACTTGCTGTTTGTGGAAACCAGCGGACGACTGTTTTTACATGCTGCACATTAACCAAATTGAAGTACAGAGGGCGAAAAACGGAGGAACAGAACAGTGTTTTTTTTTTATACATGTAGGGCATAAATTATGTCCGATCGTGCAAGCTTCATGCCACCGTCGAACAGCTAGTCAATGGAGAGGGCAGGGAGAAGCAATGGAGCGAAGTAATGTGTAATCTTACTACTCAATGGGCTGTGCCCAGCAACGGGCCTCTGAATGCTGGAAGTGTCAGAGAGATAAATAGCAGAGTGTCCCCCTCGAAAAACATGATTAATACCCCGCCTGGTGACGCTGCTGAAGATGAAGTGGGAGCAGCTGGCTCAGGCAGCGTAGGCACGCAGGGAGAGGTGGGAGGGGGGACGGGAGCGAGCGCAGCGGAGCAGAGAGGGCAAAGAGTAGGACACACTGGCAGCTAGGGGAAAGGAAGGCAAGGCAAGGGCAATCCGGGCCACCAAAGGCACTGGGACCCCTACCTCCCCTCATCTCCCCATGTACGCAGCTTTATTTCCGTTTTTGTGTATTTCGTCATGGTTTAGCACTTAAATAATCCTCAGCTCCTCGCTTACTGTTTGTGTACACAAACACACGCAGGGCCTCGGTGACACCGCTTCGGTTTCTCTGCACGAAGGAGAAGCCTGCGTCCTTTAATAATGCGAATCTTACAGGAAATCAAGGCCACCAGGAAACTCATCGCAATTCAATTAAACAGGCCACCAGTTCAGAACCTGGCCATTTATGACATCCGGAATATAACGAAATCTCACACTAATATGTGGCACTCAACCCTGTTTTTACGAGGGTTATTAACATGAGTGTGCACAGGGGTGAGAGCTGCATGGGGCGATATGCTACAGAGCACTTTCACGATGCGCCCCCCACCCCCCCCACCCCTGAATGAAAAAAATCGCATTATGCATTGTTTAACACCAAATGTCAGCTTTTTTTTATAGCTCTGTAACCACTCATGTATCAGCCTACACCTCAATTGTTACTCACCAGACAAAGTTTTGTCAGTCAGTAAAAAATTCCAGTTCCTATTGAATACAGTGTCCCCCGCTGAGTGGGGGCCTGTTTCTGTGGAAACAGTTGAAACTCTCCTAACGCAGTACAGAACACATGGAGTTATTGGGTCTGTTTTGTTGTGTAAGTAAACATGTCGAGGGGTGGGCTACTTTTTCATGGTTCAGGGGCCCCAACCCTCCCCTCACACAATTAACTTTTCCAGTGTAATGAGATGATTGATATGCTGGAAGTGTGTGCTTTAAGGAGATATTAATCATTCCCTCTGGTAATTTTAATCATGCGTTCCATCATCCCCAGCTGCTGAGGATCACCTTCCTAGCAAACAAAGGGCGGCCACGCCACTTGCATAGTCATTCTGTTCTAGTTTAACTTTATTTTATGCTGGTTCCTCCCATCTGTTCGCACAAGCCTCCACAGCCCACGTTGCACGTTGACAAGCTGGGGAAGCAGTGTGTGGGTGGGTGATTGTATGAGTGTGTGCGTGCGCATGTATGTGTGTAAACTTTAGAAACACAGGCATCTTTGAAATGGTAAATCTAATCCTCCAGGTCCGTGACTAGTTGGTACACCGCCACCAGCCACCTCCACTAACACGTACAGTAATGCATACAAACAGCGGGCACACATACACACACGCGCGCACACACACACACACACGCGCACACACACACACACACACACTCGCACGCACGCACGCACACACCCGCTTGGGCCCGCATCGTCTCAAACACACACAGCCATTGTGACACACACACACATACTGGCGCGCACACACATATACACAATACACACACATACACCACATGGTGTGGGCAATATGTCAGAGCAAAGCATAATTTGGCATTTGAACCAGTCACTATTATTGGAAGTATGAAGAAATGCTGCAGGGAAGATTTGTTTAGATGACAAACAACTTGGAAACTCTTTCTCTCCCTTGACTGCGTTGAAAGTCAAAGAGACTTATATATTCCCAAAACACTGATTAGTTCATGTTGAGTGCCTCCATTGTGCCGTACTGTACCTTTGCGTGGTTGTTCCGTGTTTTTACCTAAGGCGATGTAAGATTTGGAAGGGTATTCCACAATCAGAGACATTTCTCCCATGACTTTTATTCAGCTGCTGTTCTGTCACAGTCAAGGCCACGGGGAAGCTAGCGGTGATCCGGCGGTGCGTTCAAACGCAGAACAGGACGATACTGACTATACAACGGCAAAAAACATGTACCGACTCAGTGGGAAGTAGAGAATCTAAGCGCTTACAGGAGGTGAATTATAAGCAATACAGAGACCGCAATGTCACCCACACAGTTTGAATACCGGTAGCAAGCGTCATCCAGTTGCTGCCCTTGTCGCTTTCATATACACTATGTCATACATCTCACTTCCCTCTAGCAGAGTCAATATCTAATTTCAAACTTGTAAGCTCACATATTTGGCAAATAAAACAGATTCACACGATGTTTGACTTGATAATTGTCAGATCATTTCTCCAATCAGCCTCTGTTTTTGCCACATAATGTAGTAAACAAAACCATAAAGCTCAACAAGGTTGCGCAAAAATTGCTGCCTGTGCTCAAACCAGCGACAGCTCCAAACTTCCACTTGACGAGTGTCGTAAATGCACACTTAATCATGTGCAAAAATTAATGACAACCAGCTGACAGATATTCCATCATCAATGCAGAAGTTTTTGAAAGTTATTGAAGGGGGCTTGCCTGCTTGTGCACAGATTAGCATTGCCTGCATGCAGTCAGAGGCCAATGCAAAGCAGATAGGTTAATCCCCAGGACGAATTGATAGGACACATCCCTAAATGCTCTGAGCTCCGCTGCTTCTAAAACCCATTAATTGTGCCCAATATGAAAAAAGTAATTTAATTTTTACATCAAGTCCGGCTTCATCTGTTATCTGTGGCACACTTCTGCGGAGTACATAAAGGTAATAGAGGTTTTCAGGGGCTATTCCCCACTTATTATCTAATAATGATGAATGAATACGCCGGGAAGTGACAGGTGTTTAGATGCAGTGGAAAGGCCTCTATTTGCAGCTTTCCCTGGAAATCAGTTCTTGTTCACTTTGAGGCCGTGCGGTAACTTTAGCGCACTGTGTATCTTACTTAAAAACAAAGGAAAGACTGCAGCTTTATATCTCAAGAGTTAAGAGCAAGACATCCAAAGAGTATTCAGATACAGACCCTTGCATGATAAAATGTTAATCAGGTAATGATGTCTGTTCTGACAGTTTTTGTACTCTTTCGTACTAAGTGACTATTTGATTTTTAAAATCTTACTTGAATTTCCTTTATATAACCAACTCAGCCCAGTCACCAGGATAAAATATTGGCAGTTGATGTTTTTTTGCAAACCATGGATATGTTAAAGTTTGTCGTAACATATTGACATTTTTACGAAACGTGTCATATCACATTCACAGTACCTGATGATGACCTGACTTTCAGGTCAGGTCACAGGGTTCGCAAGCGAGTGACTGCCGGTCGAGGCCTACGTTTAACATTTGGCAAAGTGACACCACTGGATATTCTTAAGGAGACATCGGTACAATCTGTAGCTGTGTTTATGTTCAACAAAAAAAAAAAATTTGATTTTTAATAGGAAGTCAGGCCATTTGCATCTGTGTTTGTGGTAACAAAACCAGGTATTTCTAACAAAAAAATAGGGATTGTGAAGCCAAAAACGACGATGATGATGATGTTTTCCCCTGGCTAACCAAGTGGTCCTTGTGTCTTAACCTGACCAGCCCAAGAGCACAGCATTGTTACAAGAGAAAAAAATAAAATTTAACCTTAAAGAGATGTAAAGGTAACCATCAGGGAAATTAGTAATTTAGCAGAGATATTCTTAATTCTCTGAGAATGTATTATGGCGGTTTTATGACAGAGGCTTAAATTTGGCACCAACCTATAACTTTTCAGAAACAGTAACAGTAACACTTATTACACATGTTACCATTGACATGTTTCTTTATTTTGCAGGACCATATTCTACAACTACTAAACCGTTAACTTAGCATTTTCCCTCAGTAAACTCCTAATCACTGCTTATTGACAGTAAGTAGTTGAAGTTGTTATGACCTTAATATGCTTTGCACAGTATGGGCCTTTCAAGGTGTTAGTACCACGAGAAAAGTCATTCTCTCTGAATAGCACGTCACAAATATGTTCTATTCTTATGTAACAAAACAGTGTGAGTGTTAATAGTGTCCAGACAACTCTAAAGGAAGTCTTTGTCAAACTGCTAATTTTTCTTATGAATGCCCTAGTTGTAGAATATGGTCATGCAGAATAAGGCGTTAATAAGTGTTTTACAGTGACTAACAAAGCGCTTATCATGCATGCTAATAAGCAGCTAGTTAATGTTTGATATGTGTTCTCTGATCCAACTTTTCATGCAAAATACAAAGTAATTTAAACGTGTTTTCAGTAGAACCCATTAACAACAGACTCTTCTGTGAAGACTTATGGGGCCGACCTGAACAAGAAGGAAATGATGGAAGAAACCCTTTAACCTTGCAGGTGCGTCTCTGCGAGTCGCACAATACCAGTATTTTCTACCGATGCAGCGCTTAATTCTAAACGAAGCGAACGGCTTGTCAGAGCATTACATAAATATCCTCCATTCGGCAGCGCTTCACATGCTATTATGACTTCACGCTTATCACCGATCTAAACAGTGTTGATAGAGTGAAGCTCCTTACAGCAACTGTTTTGTGAAGGCTGCCTATAAAGAAAAAAAGCGCCCCTCATTATTTCCACCTTGCTTTACCCTGGCACTCCTGCTCCGCTGCATGACTAAAAGACAATTAATCCTAATAATCAGGGCCTTAGCCATCATTCCTCATTCTGGCAGGCCTCTTTTTTCCATAGGGGCACGGAGGGAGTGCCCGAGCCATGGATCTCTGCTGCACAGATGAACCTCTTACAGATGTTGAGTGAGCAGCGCGGTTAATCGCTTAGCCATCTTGTGGCCTTCAGACACGTACAAAAATGGAAAACTGAAGGTGGCATTTTATCATGTCATGTCTAGCGGCTGAACGCGAGACTAGCCGGACCTGGTGTATATTTGGCTCGGTGTTCTAAGCAATGTCATACTTACTGCAAAATAAGAAACTTAATAATAGAAACCCAGGAATGTGGGCGCCTGTTAAAGCTCGTCGTAAAGGCAGCGGTCCAACATGTTGGCTCTGGTAATTTTAGCCTCAGTTAACAAGACATACGCATATATATTTCATTAAGACATTAACCTCTCTGCTGAGGCAACAACTCTTAAAAATAAGCAGGATTGCATGCTGGCACCCGCGCCGTTAAAACGTGCACATCCTTTTGTCAGCAGTGCCAGAGCGTAGTGACACCCTTTCATTTCGCGGCAGAAAAGGCTGTGATGCAATGTTTGACTTATCAGCATGGGGACCTAATCTTCTCAAATTAGAGCCCAAATGTTTGGTGAGTGCTACAGGCCCAGTGTGTGGAAGCAGAGGGAGTGCTATGACCGCCGCAGACAGGAGGCCCAGGCAAACAAGCAGATGCTAAGGGGCTGCTTTGGATGCGGAAGAAGAAAATCACCATCACAATGCAGCAATTATGGCAGTCTCAAATTCGCTAGGCTGGAGCACAGTGTGTTCTCGCAGCGTCTCAGCAGCTCTCACAGCATCCCACACAACAAGCTCATTAGGCCAGCACATCCTCCCTCTGATTTAGGGTGGAGGAATTAATGCAACAGCACCTGGTCTCTTGGAGCCATCCATCCTGCCACGTACAGCCGGCCACGCTCAGGTTATGCATTATCTTCTTTAAAAGCGTGAAATGTGGCCACCCCTGCTCAGTTTTAAGCTACACCTCTCTTTTTCCAGAGTGCTATGTGAGGGGCAGGCATATTAATCACACTCACAGCCACTAATGCTAACAATCAGTCAACACAGTTGGCCAGGCTCTCCATCTCTGGTGACAGGGAGGTTTGTCCTGAGGCCTGCTGATTCGTCCTGCTACGTCCGCCTCGAGGACAAAATACACAGCACAGGCAGGCTTTTCCTCAAGCGCTACCCCTACATCATATGTTTTAAATGCGAGAAATGTTGAAAAAATTAACATTAAACATGGTTTTCTAAAGTAGTTATACCTGGACATTAAATTAATTCTGAATAATAATATTATTCTCCTTTAATATTTAAAAGATATCCATTAGTGCACACATGAACACAGCCCATTCCAACAGTTTGGGGAAAACTAATTTGTTATTGGAGTGATTTTGCTCCAACATGGATGCAACATATGTCAAACAGTCAAGTTTTGATAAACTAACAGCTGGCTGGTTCAACTGAGAGGAAACTGCCTACTGAGCAAGAATGATCTCTCCCTGAGTGTCATCCGCCAGCAGCATGAGGCAGAACCAGCATGTTTGGATTCCTACTGTACAACAAGAATATGGCTCCTCTTGTCAACTTCAAGCTGACAAGTGTAACATTGACACAAATGAATACAGAAAACCTGCACAATTAATTTCATCCTGAGCTCCAGCTCACGAAAAAAAAAAAAAGAAAAAAGAAAAACTAATAAATTAACAGGGAATTCTATGAATGTGCTGAGTGCTGTAAACGTGCAAAGCTAGTCTGTGTGTGCGTGTGTGCGCGGTTGCCTATGCAAGACGGGGAGTGTGTGGTCTGTGTGATATTTTTTTTTCCAATGCTCAGAAAGAAATGCTAATTATTGGGCTTCAGGTAGCGTAAAATGTACAGCTGTGGTGACTGTCAGTGCTCGGTGGACTATTGAGCTGGTGTACAACTTGACAGTGGGTGGTGTCTCTCGCTCTCATACCAACAATCACCCAGTGGCACTGCATCTTCTTCCAACGTCAATCAGCAGGTAGCTTTTAAAGCACAAGGGAATCAAGCTATACCTGCCATTCAGCACTCAAACCCCCTTTTTTTTCCCATTTTCTGTCTCTAAAAGCTGAAACGTCACTGTAGATTGACCCCTATTGAATTCAAGGTTTCTGTGTCCCAGAAAGTACGTCTTTTTGTGGTAGCAGGTGGTGAGGATCAGTTTGATCTTTAACTTGCTCGAGCATTAAGGTTGAGCCTTAATGTTTGCATTTTAGATCCCCTCACCTTCACTGATAATAGCCAGATGGCGGCGACAGTCCGTGCACAACACTTATAAGTGGGGTCTGCTAGCAACAGCTGCTTGCTATGTTCCACTGCTCCACTCGCGCATTTATACACCACAAGTCACTGCTATTTGTTAATAAAAATGTTTCTTTACACTTCATACTGATGTCGAGCCAGATTGCCTGATCTCGGGGAACAAACTTTATAGACCAGCTTGACGTCAACTTTGATTACTTCATTTCTGAAGAATCCCAGATGTTTGAGTGTTCACTCAAGGGGTTTGGCGGTACCTGCGCTGACAGCGCTTGGACCCATGGGCTGTCGCAAGGAAGAGTAAATATACACTGGTGTTGACATTAGAAAGATGCTTGTAGATGTGTCAATTAGTTGCTGTGTCTCCCTTACAAAACAGATTATGACTATAATATCGCAGAACGTGGTGTGCATCCCTTTTATGTATTTAAATATGGAGTCACCAGGCTTAAATTGACTATATGCAACTTTTGCCACTAGGGGGCAATCTATCAATACAAAACAAAAGGTTTTTGCCTAGTATTGCATAGGGCCTGGTGGAATATAGGGGCATACCTACAATATCCTGATTGCCAAGAGATTACTTTTAAATTTTTGGGATTAAAAGGTGGATTTATCTTCGCTCCTGTTTATCAACCTGACTGCAGCAGCGAACCCCAAAGAATCCCTATTTTGTCCCTGCTGTTAGTCATGGAATCTATATCTACAGGGAATAACAATATCCCAAGGCTATGTCATGCAACTAGCCACAGTAGGAGTCAGGATCGTTTGGCTACATGACAACTTTTGAGTATAGGGACAGGGACGATCTCCTGAGTGCTTTACTGTCTCCAGAGGGAAGCATCAGTGTCAGCAACCCAGTGAATCCAGAGTCTTGAGAGACTTCAGCTGGGACTTGCTCTGGTGTTTAGGCTCTTTGTACGCTCTACATGTAGCAAACCAGCAGCTCAACCACTGAGGTCTGAAGAGTTTGGTCACCAGCACACCTGCCCCAGGAGACTGTCAGGGACTACTTTCAGAAATGTAAGTGCACTCTGTACGAGTTCTGGAGTCGGGCACAAGGAAAGGTGAAGTGGCTGAAGACATTTTGTAATTTTTTTTTTGCGTCAAAATAACAGCTTCAAAATCTTCACATTACATCTGGCAGGTTGTTACAGACCTGGGATTTGTATTTCCAACAGTGTGGTGTTGCACTCAAAAACTGTAGGGGGCGCCAAATTGTACAAAATGGCAATATCTACATGATGTTGGTTTAAAATGTTAGATTAGCGTTCCACTCATTTCAAACCTTTAAAAACTTGAAACCTATCCAGGTACTTGAACCTTACCTGAACCCGCCTACAGTATTGCTCGACTGAACCAACTTATTTCAAGGTTTCTTGTCAAGTAGAATTATCATGCTGTATGGACGCATAATTTCAAAAGTATTACATCTTTTTCTTGTGGAAATGTACTTTCCTTTCTTGAAGCTCTACGACTTCGAGGTGAGGCTTTGATCTCTGGCTTACCTTTGCGGCTAACGGGAGAGGTGGGAGTTCATCTCAGGGCTATACTGCCACCCATCTCATAACATAGCTGCCCCACCATTACACTTGTACTTTATTCATTACTGGCTGTTAAGCTCGGACTATTGCACATGAGATATTACAGAGAGAAGCGGGCTCTGACAGGGGCTTTGGCTTCCTAAAATGCTACTTGTCTGCATTTTGAATAAGCTATGAGGAACCTGAACCTTCAAATCCTGACAGCCAGAACACCTCTTGTAGACAGTAAGCTACCAACTTCCCAGCAATGTGATGAAAATGAGTTGCCTTGCCTTTCCACTCACTGCTGAATACTAAGAGGATGAAGGTTTGAACAGGGTTGAAGAGGTTCATCCAGTCTGAGAAGGAACATTTTAATGTGCTGTGATGCAAAGAGGAATAAGTCTATCGCGCCCCATTAGTGGTCTCGGCCAATAATCATAAAACTACAGTTCCAATAGTTAACTGTTGTTTCACAACATTAGGATGCATTTGACCAGCACATAATGTCTTTCAAACATCTTATAAATACTGTAAGGTCTTCAACCCGCTCTTTGGTGGTGTTGGAGAGCTGAGTCTATGAATGCTCTCAGCATTATGTCATGGTATTCCTGTGAAATGCATTAAGTACTTGTCGGACAGTTTTATTTTGTTTGTACAGTTCAGAGTTCACCGCAGACATACATGCCATCGATCATCTATAGTTGAGTCACACTTGCAGAGTCAAAGTGCACAACGGGGACATGTTAAGAGGGGAAAATATGCTGAAAAAAGGGAAGAATGTAAAACCAAGCATATGTAGTAGGAGTGTAGCAGGATTGAAACTCACTTGGCTGATTCCGTCGCCCCAGGGAGAGCCAACACTAAAATGCTCTTTGACCATGAAATGGCCCTGCCCGGTAATGGTGGTTAATGGCTGTATGGTGCAGTGGTGCCTAGGCTAGGCAGGAGGGAGACCTAACAGGGGCATCCTGCTTGCTCCAGTAGGCCACATCCAATGAGGTAAAAAGGGAAAGGGATAGTAGTGATGTTTTGCTTGAAATTATAAATGTCAATGCACTGTAGTCAGGAGACTCTAAGTGTGATAAAAGATGTGATAAAAAATAAGGGATGTTTCTTAAATAGTGCTGTACTTTTTCCACAAATAAGCACTAAGGGACAGGGTGGAACCAAGCCATGGAAAAACTGAAGCACTGGTACAAAATTAAATTAATGGTTGGCTAAATGAGATTTACCGAGTCAAAGACAATAACATGTGAAAATATTTCAACACTATGATTATCAATGCCGGACACCATGCATTATTGGTCATTTTCTTGCTCAGTAGAGGTAAACTGCCAATATCATGCATTGTTTTTGCGGACAGAGTATTATTGAGTTTATGTACATTCAAAGGTTCTCCATAAACATTCTTTATAGCTACATGTTTTCCAGAATCCAGAAAAAAATTCTACGACACTGACCCCAAACTTCTCTGAACACTGTGCATCAGTTTAAGTTTGATTCACTCGACCTTCAGATTAGAGCGTATTTTACCCTTTGACTCCTTGACTGTAGTTGATGCAACTCGTCACTTGCGTCCAGTTATGCCATGAGTTGCAGTGCGTCTGACTGCTGACATATTGCCCTCATCACTGCAAGGTCTGACCAACATTTCCTCTAGCGGAAATCCTGAAAGAGCAACACCCAAGGGCAAGATGTGGGTATCAAGACCTCCACAAAGCAATGGCATATCATGGGCCGACCATGGCCCGCTGAGGTTACTATTTGAAAGCCATCTAGTAATATAGCATGTGACAGTACAGAGGTGATGCAATGTAATGTAGCCTCAAAGTGTCCGTCTCTAAAGGTCAGTATTAAGAGACAAGAAATAATACCACAAGACCCTGCAGGTAGTTTGCCTTTGACAGACAGATGCTTTTTTCCAGGTACTAAATGAGATGATCCTGTATTGTTTTTGAGGCAAATAACACATTTAGATCGAGAAAAAATTAAAAACTAGAGACCCAAATAGACTGGTGAAAGCCATCACTCACAACTTCAGTACAGTGCCTTCTTTTTGAAAAACATAACGATTTGCCTTATTATGACAATGAAATGAAAAAACTGGGCTATTTAGAACGCTTTGTTACGTGACGGTGATTCTACATAACCAATAGCATACGCTCCCTAGTGTTCAACGCAAGGATGGACGGAAACACCATCGCAGACATGGGAAAGAAGTTATTTTGTCTAATGGAATTTGCACACAGAGCATCATCGAGACAAAAACAGGACCCATAACAAATGATAACAAATAAGTGAGAAGCCTGGACCTGCGTATCGTGAAACATTATGCTTAAAGACATACGAAGCCCAATGCATGCACTCTCACGTGTTTGGGTAGACAACTGCCGGTTGATTTGCGTCACAGAGTTATAATATGTGAAATCTGCATATTTGTTCATTTCTGTTGTCATTTTCAGCCATAACTGTAACGTTTAAAGATATGTAGTAAAATGATGGTACAACCGATGTGACGTTTCTGCTGTGCTTATTTTATGTACCATGTTGCTTTGCTAGCTTCTTCGCCATGAACCCAACAGTGACATCTCAGACTAGCTGCTAGTTCTTGGGTAAATTTAGGTGCCAAACTAAAGTTTAGTTAAAGTGTCAGACATACATTTTAGATGAATGAGATCTATACATTTCAAGATAACGTCATGAAAAAACACAGCTAAATTGTATGTAGGCTAGCGCAAAATGCAGGGGATTCCTACCCAGAAGTTACTGTTAACAAACATTGTGATTGGTTCCATATGTTACACAGCTAGCATGCCTCAAATGCTACCATTGTGTCCAGTTTTACCAATGTAGTCAAAGAAGTGAATTCAGCGTGTATCACTGCATTTAATTCTGATGAAACCGAAAAGTGTTGTGTTTATCTGTCATATTCTTGGTTTTAACAGTTTCATCGTTGAGTTCTGTTTATCGACACTTTAAATTTAATCAGTGCTATATTTGCACTGCCTGATGTCACAATATTAAAATGTTATGCGGCCAAATAGATCCGCACTTACTTTAATTACCCCACTGTAGTCTGTGAAAAATGTTCTTAAATTTGTCCTTGACACATCAGATACTGGATTAGCTGGATTAATGTTAATGTCTTCAAGGTTTTGTTTTGGTCTTCTTTTTCCTGACATTTAGTGTTGCGGCAAATATTCATAAAATTAAGGGAAAATCATTCGAATACACTGACAGAGGTCGTTCCACTGGCCTTCATCGCTGATCGCACAGTGCAGCATTTGCCTGATCGCTGAGCTACCAAACATACACATGTACACGAACATATATGCAGATATTAAGTAATAGGCGGACACATTTTTGAACAGCAATATAACAAACATGCACAGACATACTTACATATGCCCTAAATTAAGACGCTGGGTCTGTGAGCGTTGATTGTGGAGCAAATCCAGTTTTAATCAGATTTGACGATGAGTGGTCATAAGGAACTGACTCATCAGCCGCGGTGAAGACAGTGAAGAGAGACGGAGACAACTGAGGGTTAAGCTGCAAACCTCTTCTGACAAAGCTTGTCTGAGAAAGCTTTAGTGGACGAAATGACAAGTGAAATATGGGGTCGACTATCAGTCATTCATCAATGAACCCGTCCTGTCATCATTTGAATTCTGAGCACTAGGCAATATTAACCTTCATAACCCCTGAGTCGCATAGGACAGCTTGGCAATGCCTAAGACTGACAGGCACAGTATCAAAGTAACTGTTGGGTGTCACTGTAATAAATGCTTTCAGTCACATAAAGCCATGGATGAAATGGTAGCAGCGTGATGATGGGCACTTGAGGAGCTCTTCATAAAAGTCTTATCCTAACTGCTTCACACCGAAGGCTTTGGCAACTCTATGTGGACCATACAGACGTAAAATTTAAGTAGTAGTTTTTGCAAGGATATTTTAAAACAATTGCTAACTTTTTCGTCTCCACACTACTTGTCCTTTGTGCTCCTATGGATAGTTTTTCCAAGTCTAGCTGCCAAGGGCCATGCCAAGGCTCCGGGCTATTTAATCTTTGTGATCCATACGAGTGGACAAAACAATGTGGCCTCGGTGTATAGAGGCTACTTCTGTGACCTCCGCGGACCTAAAAGTTCGCTGGCCTTGAGTTAGCCTGAGATAGAGTTACATCCAGTGGGAGCTGGGTGATATCCACTTACTGTTATCGCCTTGTGGGAAATGACTGTGGTTGACACAAGGAACCATGACTTTTCACACTATACAATATTAACACTGATACATGATCGGCAGGCTCCAAATGTAAACGATAGCTTTATCATGTTTGCTATCTTGGTAAAATAATAACTGGAGATAAGTCACGCCACGCTGAAGTCTTAAAATGGCGGCTCTCCTTTCCTGCATTTAGCTGGATTATATTCTCTGTTGGTAAATTGCTCCCTTTGGAGAGGGAAATTAACCCAGATTTCCATATCAAAGCATTATGAATTGAGCCATTTTCCCTGCCCTGCCGTTCTGCTGAAAAGAGCGAGTGGAAGGAGCCTGCAGAAGTAGCCTGCAGTGATATGCAGGGCCGTACAGGGCTCCTTTTCTTACAGGAGCAACACTCTAACAGAGAGAATCAGCTGCTTCCTACTGAAGCGAAGAATGAGATCACTGGGCTTTTTGTGCAAGGTCAACTTCGAGGCAAGACACATCGTGTTTAAAATTCAGTCCTATCCTCACCGAGCACTTGAAACACACTGTGCCAGCCAGGGAACCTGCTTGCCATTATGCAAAGAGGCGGCGGGCTTAAAGTAAATACGTAATCTTAATGAATGCTGAGATCTGTGGAGGTGGGAGTGAGGGGAGCCCAAGTCAAGTAGAGAAGGGTCAGAAACACAGGGTGAATAATCCTGTGTGTCAACAAGACCCGACTAGCTCTCTCTATCCCGGTCTGTAGCCATGTTTACAGTAAACAGAATTCAAAAGTTTTCTGACATCTGACATCATTGTTCGATGGCAAAATACACAAGACACTGCAGAACTCTTTTTCATGTAAGAAACTGTTGTTGAATACCTGGTCTTATGTGTAGGTTGAACAAATACAACCTCAGTCTAATTACTGACGGAGATAACAGAGGTTTATGATAAATCAACAGATGCTAATGGATACTAATAAGGGAAGGTAATTATGTTTCCAGCCGCGAACAAAAGCGACTCATAAAACCAGAGAATTACACATTAAAACGATTACCCATTATGTTCATTTCTGATATTAAAGAGCCTGCTTACATTTGCTTATTTGTATTATACGTTGTGACCTATGTCATTGGCCCCAACTTGTCTCAGATGCATAAATTTAAAACAAAAGGACAGCCATTAGATGACATGTCACACAATATAGGGGTCTTGTTCTGGCCCCGTGCCTGCTGGCTGTGTCCTTTGCTTTGCCCACTTTGCTCTGCGAGACTGCCAGGACATTGAGCCTGACACATCAGAACTGCTGCTCTCTTCGTGCCCTCTTTCATTCGCACTATCACAGAGTCAAAGCCTGCAGAGACGAAGCTGTCCAGAGACTGAGCCCTGCTGGGTTTGACTGGGCCAAGATCCGATCAAGCCTCGAGGAGAGGGTCATCCTCTTCCCTGACTTCTACTTGCTATGATCTCTGAACCGATTCTAAAAAGGCCTCTGACTTGATTTGAGCAGACAGTCCCCCTTGAAAGCTGCCTTTGGTTTGGCTTCTGTAGCCTGGAACGGGAAGAGCAGGGTCAGGCTACACACAGGCAGGAGAAAGCTAAAGCAAAGGCAGTGTGAGGGGGGGGGCGACAGAGCTGATAGCCATGCTCCAGGTGCAGATGGCACACTGTTTTATGTGTGGCCTCAATGGATTATGTCAGCCAAGCTACTGGAGGCATAAAATATGGAGAGATCACACAAAAACATTGTCAACCAAAATTCAAAGATTCATTAACAAAGGTCATTTCCATGACAGCAAATGCCTAATAGATGGCCAAGACTCTTGAAGTCACCATGAGGACAAAAACCAGGCTGGATAAAGGAGCCCTAACAATTAGGATGGGATTTTTAATTTTACAACCTCACAAGAGGTTTCTACAGTAAATTATATAATATTCATGCAGGATTTTGTCTGTAGTGTCTAATTTGCATGAGATTTACACAAGTCGCTTTAAATAACAAATTTCCAATGTAGTGCTGTACCCAAAGCATCACGTCACGACAGCATTTTGCATTTATGGGACACGTAAACCCTCTAAACAGAAAAAATAAAGGATCAAGTGGCACCTGCTGTACCGACTGAGTCAGAATATGTTATTCAAGGTTCCAATTATTCGCTAAAATACTCCCATTTCTGCACATTGCTATGATATGATCAAGGCGGACACTGCCCCTAAGGAGCCGGGGCTTGCAGCAACCCTGAAAACCAATAATGGTCAGAGGTCAGAAAAGGGGAAGCAAAGATCCAAGTCCTATCCTATTGTGTGACATGTTTCCTTCGCCTGCTCGCCCCAAAGGCTTAGTGTCAGTGTTAACACTTCAAACACTCAATATCTTCACAAAACACAAAGGACACAACTGCTTGCCATCCACATCATTTCTTCCAGGAACAGAGATATGGATCCTTTCCAAAGGTCACTGCCAGCTGAAGTTCCAATGATTAAGCAACGCTTTGTTGTTTGACTTTTTTCCCCGAAGGAAAATCTACTTTTAGGTGCAAATTGAGTCCATATTGTGAAATAAAATTGGAGCACATCTTATATGTCGACTTTAAAATGTAATGGGCGGTCATTTTTCTTGTTTGATTATTTGAAGAACAATCAAAATGTCAACGAGGAGAAAATACATTCAGTCGTATAAAAGAACCCAGTGATTGCCTTTCTGACCATAATGTCTGTATAGGTTGTAATATTGTTGCTTGAATATAATGGGACGTCTGCAACAATGATTCAAACAGTATTAATGTATAAATATGCAGAGGGCAGTCTGAGTGGGTGACTATAACGAGACTACAGCACACCTACATATGTTCCTCACTGGAAGTTCATTCTGTTGTCTGAGGGTGATAGAGCGTTCTCAGGAACTTTCCTTGTCCTGCCACTCTTGAACCCACGAACACTGTGCCTGCGAGCATTTCAGAGAGAACTACTCTGCCGCTGAACTCGACAAGCGCGCTCCCGACTCAGTCAAAAGACAGCATTGTTACCAGACACACTGAGTCCACCCCTCCACCACTCTGCTACACATTTATGGAATCATGCACCAGAACACAGACACTGTCGTCGGCTAATCTCACAAGACCGGGATCCAATTTCAAGCAGGCACGGGTGATTCAGGAATCAATCTGGTTAGCTTTCTGTTTTTAGCCCGCTGCTGTTTTGCTCTGGGCGTAACTCAAAGGGATCTCCAGTTTCCCCCTGGAATGTGCTCCCGCTCCTAAGGTGGTGATAAAAACACCTTATTTTATGGGTCGCTGATTACTCACTGTACCCTGATGTGTGTGTGTGCTGATACCAATCTTAGCGAGCAACACAACTAGAGGACTCTCCATATTTACAGTATCCTTCAATTTTTTTGCATTTCTATCCCCTCATTTTTTCCCTGTACAACCACACACACACACACACATACACACACGCAAACACAAAAATAAAGAAAAAATCTCACAAGTGCGGCAGATAAATATATAATTGTTTGTTCGAGTGTGTTTTGCACAGTATGAGACCTTCCGATTGCTGCACCAAGTAGAATGCACTGCAGGCAGTCTCTTGAGGGAAGGTCTCATTTTCTGCCTCCCGCCGTGAAATATTCAGTCCGGCCTGAAATAATATGGGACTCGTTTCAAGGCTTAGCACTTTTCAAATATGCTGGCAATAATGGACAGGGCATCAAATGAAGCACAGCCTCTCATAGTGAGGGGAGCAGAGGTTTTGAATCCACAGCCAGGGTTTCACATAACACCATAGACAGTTGAAGTGCTGTCTACATATGCAGTGCAGTGATTAGTTATTGGTGGGGTGAGCCCATGAAATCCTGCCAAACAACTGAAATTTAATACTACATACACTCCGTTCAGTTTGGTAACATACAATATACATTTATTTTATTTCCTAAACACACAAGTATGATGTGCCGAATGACATTTCCATATTCCTCTCCTTGCTTTTTGCATATCGCCAGGGAATCTGAATCTCATTCAGTCTTAAGAAGGAGAAGAGAGAAAAATCAAGGGTGCACCAGAAATGCACAGAGATGGAGTGCAGAAGAATGTTATAGGAGGAGGGGGGCTTTGGTGAAAGGATTCAAGGATTTAACAATCCCACATCCTCTCAGCCTGTCCTTCATCTCTAATAATCAAGCTTGGCCACAGAATATCCCTCTGGATGGGAAAAAAACATGTTGCCTGTCCGCCTCTCACTCATCTTTAGACTGCCAGTCTTGGGTCTTCCTCTTGAAGTCTTCTGTCACATTTATGGCTTCAAACACGAAGCACAGCCCTTTTTTTAACTGACTGCCACGTCTTTAAAGCTGGATATCTTTTTTGTACTACATTAGCATGAGATGAAGGGCAGTGCGTTTCATGCAAAAGGAAGCCCCCGAGAAGGCTGGACCACAGACGCTGTGAACTTGTTTGTTGCTGTACACCAAAGGCCACCGAAACAAACTCACCACTTTCCAGCTGCAGGTGAAGCTGAACGTGTGAGTTCACGGCATGCTTGAATATTCACTGGCACAATTAAGACAAAAGCGCAGCACTCGAATTGGACGTGTGCGGCTCACATATCACAGACTGAAGTCAAAACTTAGATTTTCGTAGATGGTGCGCGCACATATCGCACAAGTGTTCACAAAATGTTGAACAGGCTGTATGGAACAAAGTTTTGGAGAAGGTACAGCGTGTTGGTGTGCGAAAGTACGACAGGCTGCTCTCATTGCAGAGGAAACACCCTCAGAGCCATGGACAAACTTCAGTGACCTCGTAATTAATACATCTAACAAAACTAATAAAAACAAAACTTTGTTAAAAATCCATCTATCTATCTATCTATCTATCTATCTATTTATCTATCTATCTATCTATCTGCCTGTCTGTCTGTCTGTCTGTCGATCATACTCACCTCCACCTATGAAAAATGTCTTAGACACATTTTAATGAAATACCCTCCAAAAACATTTCCTCTTTTATTTTGAAGGGGTTTAAATTCAAACTTCCCCCAAACTTGGAGCCTTAACAAAATACAATAATACCCCCGACTAAATAGTTTCCCAAAAAAAAAAGAAGAAGAAAAGAAAGAAAAGTTCGTGGGTTCCAAAACTTTTTTCTAAATAAAGGGACTTTTCTTCACTACTTTCTTTCTTGCCCAGAAGGCTGCCGCGACTGGGAGTGAAAAAGCAGGAGAAGCTCCAGACACCGGAGCGTCCACTGAGCGGCGCCGCAGCCCGCAACTTGCACGGCGCAGCCAGCCAGGCAGCCGGGCAGGGAGGCAGGGAGGTAGGCGGGCGGGCAGGCAGCCGGTGCTTCCTCCCCTGCTCCACGCTGCAGGCCAACCCGCTCTCTCACACTCCGTGTTGGGTTACAGTGACAAGGGCCCCAGTCTGAACCACGACTTTTTAGAAAGATAATATTACAGGTAGGTGCAAGCCACGGACCGTGTCACTATCGATAGACAAATTAAGCATTGAAAAACAAGACCGTGACCCAGAAATTCTCGCTTTAATCGGGTCACCGTGCTCGTTTTCAGCACTGAGTGATAATGGCACCTCTCACTGTCCTTAGCATTTGAAGTCCCCTTACCGCAACCTGTAGCTTTTGGGGCAGTGAAAATTGTCCAGCTGGACGCCTTGTATTTTCCCCTATTGGTGCCTTTTGTGTGTGTTTTGAGCCACGTACACCTGCCTGCTGATAGCTTTCAAGGTTTTTTTTTTTTTTTTATCTAGGTGAAGGTCAGTTTACCCCTCTAATGAGCTGCTGCTGTGAGGATTGGTATCAGCAGAGCTATAACCAAGGATGTAGATAAATGTGTACAGCCCCCTAATTCACTTGTAACTCTTAATGTAAGTTAAATGAAAGAGTAGGCTGCACTTAAAGAAACAAGAATGGACTAATTTTCTGTAAATTTAATCACCTCTCTCTGTTTATAAAAGTGGCTGTTTTTTCCCTTATCACCCTCACTATATGTTAATCACGGTTCACCCTTTTTTTTTTATTTAAAAAAAGCTGCAGAATCGACCACATTATTCTGACATTGCTCTGCCATATGCTGGAGGACTGCAACCGATTCGAGCTGCAGCAACAGAAGGGTAAAATCTTTTACACTTTCTGGGGCTCGTCTTTATTGTTGCACATGTCGAGGGGGGGGGGGACAGCCCGAGAAAGTCCAAGTAGGCTTGTTGGGCGTTGAAAAAGAAAAATGCCGAGATGCAAGCAGAAATCTCTCTGAAATAGGCCGAACAGAGAGTCTTTTTTGCTCCTACAGGGTTTTGTTCAGGGTTCCACTGAGGAAGCCCAATGCAAAGTGGGCCTACAGCCAACTGGGATGGATTCTAGGGTGGAACCTAAACAGATGGGAAATAGTATAAAGGTGAACACAAGGTCAATCTGAGCTTCAGTGATAAAGCTGTGGGCACTGCTCATAGCAGTGTTTTAAAAGTTGACTTAAGAAAACAGATTGTGTGGTCAGAATAAACTCTTAAGACCATATTGGAGCATGTTTTTTTTTTTTTTTTTTTTTTTTCCAGGCTTCTTTTGTCTAGATTGCCACAGGCGGAAGCAGCAGACACCAAATGGTCAAAAAATTGTTATCATTATGTTTGTCTGGAAATCAGCAGAAAGGGGGGGGGGGGGTGTTGATTTCCAGCGGGTGGGGTTTTTTTCCTTTGTCCCCCCCCTTTTTTTTTTTGTTTCTAACCCAGATTTTCATGTTGAACAGGCCCACAGCTGATCCATCTCACAGTGCACAATCGAGACAGAGGAGGTTAAAGCACTCTGAACGCATGGGACCATATTGCAGGTAATTAATATGTCAGCTCAATGATGAACTTCGTCAATACATCTATCACCACACTTACTTGTAACTGGAGTAGCTCGTGGGATGCTGCAGAGAGCGCCGACTGAGAGTACATTTGTCCATTAGTAAACACTTCATAGTGTGTGTTGTGATTGGGGAGGTAGCGGGGCTCCTCTCTGTCCAGTTGCAGTCATTTTCGCCCGTCACCTCCTCATTGCTGTAAAAACACTTGCTGTGGTTTGGTAGATTAACAGAGAGCCCCCTAATGGAGTAATTACACCGAGCCAAACATCTATTTTTCACCTGTGCTCTGCCATTATTCTCTGTCCCCTATCCACTCCATTGGAAGTCACTTACTCTCCTTACAATGAGTTATCATTGACTGCCATTTAGACGTTCTGGAGCAATTTGTCTTACTGAGGCCACGCGCTGGCCTCATTGCAAAGAACAATCATTCTCCCTCCAATATATAAAACATTCATGGGGAAAAAGGAAGAGAAAATGCCCCACAAACAGATAGTAGAGAGTGGCTAATAGATACTATGAAGGTGACAGACAAGGAAAATAATGCAGGAGATTACCAGAGCAGGAACAAGCCTGCACAACCAGTACAAAAGCTTCAGGGACTGTACTGCTGTAAAAGGGGGGGAAAAAAATAAAAAAATCCTGCACCAGACAAATGTGTTAAACGGGTAGTATGGCAGCTGTTGGTGGTGGTAATTGCTGTTGTGGCAAACAAACTACGAGTCTCAATTTAAATTTCAAAAATTGTAATCTTAAAGGGGCACTATGTAGTTTTGGAGAAGAAAATTCAAACTCTGAATTTTCATACTGACGATATTATTGAGGTAATAAATACAAACTCAGAAATAATGATTTTTTTTTGTTGGAATATCTGAATAAACAAGCTGTTCTCAGCGCGAAATCAGGTCCCCAGAACGCTGTTTGAAGCTAGAAAGGTGGCAGGGTCCGCCAAATATAAACATCATGAAACTGTGTTGTCCTTCAAGGTCAGTTTGTTTATTCAGTTTATTCAGTCATGAAGACAAAGTGAGAGTTTGTTTATTTAGTTTGTTTAGGCATTACAAAATCAGTCAATGAAGATAAAGAAATAAAATTTCCTCCCCAAAAACTACATAGTGCACCTTTAAATTTGAGGCTATTATTTACAATATTTTCTTCATTTAATAAATGTTTATCCATGAGATTGTTGAATATTCTGAGTATTATTCTTGTGTAATATTAACTCTAACGCTCTGGATTCATCATTCAAACATTTTTTCTCTCCCTTTTAGTTGGTGCTTGTTCTTCTTCTTCTTGGCTGCGCGATTGTTATTGATTGACCTCAAGTTCTTGATTCTCCGCCACTGGTGTTTCAAGTATTAGATCATTTGTTCCTATGGAGTATGTAAATAGGAAACCTTTTTCATCCTTTGGCCTGAAAGTTTACCCATCACACTCTTATTTATGCACCGAATTAACTGGGAATGATACAGAGACTATCACATTGATATTCAAAGGGATATGAACCGTGTGCATTTGTTTAGATTCTTTAGCCTCTACTGCCATCATTTCAGCATAGTTTTATCTTAAAGTTAATATTATAGCTTCTGATAGATGATTGCACCATAGATCAGTTTGACGCAGCTCTCCTCAAGGCAGGCATTTCATTCACAGACAGTGGCTTGACTGCTGTGCACAGTCCAACACACATGCATACCATGCAGCCTCACCAGAAAGGGTTAATCACGCTCTTAACTGACTGTTTTGTTAGATTAGTCCCCCTGCCTGCTTAACACAATGACAAATAACCATTATTCTTTTTCTTGCACTGATAATCGGGACAACTTAAACATTTCTTACTAGCACAAGTGAAACCATTAATCCTCAGCGATACTGCCGATAAGTGGTGACTTTGGAGTAATGGCCCTGTCACCTTTAAGGAAAAAAAAAGGAGAGAGGAGAGAAAATTTTAACAATTAAAACAAGATTGCCATTATATTATGTGCAACCCATCTCTTTGTGTCATCAGGAGGGGTCTGCCAGTGGTAATAGTCTGAATAATTGAATGAGTTTTTGTTGGTTATGAATAAGAAGGCAGAAAAAATGATCAGTTTGAATGTATACCGGCGGTAGGAGGGTTAAAAGACTTGAAAAATGAAAAATATCAGATGTGACTTTCAACATATGACCATTTTATTGTGCCTTTTTTAGTTTTGGCTTTATCAGAGGGGTCGGGGCGGAATGAAGAGTTGTATAAAGAAAAGTGATGAAAAGCTGCTTGACTTGATCCTGACAAGCTATTCATAACAATCTTCAAACTAGTCCCCTTTTATGATCCTTTAACTTCACACGTTCCGGAGCTTTCTTATGAAATATTTCAGACTCATGTTATGTCACATCGACATTGAATGAAAGATAATGTTGCGTCTACAGCTCCAACAATTAGACGAGTAATTGATTGACAGAAATTGCATTGATATGTTGTTTCAGTCAGTTTTTTTACAAAAAAAAGACATACATTTGATAGTTTCAGTTCTCAAATATTAGAATGTGCTGCTTTTCTCTTTTTATACTAAATTGAATCTTTTGTTTGCTTTTGAGTAGTTGATCGGTCAAAACAAGACATTTTTTGCAGAGGCCAGCCAATATACAGTTTTTGGGGCCATTGTAGATATTGGGGAGTAAAAAAATTCCGATATCAGTGTATCAGCTGATGTACACACGTTTAATGCAGCGGTTGTCACATACTGGTGACGAAAATATGTAAAGATGGCAGGATATTTAACAGTTAACATTTAACAATTCAACAATAAACTTAACTTTCTAAAATTACATCAGTGAACTCAAATGTTTCAAATTCAATCATTAGAAATCACACCAAGAACATTTTCTGCTCTGTGGTCTTTAAAACCATGTGGGATGCTATCGATACATCTGTAATAGGACAACACTGGCCGAAGATGTTTTATATACCATTAATTGAGAAAATAAATGAAATTAGAATAATCATAGCTTGAATCCGAATTTGCCCGTCCTCCTATAGGCAACAAACATTTTGTATCATATTGCAATTTGGTCTCATGGGACTTAAGATAACTTCTGATAACTGCTGAAGATGCTGCAGACAGAAAAAGGTAGGAGTTGAAATTCATGAAGGCAACAGCTGATAGACTAACAGTATAGTGCATGCAGGTACATGCCAAAAAGAAAAATGTCTGATATAGTGCTGGATGATGTGGCCTAAAAATAAGCTGTATGGCGATACATGGTATATCTTGATATTTTTAAACCTCCTCGAAAGCACTTTATAAATGAGTTTTTGATCTAATACCTTGATATCGATGTTGGGTCCATAGGGGTGACTCTTGGTGCTGTCACAACACATCAACACAATGATATCTTTATAAATAATTATCAGTAGTGTGGACGTGATGACTAAGCGGGTAAAGGCAAGTATTAAAACAAACAGAACAGGTAAGTTCAGAGAATGAAATCACTTTATTTCATGCTATATTGGGATATAACAATATCCAGAATCTAAGATGATATATAGTCTCATATCAAGATAATGATATAATGTCAGGAAAATGGCCAGACCTAGTCAGATTTGACACTTAATAGGCATATTTTCATTTTTATCCAGAATGTGATATTATTCTTACAAAAGAATGACAATGCAATGCAGGTTAGTCTGCTTTCCCCACACTTAAGTCAGCAGTCGCACTGTGTGATGCACCGTGCACCCCTCTGAGTACTTTTAATGTGTACTGGAAACACTGGTGATAACTGTTTAAATGTGAGCTAACCACCGGTGCCATGAGGAAATATTCAAAGACCTCACACAGGCTAATTGAAATTCTCTCAGTTTAATCGTCGTCTCCATCATATGTTCTATTTGTCATTATGGCTGTCTCCAGCACTAATCAGTTGTTGATGTAGCAGCCTAGAGGTGTTTCACTATAACTGACAGGATGATAATAAACACGCATAATTGAGTTTTTGATTGATTATGATTTTAGATTATGTGCCCATTTTTATTTAACGACTTCGGGCGTCTTGACGTTAAAGGCAAAAACATTTATTAATCACGCTGTACGATTGGTTAAGGCTGTATTCTTAGTGTTATTGTCAATTTGGGGATATTAACTTTAAACACAGTTGGATTCTTTTAGACTCGATGCATTTTTTATTAGAGTAAGATGAAAACATGTTTGCTTAATTGCTCCAAGGCTGCTCAAGATGTGAAAAATCTGTTCAGGTTTGAGTTCGAATCATTTGGATTCTCGTGTGTTTCATCAAGCCTGCTAACCAAAAAACGAGACGCTTGCTGAGAGTCAAAGTAGAAACCAATTAGCCAGTTGTATATTTACAGAGTTGGCACATAACATTCTTAAAACAGACGCTTTTGCTACCCAATTTAATCTTTTATATGTCATTAAAATTGAATTAAAAAAAAGGGATTATCCAAACACTTAGCTAAAATTGATGGAAAATTTCAACATTTTCACAAATGAAAGCAGCAATCAGCGTCATTCCACGGCTCTGTTGTTGTAGAATGAAGAGGCATCTGATACCAAAATATCAAAATGCATTCATAATGTTGAATCTTAAAGCTAGTACTGGTGCTCAGGGCCATCTGGCTCAGTTCAGTTTCGAAAAACTACCTTAAATAATCTGGGATGTCGGCCATTGGTTGGAAAATTTCATGCTCCTTAGCTTCCCACCAGACTATATCATTATTTCTATCTGTTATTGACCATATAGTTTCTCATCCGGCATGCCAAACTCACTATTCCTTGGCAGCTCCACAGTCCCAGGCACGTGATACTTAGTATTTCTATGGCCGTAGCTCTGTTTTGATCAAAGGGCTTCAGGGGCCTAAGTTTCAAATCCCCCAAAGCCCATTTTGGCTACTCTTTGTTTAGCCCATTGGCATTCTGACCCCATGCTTCTCAGACTTTGAACTCAAAGCTTGGAAAAGCCGTATCGCTTCTTTAAACACATTATCAGTGGGCTAGGTTTTAAGAATATCACTAATCATCTTAAGGTTTTAGTGCAGTGTGGCAGCATCATTCGAAGGCGCAGGGGCCCGTTTACTGGCATGGACACTGTAAGAAATGTCCTGTGAAATATACGACACCCTAATGGCAGCAAGTGTTACGTAAGTTTATGAATTTCATATCAGAGCTTCTTAAACTCTACACAGCTGCAAACAATCAATTGTTAAGGTGAAATATTTCGTCAAATTGTTTAAATTTACAACAAGATTTGGCGTTAGACCAGAGTTGGCTGCAAGTTTGTGGACACTTGATAATTTCCAGTTGGGTTGTGGCATGACAGCCTGAAGCATCCTCAATGTAGCATCTTAATACAGGATGCCACAGTATTTATTCCCCTTCATTTAACTTATTTAGCTCTGAACATAAAGCTTTGTGTGCCATATTAATACTTCATCAGGGAACTTGGCTTGAAGTTAAATGCTAAGTGTTAATGCTACGGTTTAATAAATAATTTATGTATCGCTGTTAAGAAGTTGGCACGGATCACTTGCAGTTTGAAAGGGTGATGCAGCACATGCATATTCTCCAGCGACTATACAAGGAGATGTGAAGAGAGCAGATCTTAGTTGAACCTACTTGATTGGAAGTGTTGCATAATCAGTGTAAACCGACAGTTTGATCGATCAGTTAAGTAAAACTGCTTGACTTATTATCATTTTCATATTGTATTTTGCAGAGGCAGAAATAATTTTCTAAATGTATGCGGTTGTTTGCCTCACTGGAAGCAGTGGTTGATATTTTTGGCCTGGTGCTATTATAATACTTTTTTTTACAACCAATATCCAGTGGTAGTAGTGGTATAAAATGTGAGCTCACCATTGACAGCTTACCACCTGCTTAAATAGAAATACAACATTTGACATGATTGAACGTTTATTTTATGATTTAGATGGACATATGCTGTTTTGTCCTATTGATGATCACGCTCTTTGTCTAAACTAAATTGTCGTAAATTGCATCGAGAGTGTCGGTGACCAATCAGGTCAGTTTCTGAACACATTGAGCGCTATCTGGATGAACAATTGTCCATATGTCAGGTGCATCTGCTTCATCCTATCGAACGCAACACTCTACCTGCTGTGCGACTTCTAATTGTCGATGAGGATACTGATGAATACATAATATATAAACTTATATCATTCTCGACTAAATTCATAAATGTGTCTCGTGAACACATTGCGCCGTCTCTTTGTGCACCGGCTTGACAATGCGCACATGTGATTGCGTGCGAGTCTGCTCGTGCCCCTTAGCTCCTCTCACACCTCTTCAATCTCATCAGCCTCCATGGTTAAGATTTGGCACCTTGAAACGCATTGTCTTCATCTGGAAATATTTCAGCTGCATTTCTGCCACTCTAAAGGGAGATGAAGATAAAGGAGAAGAAGGTAAAAACACACCCTGTTGTGTGAATCCTAGAGAAGGCCTTGAACCCTGCCATTCATCCCTTTCACTTCATCAGCTGAGTCTAATTGCCAGAGAGGACAGGATACCCAGGGCCCAATTGTTCCTTATCCTCTTTGGAGCCTCTGAGGCATGAAAAGCGAAAGGCCTGCTTTTGATCTTTTTTTTTTTGTTAGTTTTTTTTTCTCTCTTTTTTTCTGTCATCCCCTACTATCCTTTCCCTTAGAGTGAAACACTCTTTTCACACTGTGCCCCCTTCTTCAGCCACGCAAAATAATTATCAAGCTCTGCTTCATCAAATAATGGTAGATATTGGAGGTCATGATGGGGAGGGCCAGAGGTCTGCAGGGGTGGCCCTAAGACGTGGTGGAGCTCCCAGCTCATCTTAGAGGCATGCTCCTTAGTTGTGCCCACCTTTATATACCTTGACCCCGGTTTTCGTTTGTCTGTCCTAATGAGACCCTCTCATGCAGCCAATGCAATAGAGGTCTTGCAATGGCAGGGTTGGGAGGCCAAAGTACAATGAGACACAGGGCTGTGCTCAGACAAGGGCGCATCTGTGCTATCTTATTAAGCCTTGGAAAAGAGCTCATGCGTCTCAACGTCCCATAGGCGCTGAGAGCAGATCTATTGACACCTACTTGTCCTTTGCGGTTAACACCTTTCTGTGAGGAGGCAGGCACACCCAAGTTCTTGTAAGAAGTAATTCTTGGCAGAGTATTTAGCGAGGCAAAGTGCTTAACTCGGTTTGGGTGGCCATGTGGCGCGGGGGATAAAGAATGCAGTTTTGTAATGATGAGAAATACCTTGGAACTAGAGAAATGACGAGGGATGTCAAAGACCAATTTGTCAAAAGCAAAACGGTCCATATATTTAACGAAGGACACCAGCCGCTCTTAACGCTTTCTTCCTTTTGATTTTTTTTAGAGCTTCAAAAGCATGCTTTAGGTTATTGTTAACCATCGTTTTCTAGAAATAATACAACGGAACAGTTGCTTATTCAGTTTTGTAGCCTTTAGTGATGGACTTGGCCATTATCCATGCCCAGAAATTTGACAAAAAATTTTAAGAGTTAAATGCTGGGGAAAACCCCTGCTGAATTTAAAAAAAAAAAAAGAAAAAAAAAGAAAGTAATCACTAAGTAATGAACAATGAGACTCAAGAAAACCAACCTTTGTGACTCACTAACAGAAGGGACAGGAGGATGAACTATAAGTAGAGCGAAATGACAAACAAAAAACACAAGTAGGCAAACAAAAACCTTTAAGCAATCATGTTAAGCACGCCCAACATCTGAGCGCTGTGCGAGAACAAAGCAGGGCTCCTGTCAGCGCATCGATCCACTCCTGAAGGCACACACATCCATAGCTCTCTGATTGCTCCCTGCCTCTCGCGCCTCTCTCCCCCGCGCCTCTAACTCTCTGCGCTCCGGCTCCTTTTTCTGAGAATGTGCTTATCGATCTGGCCTACTTCGTTGGAGTTAACTCAGTGATAAAACCTGACCGAGGGCTGCCAATGGCCTGAAAGAGTTTGGGAGAGCTGGTGAGAGGGCAGGGTGATAAGAAAAGAAGAAGAAAAAAAGAACACTGGTCGCTAAATTCACAAAAATGTTTTGTCAGAATATTAAGTTGGCCGAGACAGTTGCTAAACTCTAAATATTAACCTTTAGCTTTAACTCAGAACCTTGAAAGTATTGAATAATATCTAATTAATATATTTATTCTAAAATGATTTGTACAGGTTGTTGTTCAAACCGTACACACACATTCAATGCATTGCTTGAAAATGTTGATCAAATACATGTATTCAAACTATTTTCTTTTGTACACTCGTGTGGCATTGACATTTTATACATGATTGTGTGGGTAGATTTGGTTGTTCAAATACACTTTCTCTTGTGAGTGACATCCCCGGTCAAGTACTTAAATCCATCTGCTGTGATATGTATGCTACTATACCGTAGGGAAGACGGTGTTTTACTCTCAGGTAAATGTTGTGTTGTGTGAAAATGCAGAAAATGGGGATGGCATTGACGTATAAATTAGCCTTGGTCATTCAATTTCACATAATAGCAGTTGAGTTAGTGGAAATGAATTGTATCTTCGAAGTTACACTTGCTCACAGAGAAAATAACCCAATATGTGGGCAGTTTTCAATAAGTGATGGGGTGACAAATGACGTAAGTTTTCACTAAGTGACAGGGCAACATAGCTTGTTGCGGTCTGAGCTAAAAAAACGTTGATTGTGGTAAATATCCAAAATTGGGATAGGCTTGAGTTTCCTCGCTGTAAACAGCACTGTAGCTCAATAACATGCAGCCCCAGAGTTGCAATGGTTAGTTTATTAATCGCTGAAAAAATGTTGCCAACTATTTTGGTAATTTCCTTTTATTCACGCAAAAATGTCAAACTGTTCTGATTGCAGCTTCTTAAATGGGAGGATTTGCTGCTTGTCTTCGTCATTTGTGATGGTAAATAAAGAATCTTTGGCTTTCGGATTGTTGGTTGGACAACAAGGAACATTTTGAAGACGTCATTTTTGGGCTCGAGTTGATGTTTCACAACTTTTTGACAGACTAAAGGATTAATCAATGAATCGTGAAAAGAACCATTACTTTGATTTCAGTCCTGCAAATTAGGATATTAATTTTCTGATTCATTCCGGTTGCCACGAGGATGAGCTCGCATCTTTCCAGTTATTCCAAAATCCTAAGCCTGTCGCCATAGTTGAAGGCTTGGCTTCCAAGTTGTTTACCCGAAAAACAAATGATGTGTGGATGTGGAAGGATTCCAAACAAAAGATGTATTTCTTATATGTTAATATTTTTCCTCAACAAATGTAAGGTAAAATATGTTGACTATTCAATTCTCAAATCAGCCCACGCCTATTTAACATGTTGAAATAGTGAAGCACTATGGGCTGAATTTGTCCATTGGTTGAAATAACCAGTTGAATTTGAATCTGTGATTTTGCTCGGTGTGTTAATTCCGTCAGTAGTTATCTGCAACAACAAATGACAAGAAAACGTAACAGCATTTCCTTTGGTGAAGTCGTGAAGAACAGCAACTATTGTTGCACAGTGTATTGTAGATCTCAAACAATCTTTTTCTTTTTTTTTTTTGGAGAAGGCACCAACTGAAGATATCAAAAATCAGTGTTTCTTAAAAAAAAAAAAAAAGTGACTCATGTTTTGTGTGTCAGTGTGTGTAATCGTGTCTCCAGAGTGTGATTACATTGTATTTCAGTTTGTGTATATTTTTGCAAGTGTGTTGTGCTGTCATGTTTGTAACATTCCATGTGGGAGGGTCTGTTGATAAGTAAGCCATCTGTAGTGTTCTGCCGAACGACATGTTGTAAAGCGAGATTTGAGAGTGTGGAGAGACTTGACTTGACAAATCTTGGCACATAATGAGACAGAAGGGAGTAAAGGCAGAAGTCTGTCCAGAGATAAACAATTAGATTTGTCCCTGAGGTAAAGGCCAGGCAATGCAAGGACTCTCAGACTAACAAAATCAATATGGCTTCCAGTAAGAACACTCAGGGGGTAGAGTGATGAAGAGGTTATCATTCATTCCTCAGATTAGGACACACATACACAATGAGGGAATGATAACGCTTTAAAAATCAATATGATCTCCAACATTGAGGCTGCTTGTCAGTGATGTGTACATTTGAAAGCATGCATCTCATAGTCAACTATCCGTCAAACGTCACCGGTCTAATGAGACGTGATAACACAGATCAACAGGGATGCCGAGCCGAAGCCGGTCGAGCCAGTTTTCTTCGGCAGCCAATTGTGAGAGGATCTTAAAGGAGACAGCATTTGGGAATGATAGTTTCACACCCCCAGATAAAACCATAATGGAGCATGAGCCATAGACAGAGTGGGCAGTCCCATTGCGTTGCATCCCCTCTCAGGTCCTGCCCAGACTTGAAGGTCTAATCTAACATCTCACCACTGTTCCCAGCAGGCCTCACAAGGGGTAGCACTGCCAGGGCAGGGAGGGGTGGTACTGTTGGCCGCGTTGTGCTCGCACCGGCTTTAAGGAAGACAACAAAAAAGAGAGAGTGAATGGTTTTCGGGGTGGGAGCGGGGGGGTGATCACAACTTGTGTGCAACTGCTGTTGTGCAGGGAGGACTCCTCAGAGACGGCGAGTCGCTGACCATAAAGGTGTGAGCCTGAGCCGCGGCCAGCCTGTCGCCTCATCTCCATGGAGACAGCGACGTGGCACCCCAGTGGGCTTGTCTCTGCTGTGGCCCGGAGCAGCAAGAGCACTTGGGGATGTGGCCTGGCCATCACCTGGGCTCCAGGGGACCGGGAGGCACTGCTCTGATGACCTTCAACAACCTGCCAGTCTGTCATCTCGGCTCGGGGAATAACAAGGAAAAAAAAATCAGCTAGGGATTTGTGTAGAGACATTGTTTACTGGGCCGTCGTATCTTTGGAGGGAGGCTCTTTGTTCCATCGGGAGTGAAGTATAGAGAAGGACGCACGTTTCACAACATCACCTCAATTGATATTCCAAAAAATCTCCTTTGCCTTTAATACCCTCTCATCTTAAAACACCATAGAGATTTTTAGACTATACTTTACTTATGTGCTTTGCTCTTGACTGGTCGGTAATACAGATATAAACATCTGGCTGGGGAGGAAAAGGGTAAAAGTAAATTAACATAATCACATTGAACTATTATCACGCTGATTCTTTTAATTTTCTCCGCAAGTGACAATAAAATGAATTCAGTGTTTGGACATGCCCTGACTCACCACCTTGGTCTGCAACGATTTTATTGTAAAAGAAAAATGCTTAATTTAAGCTGTTGCACCTGTTGTTGATATTATTATTATACACAGTACTACTCCCAAATCTTTAATAAACATTAAAAAGAATTATTCTCATTATTTAATTTATTCTCTAGAACTTTGGTTTATAGCATGTCCAACAATGATGGTAAATGTGCGTCACTGTTTTCTTAAAGCCCAAACTAACATCTTTACTTGTTCTAGTCCAAAAGCCAATAATACTTATAATAAAAGTGATACTGAAAAGGGGGGGGAAATAAGCACATCATTACAATTGAAAAGCTGGAATTTGACAATGTTTGGAGATTTTAGGAACTTTAATATTGTGTTGATTTGGGAGGCCATTGTTGACAAAAGTGGTATTGTTTCCACTGTCAAAACCACAAAATATAAAGTAAAAAAAAAAAAAAACGAATATCCAAAGAATGATCTCCTCCTGCTTCTTTTTTTAACTCACTACTCGCTGCAACTTTGCTTGGTAAAATGTAAATGCAGTCTCTTCCAGCGGATGGCAGGCGCTAAGAAAAACTAAATAGAAATAGTTCATCGTCTCGCTGATGGTCTTGTTTTACTCATTTAGGTCGTATAGAGGCATCGGTGTTTAAGTGAGATCAGTTAAAAACATCTTGTAGTAGCTTTAAACAACTAATCGTCCATTAAAACGGTTGCCGATTTTCTCTCGATCGTGTCAGATCACATCGCTAACTGCCTAACTTCATCAAGCACAAGCTACTCTGACTGGCAGCATTGTATGTCTTTAAAATACAACAGAAAAACACGATCATTTAGATATGTTGTGCATTGTTATGCATTATATACAACACTAGAACACCACAGCTTTTCAAGAGAAGGGATATTTCTTTCTTTCCTTTTTTTTTACAAGAAAAAAATGCTAAATAAAGACGCTTGCTTTCTTATGTTAAAGGGGTGTGGACCCAAAGAATTCAACATGACGAGGTGCATAATCCGGAACGTCAGAGTAATTCCAGTATAATGTTAAAGACTATTGTTGGTACCACTGGGAAAAATTATTTGCCAAATGGGATCTCAAATCTCCTGCATTTCGAGTGTAAAGCAGCGCCATCCAAACCCCGCTCCCTGGAGACACTTGTGTTGCATTATCTGACAAACCAATACAGGAGATTCTGTGCAAAAATCTGTGCTTTCTTCCTTTCAGCCAAAAAAGAAAGAGGATTTTGAATGGAGTGGTGATTCTTTATGCAGAGCTGAGACGCGACACCTTCCAGACGGTGAGAGATGGCGAGCCCTAATAATACAGAGCCGTACAATGGTTCTGACAGGCGAGCAATAAAGCAATCAGGGTCCCAGGCATTCCAAATCTCTTTTACCGCCCACCCTCTAACAGACTGAGAGATGGGCGGCTGACCTGTGAGCTGTCAATCATGGGGGATACCTGCTGGAGCCTGATCAGGGAGAGCTGAGGGCACCAGTCCATCAGATCTGTTTTCACACTCCAGACACTAACATTGCAAGCATAACCACAGACACAAAAAAAAAAACCCACCGCCTCGCTCTTAATTAGGAGATGTGTGTGTTGTTTGGGGGCGGGTGGAGGAGGGTGGGGGGGAATGGACTTGTTTGGTTTAAATGGGTATGGGAGTGTCTTAGATATAGGGGGATAGTAAGTGGAATCCCAGTGAGACAGAGAATAACCTTTTCCCTTGATTTAGGAATCAGGCATTGATCTGTCACGCTGTTTTGTACAAGCAAGAGCTCTTTCAGCATTGCTTCTCAGTGTGTGCTGCTCCTCAGCGTGTGTGTGTGTGTGTGTGTATGTGAGATGTGTGGTGATGGGTGGTGGGTTGAGCGAGGGGGTGGGGGCGGGGGTAAAGGCTTGTTCATTAGCTGTCTGTAGCCCATTCCAGCAAATAGATCACCATAATACTGTGGTTAGTTAATGGCTTTCTGGTGTTTCCTCCAGAGTCTTCCTGTCTGAGGGCTGACTGCTAAAAACTCCTTCACGGTTTTTCTCCTTTTTTTTTTCCAAGTGGGGAGTCTTCTGTTCTGCTGCCTAACTCGCAGACAATTGGCTTCAGCCAGCGGCCAAGTCTGTGAGCAGTCTGGCCGCATGGACTCACATTAGAGAGCGAAAAGCAACATCACAGACACAAAAAAAAAACATGCTGATCTGACATTCTGTCTCGCCGATGACTGGAATGGTAGAAAAACCTAGGCTGCGACGGGAAATGTCCCCCGCAATATGGAGTGTTATCGTCGCGTTTCCTCTTTCGTATTTTACAAGAATTAATGAATCTTGACTTTTTGAATGTTTAAAGAAATGCGAGCTAAATTAAAGTGAACATTAACGTAGGGTAGAGTGAAATTAGTTTTCTTCAGGTATACTGCACATATGTAATAAAAAATGACTTTGCAGCAGTCATCACCTGAAATACGTTTGACATCATCATTACAAACTAAATAATAGTTACCTGAAGAGAGATCGGGATGTCCGACTAAGTGGTCCAGTGAAACCGTGAAACTTGGTACAGATATTTACGGATGATTTTGAACTCCCCAGCTGAGGAACCACGGTCCATTTGGAAGCTCCTTTAGCCTGAAAAACAACATCATAGTAAACACAACTGAATTTCAGGACATTGTAGGCACATAGGTGGTTTTTAACTATCTTGGATTAATTTGTTTTTTAAATGTTTAACAAACATCCATTATTTTTTAAAATTAAATCAACTGACTGTGTAAACTGACAGGGGTTGAACTACTCAACCCACTGTGTGACTAATTTGTAGTTGATCATTCTCAGTTGTTTTAGCTCATTGTGTGTTGGTTTCCTCTCATTGGTTTGCACTGAATCACCCATATTAGGGACGTCAGTTTTGGTCAATTTAGCTTTACATAGGCTGACACCCATTATGTATGCAGGGTTTATTTGATTAAGAATGGCAAGGCTGTCTCGCTTAGCTGGACCTGTTTCCACACTTGGTTTAGTCGCTGTGTCAACTCCGGAGAACGGAGCTCATCGGACTGCTTCTCCCAGTCAGCACTGACGAAGTTACAGGTAGTTACGAAGTTAACTTTGGTTTGTGAGAGCTGTCCCTCAGTCGCTAGTCAGAGCTAATGTTAGCTTGTTTGCCCTGGCTAGCTAGAATTTTAGCTAGGGATGCCCCGATTGCTACTGCTACCAATCGCCTATCGTCATTAAGCCATATTGGCCAGTCCCAATCGTTTTATGTTTTGCTTTAGCAGCTGATATTGCAGTTTTATAGGTCAGTTAGTTTGACTTGTTTGTAGTGTATTAGGATCTCCACCAGTTGTTAGGTAACCTAGGCTATATATGCCATGTGACTGACTACAATATCTATAAGTCTATAAGGACAACTGAAATGCAGCCCACACAACAATATGTGACTTGGATAACTCAAACATAACAAATGTATTAACAGGCTGGGAAATAGGCTAAACTTCCATTAGCCTGACAAATAAAAAGCAATTTGTCTCAGAACGTGGTTTGCAGTTGCCTTACTGCACACAGCCGAACGCAATAAACAATTAAGCCCAACGTTCAGGATGTAAAATAAAGTAGCCGTCTTCTTTCAGGAGGTTATTTATGTGTGAAGTCACTGCCTGGTGGAGCTTAGGTAGGGCAGAGAGTGTAGCAGGGGTCGGTGTGAGAAAGAAGCCGGCAGAACCAGATGTCTTGACCGTCAACGCACTGAATGGCTGTTTTTCTTTTTTACTTTTCCGGTGATTGCCTTAGCCTTTGGACTATCATGGTCATTTGGTCAGCTGCTCTCTAAAGCAGTTTGCGTTGCCTGGCCTTGTTTGGGTGCTGCTGCTTTCTCTGCCTTTTTTTTTTCCTTTTCACTCTCCGCTGTCAGTTTAACAAACTCACCAAGGCTCCGCTGGGCGACGCGTCTTCAAGTGCCTTATTAATTTTGTTGTGTTGAAAGTTTTAGACTTGCTTCCCCCCCCCCGAGGTATTTTATCCTCATATACCCTGCAGATGGCAAATGATATGTCTGTCTCACACACTTTGTAAAGGTTCCACACTGCCGACATGTTTTGTGCCTGAGCGACCACCTGCTCCCGGCCAGGGAACGTTCGTGGGAGGTGGGAATACGCGACGCACATGCGCCCGAGTGTTTGACCACGGGCTACTTGTTTTGCCTTCAGGGCTTTCTGACAGAAATTATGAGCATATGACAAGATAAATGAGTTAGTTTTTAAACGGATGTTTTGTTAAACCCTCCGGTGTATCTGCACTGCGATCGGCGAATAAAAAGTATTGATGCCGATCTCCCGGTTGCCTCTTTTTTCTAAATATCGATAGTGATCGGTGGCTAATCAATCTGGGCATTCCTATTTTTAGCTCAACCTCCGTCTTTTGGAAGTTTCTTCCAATATGTGTAGTCAGTAGCTCGTTTACATCGTAAACTAAACACACAATGTAAGCACACTGTTATTATACTTGGGGTACAGAACTAGCCCTTTGTTTTACCTGCCCTCACAGACCTGCTGCTGTCATAACTCAATCCAGCTCCTTTAACAAAACGTGATTGAATGTTGGACTTTGCACCTTAATCTGTGCTTACGGGTTTGGTTTGTTAACAAGATATTTTCTCAGTTTCACAAGAGGAGAGGGCTGAAGAGTGTATGTATTGTGCTGTGGTCTGTCTATATTGCTAAGTAGCTAATTTAAGCTAGCAAATCCTGGTGTCCTGAGATACCAGACTGATGTTCTGTTAAGGAATACTGTAGCATCACTGCTGTATTATTCAGGACCTATTTGTGGGGATGTACTGCTTATTATTTGCAGTATTTAAACAACATGTTTGATTAGCTCCATGCGGTAAAATGACAGTCTCCAGTGGGTCCTTGGTTTCCTGCAGGAAATGTGTCAGTGGAGCTTCTTTTCTTTGTCTGTGTGGTTTAACCTGCATGGTCAAAATATATTCTCCCAGTACAGGTCCTTAACAATTAAAATACAGTAAGGTCCTGCACAGTTAATCAGAGGTATTAAAATAGTCGAAAGCTGTTCTTCATCTGCTCTCTGTGTGGCCACCTCCTCTTTAGCAATCCACTGCAGATTTCAGCCACAGGATCTCTTGGAGGGGTAAACACAGAGGCCTCCCCGAAGTCGCCTTTTGTTGACACAACTTGATACAACTAACATGAAGCTGCTGCCGTTGAAAGGCCAAACCTCAAGCTAATTTTACCACATGCACGTGAGTGTCACTTAGCCGGTTAATGTTTAGATTCAAAATAACTTTAAGAGGGACAAAGACAAAGTCTTTGAGAGGGATCATTGTTTTGTGCCATTCCATACAGGTAAAGCATTTCTAATGCCGATCCAGACTCATTTAGATTGTTTGTCTTGCGAATGGTAAAAAACTCAGAAGGGTGTTTTTTTTCTTTCTCTCAGCAGTGGATAATGCTGTTTTGAGGATTACAGGAAACACGAGTAAACTTGACCATTCAGTCGCTCTCATCCGTGATAAATGTGGATCCTAACTGAGGGTCTAATCAACACCCTCACTCATTAAATGGTCTTTGTTGTGTGAAATAGTGCATCTTCACCAGAAAAGGTGATTCTATCTGTAGGGTAACAGTCACAGCCAGGGGAGATACGTGTTATATGATTTATTAGGTCGTGATTAAATCTCACAATGATACTTTTAGATGTAGCTTCTAAATTTGTGAGTTAGTTTTTTTTCAACAATTAACAACAAAAATTGGAGGTCGTTTTTTTTTTCTCTCCTGCATCTCAGCATATAGCTTTGTAATGAGGAAACGGTGCCTCCCGTTGGCTCAGACTTTGTAAATAGTCATAAATGTACATCACTAGTTGTATCCATCCACACACATGATTGTGAGATATGACAGTTGGTCATTGTTACCATAAATCAATAACATGCTGTATTCAGTGATCATAAATAAATAAATAGTCATCGACACCACGACCCCAGTTTTACTTCTGTTGTTTGCCTCTTTGAGTGTTATGAAATGTGAACTACACTGTCTGACTTTTCTATTCGTACAATGCTGACACCTGGTAATGTTGTTGTAACCAATACCTGCCAAATCTGTTTAAAAAGTAAACTTTTTAGTTAGTATTGTTTAAATTGTTTAATAATCAATTCATTCTGATTTTCATCTGATAACAACCTTCATCTATAGAATCAGAGTCTGATGCCTTAAAGCAAGTTATTGGGCCCCCAAAGCGTTTCAACAAACTTCTCTGCAACGGTTCAAATTCAGAAGACATAAGCAGCACTTAGTTTAATGTATAGATGTGTAAATATGTTTTTATCTGTCTTAGGTTATTTAATTTCACTGCCTTAAAATTAGATTTTTTTCACGAGTGTTGTGTTTTTTGGCGTAACAGAAACCATAAATTGTATATGTTTAAAATGCACCCCGTAATATAAACATTTGAACCCTCTATGACAGCAAAATACATTCTTCTGATCAATAACTGAATCCATAACTTTAATAATGTTTATGGACATTATGAATGATGTTCTATAATAAACTTTATAATGTTTTTTGTGTTAATCCAGCACAGTTTTGTTAGGTTCCGAGTTTGGATTAAAACTGTATTTGACTGAGAAACACATCAAAGAAAGCCAGTGTCCGTATGTTTCACTGTGTTGTCCTCCTCCCAAAGAGCATCTGTACAATTGTACGTGACTATCTGTGTTTCTGTGTGACTCCTGCTGACTGGTTTTTAACATGAGACCATGAAATCTTAAAATCTTGTCCCTCTTTTTGTGAGTTTATGAGATAGCTGTTTTATGTGTGTGGGCAATGATAGAAGATGAAAGCAGTGTAGGTTTTAGGGTGGATTCTTACCTCAGCCATATTTGACAATGAATGATGAGCTTTGCAGAAGTCTTTTACTTAAACTGCCCCTTTGTGGGGCTCTATGGACCCCCCCCCCCCCCCCCCGTCACCCCCTGCATCTGGGAAACTAGATCACTTCTGGGGCCAGCAGTCCGAAGAAAGCCTTGTCTTGTTCCTTCCAGATCTCTGATGTCATCCTTTACTGAGAACATGTATGTGATCTTCTGCAGCTGGAAGAGAGGCCCATATGCATTTTACATCACCCTTAGTTATTTTTGGGTCGGTGAGAAGCAGGGTTTACTGGACCATTCACAATCTGACATCACACTGAGGTCTGGCAGAGACTGGATTTTTCTCCCTATTCTGCTGTCCACTGACAGCAATATCCTCCAAACACATCATGTCTTTTAAATCTTTATATCATGCTCTCTGACTAGACTCGGATGTCTTGTTTTTAATGTTTTAAACTGATGTCAAAACTTTTGGTTTGGTTTGCTGCCAACATACTCTATGTGGTTTATTTTACAAAACAGAAAAACCACTACTTTTTTGTAGCTATGTCATTTTGCACATTTCTATATGGTTTTCCAAGTTCATGAACATGATATGGCAGAATGTTCGCAACCACGACAGTATTTCTGTGAAATGAATCAATGAACAACCCTGACTATAGAATCAAGACTTAAATGTTTGATTATTACATATACTTATGAGGTTATGCTTAAGCCCGTGTCAGTTTCTTTGTTGGTTGGTTTGTCAGCAGAATAAGACAAAAGCTCTTGCTTAAATCTTTTCTTGCTTACTTTAACATTGCAATACAGGCCGTTCATCACGCTCTTCGTTAATTGCTCAGGCAATATTGCATCGATGTTGATGGAATAAAATCAGAATATTTAGGTGGCTGGAATCTATGAGCAATGTTACATTCATGTGCTCCTGGGATAGTCCCATTTCCCGAGTTCGGAATTCGTTCTATCAACTTTGACCAAGTCCATTCCACACAAGAAATGTGGGAGCAACATGGACACCAAAAATAAGTTGTTTTCATTTAACGCGCAGAGAATTTTAAAAACACAAAAAGGGAGACAAGGAACAGCAAAGGAAACAGATCATGTAAGCCATGAATTATATTCCACAAATGTGTATGTTACCATCCACCCAATGGTTACTTTTGCATGTTTACTTATGCTGCAATGTTTCAGCATCATATGACGTCAGCTCTGCAACTCGCATTCCAAACTTCTCCGACTTTTTCAGTTGTTGCTCCGACTTGAGGGGGTGTCCAAGTGAATTTTCCCAGTTGGAAAATACCCTTTTCCAATTATTCTGACAGGCACTATGAGTACGAAGGGCCTTGGTGGAAGTATGTACTCTACTTAGTGCCATTTTAGTTGTCATTATTGATCAATCTGCCAGTTTTTCAATAATCAATGAATTGCTTAGTCTTTAAAATAAAAAAAGGAAGTTGTAAAATGTTCATTGCAATTTTCAAGAACCCAAATTGACATCTTCAAAATGCGTCTTTTGTCCAACCAACAACAATTCCAAACCAAAGACACTTCATTTACTATCATAAAGGTCAAAGAAAAGCAGCACAGTCTCCCATTTATGAAGCTGCAATCTGCAAATCCTTGACACATTTTCTTGAAAAATGAATGAAAACAAATGATTGTCAAAAAACTTTGGGGGATACATTTTTTTTTATCGATTCATCCGCTCTAGCATTAAGTCAGATGTGAAGAGGATTGTTGAGCTACGGGTGTTCCAGTGGAATCAAACTTTCCAAATCCAATAAATGTTCACAACCTGGCCTTGTTGGAGAGTGGGAAAGAAAGCACACCATGCCGCTGTCCTTCTGGCCGCCATCTTAGAGATGTCTTCGTGTGAAGTTTTTGTTCACTTTCCCATTTCTCAACTTCAGCGCGGACACACGGCAAAACAAACAAACCTGAAAGCCTGCCCCAACAACTTCTCCTCTTTTATTGGCAGCTGATACATGAACAAGAGGTTGTCTTGGCTGAAAAAAAGCAACTGCTGAGGCGTTGCTGGACCTCCAGACCTTTGTGACCAATGGCGTGTCATCCCTCACTTTGTCATGTTTAACTAAAACCAATCCCCATTTAAAGCAGCATCCATCAGTGTTAGTTGAGAACAATGACAGATTGCCTTTCTGCAGCACTCAAAGCATCTGGATCCTTTCTCTACTCCCCCTCTTTTATTTATGGTAAACAGCCTGAATAACAGCTGGGCAATGGGAATTTACAAGTTAATCAATTGTTTGTTAGGAGCCGCAGCGATGCCCCATACCCAACCATCTGCAAGTTATTGTTCATTTACCATGCTAATTTTCCCATAGGCTACAGCATAACTATTGATTTCTTCTTGAGAGATTTATCCACACTAAGCATTAAGGAATGCTTGATACAGAAAATGACACCTACTTTGAAAAAATGTGGGAGTATGTAATTTCCACTGTGAGCAATAACATGTTAACTGAAATCAGCTGGTGCCGATAAACTTGTACACTTTGTGCGAAAGCAAGCACAGAACTATAAGAGCAGTCACTCTGTGGGTCCGTGCACATGTTGTGGGGGAGGGGGGGGAATGTTCTGGAAGACATATTAAGTTTCCCACACTGATGGTGCATCTAGGTGAGCAATGTTTATCCTGGACACCGTGTTTCCTGTCAAAGCAAAGTTTGCTTTTGTCTCTCTCCTCCCAGGTATTTGTGCCTGTGGCAGGGTCTCAGGCTTTTGTTCCCTACCTGCTCCCCCCTCTGCACCCCAAGACGACCCGCATGCACCCGAGCCTCAGACAGGTCAGTCACAAGTATCGCTCAACACGCAGTCAGCAGCACGATTGGCTCTCGCACACGTGTCGGCACGTTCCCAGATTTCATCATGAGGAAAAGCTGGCAGAGGCACTGTTTGTATTTGGTTTTGAAGTAAGGTTAGCTGTATTTTCCGTAGGGGTGATTAAAAAAAATAAGCTACTGTATATTTAAGTTTTTGATCCTTTGATCCTCTAAATCTGGGATGCATGATATACGTATATCGGATCGATAAATTATCAGCCCAGTTTTTGGTGCAGTGTGTAAGATTTGTTGGAACATTGAAAAATTAACAGAAATGTGCAGAAATAACACTTATGATTTTATGATGTCTATGCATTGTGTCGCAAAGATGCTGATGGTAGCATGCTAACTAGCTAGCTCTCACCCCGTCCCAGTCCAGAGCTCCTTTGCTAGCTTTGTAAATGCTCCCCTGGTCTCTGAGCCCCCAGCCCTGGACTGCTAGCTGAACAGCTAACTAGCTAACAGCAGCTACGGTTTGCAGCAGTTTGCGGTTACCCTGGTGATATGCTGCTCTGTTGGTATTTGTTTTGAGAATGATTTCGACAAGTGGCCTATTCCTACATTTTCTGATACAGTCGTTGGCTGCTTGCACCTTGAAAGTTTGTTTACGATCCATCAATAGTCATGGAGGAGGAGAAGGAGAAGAATATGGGCTATAAAAACACCCATCTTGGCTCACTTAATTTTAGCCTTTCTTACCCTCACGTGTGCATAAACTACAGGTTAGGAACTTCTTTTTACAAATATAAAATGTGAAATTATAGTTGCCTGTGTCAGCCTTAAGAAGTGGGTAATTATTGGTTATCAGCTCAAAAAAAAAATCCATAACATCCATCCAGATTATAAATGTTTTTTCTGAATCGGACAAAAACAACAATACAAACACGATGACACGAACATTCAAAAAATTCTACTTCCATTTGCCCGTGACCCTACAACCCCCTGAAACGAGGAGCATTATTTAATGATAAGGCAGAAATTAATCGTAGCAGTCAATTATCTAACAGTTAGATGTTTAGAAAAACTAATGAATAGACGACGGAGCTGCAGAATCTTTGAGCGTGTCGAAATTGGGAGATACTTTTCCATTAAATCCACTTTATTTGGCCGTGCTATCTTGGCAGCCTTGAACCAGTGTTAGGATAGGGCACCATTTACAACTGTGCTGTGAGCTCTGGTATTCACCTTTTCCTATTTCCCCGGCTGCAGCACAGAAACCACACGCTACTTTATTTATAATCCAACCAACCTCAGTGTGTAACTCTTGCCCCGTACTCTTGCTCGCATCACACAGTGAGGTCACTTCCCTCTGCACCTCCACCACTGCTCTTGCATTCCAACATGGCTCTAGGACAGCAGCCCAGCAAAGCTCTGTACTCCTCAAATCACAAAGAGGCCCAGATCAGAGCCGAGCTGGACGGGAGCCAGGATCCGGGCCCTCACAGCCCAGGCAGCTGGGGGCAGCCTATAATAAGTGGGAGACAATGAGAACTAGCACACCTCCCACGCTTTGCATGTGGATGTCGATCCAGAATTGAAATTAAATGGTTTCCTAGGTTTTCCATAGGCCACACTCATTATGTAAATATGACATGAAAGCTGCAGATAGGTTTAGAGTGCATATGTGCATTAAGAGTATATGTTTAACATATCAGACCTTAAAATCAAGAGAGCATTAACAAAGGTTTGTGAACACAAAGGCATGGAAAAATAACATTTTCTGAAATGTAAAAAAAAAAAAAAAGGTGCAGTACTGTATGTTCTCTCATGACGTCTGAATTTCTAGGCCAGGTAACTTTTTTATGTGTTACCTTCCCTTTTAAAAGCAACATTTAATTGCACCAGACTGACTTTACTGTGAAAAAAAAAAAAACTGGGCAGCTGAACAGTTTTTTTCGTTTTCCAGCAGTCATCAAAAACATGTATGTACATTTTTTTAGTTTTTTTCACATGGGAAACTAGACATATTAAAGGCCTTCTGTTTTAATGAATAATAATGAACAGTTCACTGTGATGTAGAAGGCGGCGGTGCTTTAATGGTCCCTTGCAGCCTCTTAAGCCTGTGGTGATAAATCTCGCACAGGCTCACTCGTATAACTAAAACCCAAACCTCATTCAACTTCACATCCATCAGTATTTGGCTGAAAGCGATGACAAAGCACTTTCAATTACACCAGTAACTGACTCTGGAAACAGTTCATAGCGGGGTCCAGACTCGAAGACCAGGGGAGAAAACACAAGGGGGGGGTGGGGGGGTAGGAGAATGGCTGGTAGGGCATCCGTTTGACTCACTTCCAAATAATAAAAAAGGGTGGTGCGACTCTGCGACACAAGGGGATGCCGCCAGCATCGCGCACCCAAGGACAATTCACCTATTTTGTGCGCTGTCACCCCTGTAGTCTGATTTATGGTCGGGACATCCTTCCTGTGACCCGTTCGTCCATCAGCTCGCCGCTATAAGGATACTCTGGTGATTAGAGGCTGAAGTATCAAAGCGTCCTCAGTCAGGGCCCTTGTCTAGCACCAGAGGGCCTTGCGCTCGCTGAATGGGGAGTGTGTCAGCTGGGAGGGAAGAGCATCGCAGCGGCAGAAGAGTGCCATTCTTAACCCCCGAGCACCAGAGGAGAGGAGAGCTTTTTGAGAATCCATCAGCTGTAAACGCTCCCGTTCTATAATGTTGCTGTTTTCTTTTTCCATTTTTCCATCCCCAATTTGTAATTATTTTACGTGGAGTGTGCGCTCTCTAAAAGTTAACATGGCGGTGTTTAATTGGAGTGATTTTACTCATAATTGCATGATCCTCTCTACCACTTTTGGCTCCCACTTTGTTTGAATAAGCAGGCTAATTTTCGGCATCCGTCCTCAAAATTAATCAGTATAGCGTGCTTAATATTGAAGTTCAAAAATGAAATAATTGAGGAAGTGTAAACCCGCTTTTCGAAATAACGGGAGCTGGGACTGTCAACAACAAACCGCAAACCCCCCGCCCCCCTGACAATGACAGCACCGGTGCGGGAGACATCTAATGCAAAGATGGATAAGTGATGTTCATTTTTCTCTCTTTTAAAACGCCTTTATTACATAAATAAAAACAAGATCTGATCCTCCAGGGGGCCTGATCTTTTAAAACAGCTCTGACTCCATCCCCCCTGATGAAAGGCCCACACTAACATCAGGAGTCCAGAGCCTTTACTCTCTAACTTCAGGCAATTATGACACAGAGGAGATCTTTGCCTTCTGCACTCAAAAAGAAGAAGAAAAAAGGCATCCCTTTTTTCCGAGCTTAGCTGTAAAAATAAGCTTGCTCTCCCTCAATTGCAGTCACCCCGTGCCCTTTGCAATAGCAGCAAGGATGTATCGGAACAAGCCATGGGGCAAAACAAATCACTTGTGATTTACAGAATTATAAAGATTTTAATAGCTGCAATGTTTCTCCCTCAGATTGGTCTTTATTTCCAGGAGTCAAAGTTTCCTGGGTGCCCCGGGCTTTTTAAAAGCAGTAATTGGCCAACAGAGAGACTTAGGATCTCCCTGAGTGATTGAGTGTATTTGTTGCTATGAACTTGAGGGTATCACTCTAAAGATCACAAGTCCAGGTTGTGAGAGCATGCAACTTATCAAGCACAATTCAGTGTGCAGCCGTGGAAGGCAGACTACTTTTCCACACAGTTTTGTTTAAAGTTTTAACCTTTCTGTGGAACTCCGTGTTTTTTTTTTCTTTCTTTTTTTCTTCCTTCTTTTTTTTGCTGATTAGTTATGTTTCAAAATAATTCAGCGTAAACTAAGGGGCGCTGGTTTATGAACTAAAGACGGCCCTGAATTAATGCAGAATAATAGTTCTGATGAGGGGCAGGGCTGTTGTTCTGGCATGTGAGAGAAACAGTTGTGCACAAAGTACCTTTTTTTGTGAGAAATTACATTGATTTTTGAAGGGAAAATAATTTTTTATTTTGCTCTTTGTTTACAGTCGGCAGTGAATCAGCACACAATTTATTTATTTTTATTTATTTTAACACAAATATATTGGGTACTGTTTGATTTTAACAGTGAAAAAGAAAAACTTTACAATACTGTGTACCATGAACAATAAATAAGCCCACTACAATGAGCACAACACAAGCCTTATATTAGAAATTAATTTACTGTTTAACAACTCTTATTTCTTCTCTTGACTGAAACTCGACACTTACTGCAGCTCTCTCTTAATTAAACAACCTTTCTGCACCTCTCACCTGTTTTTAGAAACTCGGGAAGTAAACAGTTCAGAAATGTCAGCGTAATTAGCTCTATTTTCCACAATCTAAACTACATCTTATCTACATTCTGCTGACAATTTACGGAAAAAATAAGAAATTGATGAACTGACTTTTCTCATTGTGCACTGGAGTTATATAAAGATTGCTTTTCCCCGCATGTGTAATATTAATTAATGGGTCAAACTGATTTCTTCTGCAGTATATATTTTTCCGCGCACATCTGCAGAGCAACTCTCATAACGTCGAAAGCATGTGCTCTTCTGACTGAAAAACAAGCCTGGCAGTAGCTAAGCTATATTAAGGAAATCCACCAGGGAGGCATAATCGAGTTTGACTCTCTACCGGTGGTCTCCTTGTTAGTGTTGTGAGTGTCAGAACTGACAGTGCAGGTAGCTCAAATGCCACTTAAGGTTTTAGCTTCAGTGGCTTTTGGAAAGAAATGACCGTGACCTGTGTAGCTTGAGCCCACATCCCACACCCTTTCTGCCTGACAGCTGCTCAATGGCAAGTGTCTGCCAGCATGCCGAGGGGAACGCTGCCAAGCAGCCGGAGATAGAGATGATTACCACATCCCTCTCTCCCTCTCAGCCTGCTCGCTGAAAACTGATACCTACTAACAAACTGCTGTCAACATGTTAGCGAGGCAGAGAGAGTGAGAGCAATAGTATGTGCTGAGAGAGAAAAAAGGGGAGAAAAAGAGACGTGTGGGAGAGTCAACGCGAGGAGTCCAAACAAGTCAGGATTAATGACACTGAGGCAGGTTTTCTTTTTCCGCTGTTTTCAGAGGCAGCACTGTTGAAGAATGCAATCAACGCTATAAGGGGAAAAAAAAAAGCTCACCTACAGGGTGATGATCAAATGATGACTGTCAGAAAAAAACGCAGTCACAAGTTCACCAGTTCTCAGGCTGCCGGAGCTCATCATGCAAAATTATGTACGTCCATGTACAGTCATGGATGCGATCGGGAGAGAAGTTTTCCCTCTTCTTACTACAACAATTATAATGTGTGCACAGCGAGCGCCGCATTGTCGAGAGTTTTCCACTTTAAAGTTTTTACGTTGTTGTGTGGATATGCAAATCGCTTCCGACCTTTTACTCCAGTCACTTAAAACTTAGGTTGTTTCTTTTTTTTTTCCTGCTGAGGAGGGAATGAATGCAGTTGTTTCAGAGAGGAGTTATAAATGTCATTGTTTTTGAATAAAATCCCCCGCTGCGCCACTTTAAAGTGAAATAAAGGCAAAATCACAGCTGACATATATTTTTCTAATTGTTGCAGAGGAGGGAACAGGAAGCAGCATGGAGTAGCCTGAATTATCGTCAATTAGAATATCGCTGTGCTTAATTACAAAAGATTCTGATTGTCTGATTTTCAGCTACTGTCTTTAATACACATTTTGTTTTTGAAGATGGGGAATGACAATTATGATAATGCGCATCCCAGCATGAAATATTTTTGTCAAAGGCGGGGGGAAAACAGGGGACATAATGCATGTGTAGATTCTTTTTGGAAAATGGTAATTAAAGACATTGTAACAATCTATTTCGCATTTTTTTTTTATTGTTATTTGAAAAAACGAAGCTATTCTGTTCTAAGATTATTTTCAGGGCACGGAGGAGTGTGACGGGATACACTTTGAGGAGCTTAAAAAACAAAAACAAAACAAGGACTTTTTTTTTAAATGAGTCATCTAAATCAACCATTGTTCACTTCTGGTTATTAATCACCCTGCCAGACTGTGGGGTTTGAGAACACTCACAATCAGGTATTTATTTTTCCTGACATGAGGTCACAGCGAAGGTAAAAGTTTTGTCTGCCAATTAAAAAGGAAAAAAGGCAAAAAACATGCGATTCGGAGTCGTTCTACAACCTTGGAGGTCAGTGCTTTACTTCCCGTTTACGTGATTCGGTTATTAAATGCCACAAATACTAATAAAAATAGCATTAGGGATGAAAATAACATTGTCTACAGTAATTCACTCTGGAACTTTGTTGGGCAACAAGATAAGTATTTCTCTAAAAAAAATCAATTTTCGAGAAGAGACAATGGAAACAAACCTAAGTGCTAGTTTGAACCAACCCCACAAGGCTTCCAGGGAAACCACCAAGCCTAAGAAGCACTTTATTAGCCAGCAGGGGGGGGTCAGGAGGACCGGCCCTGTCATTGATTGAGGTTGGAGGATGCATCCACAGCTGCACTTTCTCTAAATTTCTAAGAGTAAATATGCACCTTTGAAGTGGGGGGTGCCTAGGAGCACTCCTCTGCACAGATTGTGTGGGTTTCTGTGGGGAGCTGTAGTTACGGGAAAGATCAATGGACAGGGCATTAGGGGGAAGAGTACACTACACTGTCCAGCCCTGCAGCCTGCAACACAACTCAGCAGCTCCTAGATGGCCAGTAATATTGAGCTCAAGGCAGTTTAATTCTCCACGCTGTTTTTTTTTTTTTTTTTTCCCCAGACTGATAAATTTCAACCTTTTTCCGACTGCAAAAAATGTGTCGGAGGAAAAAAAAAAAGATGAAATGCGCCGTGAACTTAATGCACAGCTGGAGTTTGGCTGCTGCTACCACTCTCTTTTTCTTGACACACATCAACTTCTGTTCTAGTTGTGATGTTGAGGAAAATATTAGCAGGTTTAGAGGAGAAATGCTGTCTGGCTTTTAAACGCTTTACGTAGCTCTTTCTCGAGCGGCTCCTTCATCATCCTTTTCGTCAATTTCTTTAACTAGCAGTTAGCACGCGCAACAATTTGGAAGACAACCTGGCTTCATGTACATTTTTCAAGCTTTTTAGAGAATAATCAGATCATATTTTTGACTGGAACCCCCCCTCCCCCCATCTGCATAATTACTGACTGGAAAACTCCTCCGTCCACTTCGTGAAAGCAAGGAAAAACCCATATCCTGCTCATTGTGCGGCTGGATATGTGTACTTGTGGCAGGCTTTAAGTGCATTATGCTTGTGCTGAACACACAGCTTCCATAATGTGGTTTGTAAAGACTATGGAAAAGCCTTTTGGGATAGCCACACACATCCAGATGAGGCTAATCTGCCCATGGTTGGTGCAGAGTGATAAGTGTGCAAAGATATTTAAGCCCTTTTCTCCTCTGCTTGTGCCTCCATCGTAGTATCTGTCTCAAACTCAGCGTTTATTAGATTTAGATGTGACTCAAACACAGCGCTGCAAAAACTTGGAAGAAAAGATAATACTAATTACACACTGAAGGCGTCATTTTTAATGAGTCTGAATTAAATCCATCCAGTGCCTTAAATGCTGCTTGGTCGCCGTGACGAGGACGAGGGGGACAACATGTATCGTCTCCGCGGAGTGTCGGGGTTGTAGCGCCTCCGCTGCTCCCAGGTGTCGCCAGGGTTTGGCTCCACCATGCTCCGGAGATGCAGCCAGAGAGAGTTAGCATTTACAACCCCTGTCACACCCCACAAAACACTGTGTCACTCAAGCGCAGCCCGCGTGGCAGCTCTGGCATTAATGGAGACGTTGACATCTTCCGACAGAGTGTTTATCTAATACTAATGCTAAGCAACTAGAGCCAGTCGCCCCCACACGGAGCCATCGAACCCCGCCGCAGACCCCGGTGTCTGGCAATCACGCTAGTTTTCCCATTCATCCCTCAAGACTTATAGAATTCATAACAATGGCTTTGCTGCTGCTACATGTCATGACTGTTTTTTTGTTTTTTTTTATCATTCAGCCGGATATTTCTCGCCACCATCCAGCAGACCCCGAGCCTCACAGGTGCTCGAGACGAAGTTGAGCGAATTTATGACGTGCTGCAGGAAGTGTCACCTGTGTATACTGGCATGGCTCTTCCTCTTCAGCTCAGGGGCCTCCGACTAAAAGGCTGTTTACATATTTCTGCTGCAGTGTTATTCTTCCACACCTTTTTTTTTTTTTTTTTTCTTGTTCAGTCTCGCCACTATCCCTCCACCTCACACGAACTGGTCCTTTTCAGAAGGGAGAGATTCAAGCTTCTGATACAGAGCTGGCGTCGATACTTCACCGCTTTTTAATAACGCCTTTAAGTGGTACATTCTTTACGTACGTACAAGAATTCTTTTAAAAGATGAGTTGTCGAGGAAACAATCCGAACAGCGGCTGTTTTGAGACTAAACATTCTGTGCATTATACAACACACAAAAGGCCACAAAAAAGAATTCCTATATATTACTATATGTATCAGAGACTGATGATGGGTTCATGAAGTGTATGGAGCTATCTTTAGAGGATTGATTTCCCATACTGCCACGCAGTTGGCTGCATTTATATTCCATGCCTGTGGCTCTGTGACCCCTGGTTCTCCTTTGATGTGGCAGGCAGAAGCACAAACCAGGATGAGGCAGAGAGAGAGAAGGCTGAGGGATAGCAAAAGGTGAAACAGTCTACAATGGGAGAGGAGGGGAGGGGGATGTGGGGGGGGGGGGGGGTAGAGATTTTTTCTTGTGGTGCAGGTTTCTAGGAGGGATGAGAGGAGGACGGGATGAGGGTGCGTGGAGAAAAAAAAAAAAAAAGACCGGTACGAGTTTCGCAGGGTAGCGGGAGAGAGAGCGAACCGATGAAGCCATCATCTGACAGATCTGTGAGAGTTTGCACCGAGGGCGGGTTGGTGGTGGGTGGGCAAGAAAGGAAGCCGGGCCCAGGGAAAAAAGGGGATCGGGTGATGGTGGGGGGTTGGGAGAGGGCATGACGGTGGCGCGAGCTGATAGAGACGTCAGCGCCGCTTCAGTAATCTCACGACGGCTGGCCGCAGCGAGGGGCCATCGAGGGGCCCACGAGAGCACAGGCATGATAGAGCAGACCACCCCGACAACACTAGCAGGGGGCCCGGCAGTATGGACAAATCAAAGCGGGAAGAAGTAATTTTTGAGAAATTACAGAAATCTCCATGGAAATTAGCATGAAACACTTTCTAATCTCTTGCTTTTCACCGTGGACGATAGGGGTCAGTGCTTCAAGTTCTCCAGCCCTTGCTTTCTCTTTCTCTCTCGCCCCATCCCTAATTTCATTATTCCCTCTTGATTTTTTTTTTTTTCCTTTTCCCTCGTCTCCCTCCTGCTTTTTTCATGTATACTCATTTTACAGCCTGACACTCCTAAAATAGCCCCTCCCTCCGCTCATATTCTTCAACCCATTCATTTGCTTGAACCCTTTTTCATTGACCACAATTAAACGTTCAGATTTTCAAAGGCAAATCAAGGGAGAGCCAAGCCGTGCCCTCGGAGTGACACGGGATCAAGCTGTTGGGTGCTTTGGAGCCTCAGATGGGGTGAATCCCCCAAGATTTGTCCTCTGCACCCTTTCCTTTTTTCGTTCCTCGCGGTGTCTGTCAGAGCTCAGAGCCCCGTTCAAATGAATGGGAGGAGTGAGGCACCTCTAGTAGTGAACCAATGCCGTTATTGGTAATCAACAGCGTTTACGGCGATACAATGAGAGACCCAAGCCATATTCTCCTCTCATCACAATCGCTGTTTTAACAATACGGGACACAAACACAATGACAGTATTTTAAATTCTCCTGCAGTTTGCTTGGTTCTTTTCACACTTTTTGTTTTTACTAGTTTGGATTTGTAGTATAGCGTAGCTTACAGACACCAAAGTTGTAGTTTTTTTGTGTTTTTGTGTTTTGTTTTGTTTTTTTCATTTTTGCATCCATGGCAACACAGAGAGTGTTGTCCTCTTTCATGATTGTGGTCATATCATCAAACATTGTACTAAATAGAGCCGCTGCTGCCTCACTGAAGAGCCAGACTTTATTATGTTTTTGTGCTACATGTAAATTGTTCCTCCTCGCGTGTTCTTTTCAAGGCCGGACGGAATATTAAACTTATTCTGCTTAAATAAAAAAAGAGGAGTGTCACATTTTGACAGAAAATAAAAAATAAAACCCTCAGTGCCCAGTGTAACATACCATACTCGACTATAAATTCACGAGCTTGCGCCGTTTGTCAAATCCACTATGAAAGAGTAATTATTTTTTTTCTCTTTTTTGATTAATTATTAAGTGTTTTGCCTTCCCAGACAGCAGAGAAGAATGAATTGCCAGGAAAAAAAAAAAAATTAAATCGGGGCAACATTCAAAAGAGACCAGGGTCTCTTAAAGCCTCGGTGCAGACTAGAGAGCCAGGGTAAAAAAAAAAAAAAGAAAAATTAAATTGGGTCATCTTTCTGTGCTGTTTGCATTCAGTCGTCGCTGTGCTGACAATTCCTGTGAAGTTTACCAAACTGGCTCAATAATTTCATCAAGGTCTTCAAGTGTTCAGTCCCCTTTTTTTTTGTTTTAATTCACGGTTGCATTCAGAAAAATATAATTCAGGTTCCTCTTGTCGGGATTTTCCTGAATGCGCAATGTCAAATCACTTTGACACGTCTCCGCCTTATTAAATGAGAGATGCGAGAGAAGTCACCGACAGTGGACGAGACGAAAATAATGGGCATTAGGGTACGTCTAAAATAGTGGCATTTGATTAGCATTACATTGTATGCTGATTCATGGGGAATGGCTATAGAGTAACGCTGGTGAGGGACTTAATTAGAGTGCTTGCAGACTTGGCACATTGCAGTGACAAGCAGTGGAAATGTGTGTAAGATATAGAAACCTTCATAACCTCTAGTTAAACCTTCTCTTCCGTTCTAACAGTTTGCCCTCTAATTAAGCCGCAGAGTTGGATTGTGTGTTGTGTTTTTTTCACATACAGTTTTCTTTTTGCTAATTGCAAACCATGGAAAATGACAGTATCGTCCGAAAATCAAAATCTATGGTATTGTCAGACAGCAAGAGGAAAAAAACAAAAAAGAAAGAAAAGACGTCTGGGAATTGACCGACTTATAAATACGCGGAAAAGTTGCACATTTTGTGGACGGACGTTAAAGGTTAGAAAACATGTCAAACTTGCGCTAGATTTTGCCTTTATAATTGAGATTCAGAGCAGCTATTTATAGATAATATTGTAGAGGATATTTTGTTATATGTGTCTCATCCATTTGAGTTTTTTTTAATATAAGAAACAAATTGAATATGGTCTAATTTCTGTGACATCGCCATCAATGTGTTCTGAAGGAATATAACAAGGATACACAGATATAAAGCTCGAGACCTCATTTAACCTAGGTGGTGCAAACATTTGGCAGGGGCCTGAGTGTACCTGCTCTTAGTTGCGGTTCTGCCAGTAATAGATAGATGGCACTGCATCCAAGGTAGAGCAAAGGGCCAGAGACTTCTCCCCACCATCTTTTCAGGGTCTTACTCTCATTATCCATCCGAAAATTAACCTGTCAATTTATCAATCAACACCATCTCGAGTTTTCTGCCTCCTTGTTTGGCGACTGGCGCTGTGGCGACGCCGACGCGCAGATAACCAGGAGGTATGTGTTTGTTAGTGTAGTGAATGAAGTGCATTATCACTTAAATGACTGCTATGAATCACAATCGCTGCCAGTCGCTTGATAACAGCTACACACACAAGCAATTTGATTTTTAGAGTATATATCTGTTTATGTATTCTTTTATGTGGCCGAGAAAATAAGGTCAGGGCCGGGCCGGGCAGGGTTTTTTCGGCTTTGTTGCACACGGTCGTCTTTAAAAAGTCCCATACAGGGCAGGGCCAGGACGCATTGTCAGCATTGAATTCACCAGTTTAGCCCAATCGCTACCAGACTGAAAAGGAAGACTTTGAGAGTCAGTGATGAGCTGCATTTAATTTCAGAAATACACACAGTTTTTGATGAAGTTTAATTGCTTCATACCCACAAGAACGACTTGAAGAAATATAATTAAATACTAAATTAAAATAGAAATTGAAACCAAATCCATAAACATGTAAAAAACAGGTAATCTGGTAATATTAAAATAATAATAATAATAATGATGATAATAATAATTATAATGATAAAAGCTTCCACAAAATTAATATACAATTAATGAGTAATTACAAGAGAAGGAGATTTTTTATGGACACTTTGATCTTTTTCATTTAATATCTGGACAACATGTAACGTGTTGTTTTTTTTTAATATTCTGAATGCTTAATCCAAAATGTAGTAGTCATTTACAAAAAAACATTATTTACTTCTTGACAATTTCAAGAAACAATGCAAAGTTGTGAGTGTAAATATCAATATTATAGCTTAAAAGTGTTTCAAGGACATTGCACACACTGTCTAATTCTTCCCTATTGACTTTGGAGTTAATGTTACATCTGCTCTTAGAAATATCTAAAAGAGAGGCGGATTGAAATATGTGTTTGCATGCTCAGCATGCTACAGAGTTATAATAAGCACTGGGACATGTCTTTATCTCTAAATGGGTTCTAATGTGATAAGCTAAACTAGACCCTCAAAAATCCCCACCAAGTGCAACCACGGGTGGGGGACCTCAATTGCTTCAGTTCATTCTTCTTTTTTTTCTCCCTCGGTCTTCTCTTCTTCTCTGTTCAGGTTATTAGCCGCTACATGGCTGGATCGGCCGGAAAAATGGATGGACGCGAACAGAACCAGATAGTGGCTGTGAATAGCGGGAGGGGACTTTTTCTTTTTCCAATTGTTGTTATTTGCAAATGGCCTTATTGTGTAGAGGTGTTGGAGAGGAGGAGGGGGCGCTAGTGAGGAAAAATGGCGGAGAATATTTTAAAATGCTGACAAAAAGAACGAGAGAAAAAGGGACACAACATCTGGTAATTTGTTTCAGCAAGCTTAGCCTAATGATGTAAGCAGATTACTTTCCAACCGAGCAGGACAGGGGCATACGGCCCTTTTTTCTTTCCCTCTCCTTTTTTTTTTTTTTCCTCTTTACGTGCCCCCTCACGGCATTAAAGAGCGAGACACAGGAGCCACTGCCGTATACACAGTCAGTTCACACTGGCGACTCTGTGAATGCACTTCCAAGCCATTTGATAGTTCACATACTCAAGAGGTGGATTTTGATCAGATCAGAAAAAAATTCTCGGTGCACAGTGGGGGCTGGGTGGGGGGGCTTGCTTTGCGGGTTATTTTAACGCCTCAAAAGGGGAAACCTCCCTGACTCTGTGAGGTGGGATGTAAGCCACTCGATGCTGTGGGTGCCCCGGCCCGATTTGCTCCCTCTCCCTCAGAGAGCAGAGATCAGTGGTATGCCCAGATTGAAAGGGAGGGCAGGAACCCGGCGTGATGAAGGACACTGGCTCCCTGTCAATGTGTGGAGGAGACTGGAGGATGAAACACACCATTAAGACCAATTTAGAGTGTTGCTCTAAATTTCAGCAGGACTGATCGATCCTGACAGGAGGGCATCGTACCGCCTGCCAGATCACTTAAACCACTGCCCCTTGTCTCGCGTTGCTTAATGTCATGTCATTGGCTATCATTCCCAATCGAACATTGAGCTGCCGGATTTCGTTTCAATTACTACTTGTAGGATTACCTTTTATTTTTTACACATCAGTAATCAATGAGGATTTTGATAATAATGTCATAATGCGATCTCAGTATTGCATTCTGTCCCTTTTTTTTTTTCCCACTATTCTTAATCCAAAGTGAAATCCTCTGAGACTAGCTGTCCTGTTGGTTTATTGATTTTTCTTTTCTTCCGCCTTGCTCTGTGAACATCGGACAGAAACTTGAGAAGCAAGGTACCGAAAAGAGAGACTATACCTTACTCGAGGGCTTTAACCATCAGACAGGTGATTTACATGATGATAACAACGACGGGTAACAACGCAATATATTTATAGAGCTCCTTCTGCGTTTAAACGCAGCTCAAAGCGCTTTGCAGAATAGGACATGACGCGCGTCCCCAAATCTGACAAAAATAATGAAACAAAAAACAGCTAAACCAATTTATAAGAGCTAAACCAGGGAACGGAAGGAAAAACTTTGTCGAGATTAATGATAAAACATATTAGACAGCTTAAATAACAAAGTGAGATAAGAGAGAATAAACCTGGAGAATAATGTCTTTTATTTATCAGAGTTAATTCCCGTCCCAGTCTTAATGAGTTATATCGTATGCACATATTTAAAAGAACATGTCTCTGCTGTGTATAAATAGACGTGTATGTTGTGATGCGCGTAGTCCTAGCATACACCGTGCGTTATTACTGCAGTGTTTCTGTTTGCAGCCGCTGACATTTTATATGCCATCTATTTATTAGTTGGGATGTTCATTGAGGCAGCTCAGGTTAAGTATCTTGCTCGGTGTCTGACTGGAGATATTGAACCCGCAGCCCTCCTCGTACCAAGTTCAGTTCCCTAACCACAACCAGTTTGCCCCTTTGAAGGATGAGGTCTCAGGAAGAGTGCTGCTATGTATACCACACAGACAGTGATCTATTCCGCGTCTCATATCATGTTGCTCCATGTCACTGACTGATGTTACCTGCATCCCCCCGCGATGATTAGATCCATGACTGCGCCTACAGTTCCCTTATAAAATCAGTTCCTTTTCTTTTAACCCGCGAGACGCCGAGTCCTCCGCCCCGGAGAGGGAAGGAGAGAGCGAGCGAGCGAATGAATGAATGAGTGAGGGAGAAAGAATAAGTGAAGTTATTTTAAAGGATGATATTGCTTCATCGCGCGCTGTCACTCCATCCTTGATAAATGTTCCTCATCTGAGTTGGTGACACGCCGCACTGTATAAACGGGTTATGAGCCGGGGTATAAGTTATGTAAGTCACAATGCTTCGAGACGTTTGCTAAGCACAACTCGCATGTAATGAAACATAATGTAATAAAAAAATAATGGTGGCAGCGGAGAAGATTTATATCCCATTATGAGCATCTTTGCTCTGCCTTATTGCAACCTTCCTCCCACGCCTCGACAACATGAGGACTTTTGAGAAAGAAAAATGCCTTTGAGCTGAAAAAATTCTTTGTACATCGTCAGCGGTCTGAACACTTGGTATCTTGAAAATTAACTTTTAATTATTTCCTGACCTTCCTCACGATGCTTTTGACTAGAAAAATTTGTGAGTGTAAAATGTAGAATTTTCAGCTGTAAATGTTTGGTAAAAAAAATGTGTATTGGACCATTAATCATAAAAATTTGCAAAAATCTAAACGTTAATCAATTGAAGCGCTAAAGATATATTATGGAAGATGTGTTTGTTTGTGTGTGTGTATGTGTGCAAATACTCAGATATCAAGCCTAAAATTTTATTTTGTCTAGGTGAGGGAAGTAAACTACTCGCCCATTGTACCTTTTAATGATTTGTCTGGTGCGTTTCTTCAGGGGCTTGTCTGTGCCACCAGCTGAGGCGTTAATACAAATATAGCAGATAATTTGTGAACTAACCTGTTTTTAAGTGGCTTTCGCCAAAAGTGTGACAGGCAGGTGGGGAAACATGGCACAAGTAATTAGATATTTGCTGTTATTGAACCATCCAGAGATTTCAGATTTTTTTTGGGAGGGGGGGGGTATTAAAACTTTTGAATCAGCGGATTACGATTCCCCTCTATTTTTATTTATTTTATTTGTAATCCGTTCTATACATCCTCACGATTGTTGTAAAATTAAGACAACAAGTAATTCTACAAAAAGAACATCTCGTTAAATAATCTCATTAGCTTCAGCTGTTTTCTCTTAAAAAAAAAAAGGAAAAAGAAATAGTAGGGCAATTGATAAAGTCTAAGCTCCACCTTCGCCGCCTCTCCATTTTGTAATCACAGGCAGTTTGGCAGCGCAACGTAATTAGTTTGCACGCCAGATTTCCCATGAGTCCCAACCCAGCTCAAAGCCAATCCCCTTCCTCATCAGCAGCCCAGAGACTAAACACCTACTTTATCTGGTTCCCCCAAGGCTGTCCATCCATGGGGAGTCAGGGTGCCCTCAAAAACATTGCCAACGAGGGCTCCAATGCCTCAGGCTGATATGGGTGAAACTTCAGATGGCAGATGGCACTGGGGAAGGGAAAAAGACCATATCTTTAAGGTAGAGCTGCCAAACAAAAGTGGAACATCGTATCCTAGAGCCTCACATCCCAGGGCTGAGATTAAAGCATGAAATATATGTTTAGGGGAGCCACAAATGTCTTCATTTCACAAAGTGTGAGTGATCAAAGTGTCTGATGTGTGGAGGCATGCTGCAGGGTATTTTTGTGTTTTCACCAGTTGACAAGAACCGAGGAAATGTTCCACAGCTTGTTCAAATGTCACCGTCGATAAACAGGAACGGCTGAAGTTGAGTGTCATTTCCTACAGCGGCTATCCACCGCAGAACGGGGTCGCTCTGTGCATTATACGTTTTGCTTCACATTTTGCATGTTCATCAACACCACATTATCATCTACTCTTCATGACTGACGACTGTATTTGAAAGAACTCCAGTCCCTTTTTCTCTATCTTATCCGGCTCGCTCGTTTTCATTGCAAGTATTTGTAGTTGTGCATACGTCTGAATTACCTCTGCCAGTCAACAGCAAGAAGTGATCGGGCAGTTTTTAATACCACTAGGCCCATCTGGGAGAAGGACCCTTTTCATTCGACATACTTGGCTGCTTGTCGCCTCACCATAATGGGCACGTTGAACGAGCTCTGAAGCAATAGCCAATTAAATGCCTTGAAGGGGATGCCTCGAGGCCCTGCATGAAAGGCTTCAGGTGTGAAATGCTTGTTTTTCAAGAGTGCTGCAAATGTTGGCTGCTTTCAAGTTTGCTATTGCCCTGCTGGCTTCCCCTTCCAGCCCACCCCAACAGCCCTTCTCATGTGGAGGAGGGTAGAGGCTAGAGGTGATGGGCAAGAGAAGACCACTTAAGTACAATTTTCTATTCAGCGTTCCAAACCTGTGCACTCTCGTGTTTTTCACCGCTGCCTCGTAACAGCGAACAGAGTTTCAGATGATGCAGACAATAGCTTTTTAGCGCACAATGGAGAGAAGAGGAGAAGCTGAAGGGCAGACAGGGGGGGAAGTATGGATGAGACAGAAAGTCTGCGCGTGAATCCAAAACCAGACACTGTGGTGGTTGGGTGACGGCGGGGTTGGCTGGGAGGGGGCTTAAAAGGAGATGGATTGTTTGCTAATTGTGGTCATTTCTGACCAGAACATGACAGGTTCAATGACTACTTTAATGCGTTATTGAATACAACAGAAACTTGAAAATGCGATTGTGTGCGAGAGAAGCTTCTGTTTTTAGACATTTTGTTTTCAGCTCCTCCACGGGGGGGAAGAATGTTCATTCATAGTTCAAGTGTAAAAGAATAGGCTGCCTCGTCTGTGTACAATAAATGGCTGTTAGCGCCACAACATTTATATCCAGCGTGCATTGGAGTATTTATCCAAACCGCTGTGTTTCCCCACTCTCGATTTCTTACAACACGGAACTTGAGAAACAGCCTTAGATCACTGAGGAGGAACATTAAAAGATGCCTGCGGGGACTAAGAGGGAATAAATCCAGGGGATATTAATCTTATTAGGATCATACATCACCGCGGTGTCAGGTGAGGAGACAAATGAATGGGTGCCTGTTTATCTGAGCTAAGCTATGTGGTTTACCTAGCCATCGCTCAGGGCACATATTGCCACTAATAAATTGGTTAAGTCCGAGCAGAGTGATTGTAATGAAGTTAAGGGGACTGGCTCGTCTCAGCTCTCGCCACTACAGCCGGCCACTCTCGCATCCCCCCTTTTTATCTGTCCAGATTGGGAGAGCCCCCCTTTTTTCGATAAGATGAAGAGAGGAGAAATCAAAATAAATGGAGTCCATTAAAAGCAGCAATGCATCAACTGCTTGATAAAGTGATTAATAAACAGGCCGGGATTGTGATTGATTAAAGCATTTAATCAAACTTTTTAAAAAGCACTATTGGCAGTGGTGCATAAATGCGCCGCACGGTTTAAACGTATAAAACGCTACGTAACTGTTGTTTTTTTTCTCTCTCCCTACAATTTCAAAACCAACGCTGAGCCGAAACATGTGAAATCATGTCTTTTGAGTTAAAAATCACATTTACACACAATTAATCAGAAGAGTGCCCTGATACGTTAGACACCGTCGCTCTCTTTTTCTTTTCCCCTTTTAAACAAAAGAGCAGTGATTGACTTAAGTGGCAACATGGACTCATTAAAGATGTTTTAAATATGCCCGGATACACTTGCATTAGACTCCCAAACACTTAGTAATCAATGACTGGAATCGCATGCAAATTCTAAGGTTGGTGGATGAGTGGGCAGTGACAGGCTTGTAACGACGTCCGCGAGGACTTAAATGTCATTCAAATCCACTAATGCAAAGGGAAATACATAGAGCAGATTGACACGTCGAGCTCGGTAAAGTTCAGCCTTGATGTATAGCACATTAAGATAGGAAATTACAGATGTTGTAATTATCAGCAACGAGCGACCTTGTGTGCCAAAGGACGCTAGGTGAAAGTACTTGTACTTTTGCTTTTAAGATGTGTAGCACAAGAAAAAAAAGATTGGCATGTATCCGCAAATGGCACGCTTTTATTAAAATGAATGGGGCAAATTGAGAGAAAGTAATGTTAGAAATAATTTCCCCGTCAGGAAAAAAAAAATTTATTATGTTCATTCACCTTTAAGAGCATGCAGAGTTGGAGAAGACGCTCCGGTTTATTCTTCCAGTTATTTTTCATTGTCGTCTGACCACAATCAGTTTACATTTACTACAGAGATTCACATGGATGCACTGTTTCTGACCAAAGTGTGAGTTTATACTATGACACAAATAAGCGGAACTGTTGTATAACAATTTGCTTAGACCTCAAAACCTTCATGTGCTGCGGCTCATCTGCGGATCTCGTCTGAGCTTTTTCAATAAGATGGCCGTAAGTATATCAACAATGTATAAGAGGTAAAATACCAGAGTGATCTGCGGGAGTCGATGATGCTAGTATCGGCGGAGAGAGCCTCAGGGCTAAATAGGTGCTGGAAATCACACACAAACTCAGTTCCTTTGAGTTTTTTATTTTATTCGGCCCATACCACGTATCATTCTCTCTCTCTGTCCTGTCACAGCAGTGGTGGAATGTAAACTCACCTTTTTTTGATGTATTGTCACAGAAATAATAGCTATAAACCATGTGATTGTAATTTTAAATCCATTTTATGTGAATGATATAATGATTAAAAAAAAACACAATATTGAGACAATGGAACGGAAATTGGAAAAAAATATTAAAACAATAACCAAAACAATAAATTGCATGTAAAAAGGTTTGGAGGTCTGGCCAACGATGGTCGGGAAAATGCTGCCAGTTCTTCTGGCTTCGTGTCGATATAAATTGCGTTGAAACGTAAACACAGCAGGCAATTTTGAGGGCAACAAAAAACAGTTGATGTAATGTACAGATATAAATATGTAGATACGATGTGAAATATAGGATAAGATATGTCCAAAAGATAATGATATATACCGTGACAGGACTTGTTGAATGTTTACAGGATTCGTTTGTGCTTAAGGAAATTTTGAGATATGTCTATTATTACCATTGCCAAGGAAGTTGTTTTTCGCCAATGTCTATTTATTTGTTGTTTTGTTTGTTTGGTGTTTGGTTTCTTGGAGAGATTACAGAAAAACTACTGAACACAAAACTTGGATGAAGGACAGACCCCCTTAACTTTCGGTGTGGATCTGGTTAAAGGGACGGATCTGTGTTTTTCAATATAATGTCTCTGGGACTAATCGATCCTGATGAAACAAAATCAGGCATACAATTTGATTCAGATCCAAGCATAGATCCACATCTGGTGGATTTGAATGTGTTTGATTTGAATTGGGCTCAATTGAATAAAAGAGGACTGTTTGACCTTGGCGAAGGTATGCACTCTACAGAGTCGACTCTAGTTTCTAATCTTTTATTTCACCAGGAATATTGCAATTAAGATTCAAAACGTCTTTTACAAAGGAGTCCTGGCCGGCAAAGCTGCCTATAAAGTTTCTAACGAACAACAAACTTTAAACAAACAACATAAAATTTTGCATGTAAAAAACATAAGCAACAAGTTTAAAACATGCAGAGAATCACATCAAGAACATTATTTATTAATATTCAATAACAGTACATGTCCATTTCAGTGGTCAAATTGTGTTTAATCCTATTTCAGTGCTTGTTTCTGTAGCTCGCACAAGACAGGAGAGAAAATGACCTCATGGACACTTTCACCAAAAACAGTGCGGGAAATTAACAAGCAAGTTATTTATGATAGCTGAAGTATGTTTCTCTGACTGCGGTTTTAAGAAACATCATGAACGAGGGACTTACAGTGTGATGTTGCTGCTTCAGAGGAAAGGATCTCCACCGCTGGGTAAAAGTACATCAAACTGCCTCTCTCTGTGTTTACCACTCCGAGCCAACAATTTCACTGAAGCAAGCGAAGTGCCAGTTCTGCCAGTGGGCATTCTGGAAGTGCACGGACTGCTACGGTTTAGCCACCATTGTTGAACCAGCATTCCCATATTTGTGTTAACCTGAAGCATTTCTTTAAAAAAAATAAAAAATAAAAAAAACACATGCCAGGACCCACAATGCAATGTTTTTGTGCAAGCGTTCGCATATGTTTCTTCACCAGTTATCTTAAAAAGGCAATATACTTAAGTCGTTGACTTTAATTTGTGCTTTTAGTGTCGTAATGAGTTGACACTCGGTTGAAATTACCAGATACAGTGCATGCTATATTTAATCTGAAGTCTCCTACGTATGAATAGAAGTCAAATGAATGACACATGAATGACTTGTTAATTATGCAAATGGAGTGCTGCAGGAACCTGGTAAGTTGCGGGAACTCTGTCATCTAAAAGGGTATGGTGAGTGTGATAATGTAGCAGCTTGGCATGGCTCTCTTGATGTAATGACAGGTCAATTTGACTGGCTTTATGCTCTGCACCCTGCTTCTTTTCTCTGGCTCTGGTGCGACGGCCCGGCCGCCTCCCCCAGCCCCCTTTCTCGTGTCCCTTGGACTTTGATTTCTCCTTTGTTCCGCTGGCTCCTCTACTGACACTTCCCAAGAATAAGAGATGCCACACAACCATGACCCTTTCACACCACACCGATGACCTCTGTCTCCTCCATGCATGACCTCTCACCTTGACGCTGACAGCTTGATTAATTGAAGAATGTTATGATTTATGAGTATCTTCTCGGCTTGATTAACAAGGCAACAGGTGGCTCAAGCAAACACGCTAGCAGGAACATTTCTTAAAGAGGGGAAAACAATGGCGGATTATATTTAGAAACCATGTTTTGTCCAACAGTGGCTGTCAATTTGGTTAAAGCCATATATCATTTTGACTTTTCTGTCCACCAATGCAGTTAGGATATCTTCACAGAAAGGTTTCCTTTGTGTCTCAACTTGTCAGCCCAGTCAGACGCACAGGAAGATGTCACATCCCAACAATCTGCTTAATTAAAAAAGAAAATGCTGTGTTGTGATTTTCAACTAGCTTTGGCTTATGAAGCGTGATAGCCTGAAAAACCAGCAGACCAGCTCAAATTTCTTTGATTCAACAATTTTTTTTAAATTTATGTCCACACTGTATCTATGAATGACTCTCTCCGCATGTGGTTACTGATGACACTTTGTTAATACTTGACTCTGCACAGCCACGAGTGTCATTTGGAGAGCAGCATGTAAGAGGAAACCGTGTCAGTCGTGACACAGGGCCACGTCCAATTGTCTACCCAAAGCTTTGCGAGTTAACTCACCTGACAGCTTCACAGATAAGTCTGTCTTGTAGTCGAGACACTTAACTGCGCAATGGAAGTTGGTGGTCCAACTCAGGTGACAAGGGGATGGGGGTGTTGAAGAGGTCATATGAGACCTTCTCATCAACCAAGTCAGTCACAGAGGAGGACTATAGAGTGGGATAGCGGTCTCTTGACACGGTGTCACCGACAGACTGTCCAGCTGAGCGAGGGCTCATGGTAAGATGTGGCCTTTTTCTTTTGACATGGATTCGTCCTGACCTTAGCTTCAGGTTGTGACAACTGATGGGTGATTGATGGTGCTGTTTCAGCACCGTCAGCGGAGAAGTAAGGCACCTCAGAGAAGGCCTTTCTCTGACCCACAGTGACCTGGCTCTAACTTGCGGTGGACAACAAAAGTTTGTGCCTGTCATCATTCGCTTGCCTGATTGTTGTCTAAAAAATATTTGTGTTTCTTTTCCCTTATTGGCAATATCAAAGCCTGTTTTACATTTCCAAATTCAAGCTGCATTCCAAAATTGCATACTTTTTCTAGTATTTAGTATAGAATGTTATTGTTTTTTGGTACGTAAAGATATTAAGTTTATCCAAGAAACAAAAAAGAACTTGCGTATGAAATGTGCATGATTAGGTACGCATAAGTGACAAAAATGAGAACAGGGTGGTTTTATTAAGAGTCCGTGGCAAAGTAGGCAGATCGACATAATATAGTTAATTGCAGTTGCAACCAGAATGGCACTAAGTAAAGCACATATTCCTCACTAATGCCCAACAGGCCCTTTAATCATGATTTAAACTCACCAGATCTATTTTTTTAGTAGTTTTCATGCAATCTTTGCTGGAACAAAACAGACAAACAGAACTTTAATGATAATAATTCATATATAGGCTAATACCATATACTGCGATACAGTGAAACAATGATATTTCGGCTAATTCAAACTGTTGCAACCTTAGGACATCTTGTTCTGGCAAAATAAATATTACAGCAGTATGGGTACTGAATCACAGCTTCAGTTCAGTCTTCATATGACTTTGTAGTTTCTTTTCCGCTCACCAGCCGTCGCTTGTAACGCTCTGAAAAAACACCTGCACAATGTGAAGTATCAGTGGCTAAAAGGCACCGGGTGGAGAAATGTTGGGGTGTTGTGTTTACAAAGAATTGCCGTCAATGAAAAATTAATTATCTGCGAGTCAGCAGAGGTTAATTTTGGTCAGAAACCTTTCGATTCGGAGGAGCTGACCCCGGCAGCGCTGGTCGCCGCACTTGTGCCTGGCTGAGGTGACACATGCAATGACCTGTGACATGGGCAGTGACAGCAGAGTAAACTCAGCCGTGCTCCCCTGCCTCACCGCGCCTTGGAGAGCTTAGAGGGCTCCCGGCTGAGAGGAGCAGGTTAAAGCGCAGTGCTGCTCCCGTGTCACCGGCCCCGGCCCGCGATCAGTGGCTCTGTCCTCGACAAACACTCCCCAGTCCTGCCACCCACCTCTGTTGTCTCCTAGAGACAGTGCTGCCCACCGCTGGTTGCCCCATATGTTTGGGCTGCACACAAGGTGGTTTCTCGGATACTGTGGTTGCTAATTATAAATTTAATTTGCATTTTAATTAGAATGGTGGAAAATTAAAGCCTGCCAGCTGGAGAATTTCAAAACACTTTCCCCTCCCTCCTTTTTCTCTCTCTCCCTCTCCTCTCCTAGTTTAGACTGAGCATGACTCTGTCCTGTGTTCGTCTGCAGCCTCTCAGTGTGGGACAGCGCGTATACCTTCCGAGCTATTCCTTTTATTTATAGTTGTGTTTGCTAAACTTCTGTATGTGTGGTGAAAGCTGTCATGTTCACCAGCCACGTTCTCTCCTAATGAAATTTATGGCTCATTTGACACCTCACATAATGCAGTTAAGCTCATAAAACTCGCCGGTATTTTATGGGAATTCTAATAAGTTACTGGATGTCTTCTTCTCCGCTGGTTTGATTAGTAGAAACAAGGTCCAAATCCCTGTCATGGTGCTCATCTGATGCACTTTACGCACCGGGAAGTAAGCGATCTGCATGCGTGGGCCGCTAATATCATTCAGTTTTGGTTATTATTTTCCAATCTCCATAATTCGTCCCATTCCCCATGTTGTTCCCCCCATGGTCATTCTCATTCCCTCGCTCACCTCCCATGGGCGTCCTTGCTCAATAATTGTCATTAATTGATTGACAGCTCTGATAGACCCAACTAACCCCGGTTCTGCTCTCGTGTCTATGTTTTAAATGGGAGCTTGTACATCCAGTGACCTTGTCTGCCCATCAGCTGTCAGGGAATGTGAAGCCAATCCAGAGCAACGTCTCACCTTAGCAAAGTAGACCGTCCTAAATGATTGTAATTGGTTTGCGAATCCATCTTGTGATGCGCTGCGTTGTGCATGGTAAGAGCCGCTCAAAGTTTTGTTTTGACTCCTCGTGTTGACTGCATACCCATAGGCAAGCATGTGTCGTTATAAAAAGACGTATAGCTCTGTCTTTAAGCTAATAATCCGACCATTATCCTGTCCAAGATCACCAACCATGATTTCATCCAGACTATCATCAAAATATTCTTAAAACCTCAACAATCACTTAACCTTTCATTTTGTTGGGAAACAAATATTTGTGTTGTGTCACAAATAGGACGTCTTTCTTCAGTGAAAAAAAGTCAATCAAAGGATCTTAGATAAGTAATCATGAGGCCTTCGTGCTCAAATAAAGGGTAAATAGATGGTGGTAACTTCATGTCGTTTGTATAGGTTGGTATCCATAATATATCTGCACACAGCCGATTGAGCTTGTATGTATGGGGGGTACACTGCCGTCAGCCATGGTGACAGTCTTATGTAATTCAAAATAAATCACAAAATCAATATAGGACTAGGATAGCTAGAGAGCTTTTTCAAGTCATTCGTGTAAAGATATTCACGATGATCTCGATCCACGATGATCCCAATAACGGAAATTCCCTCACGATGAGCTTATTGTGAGTGTTTTGGTTTTTTTTTATCAATAAAATCTTCCCTACTCACTTTTGAGCTCGGATTTTCCCATGCTTGTGAAAACGTTCCCCAAGACTGTGCCATTAAATTGAACAGAATTCAGAGATGTGCTTCGAAATCCTGGAAACCCATCACAGCGGGGTGTCCTCTCATCATGTAATTTCTCTAAATTTGTATCAAATTATGTAAATAAGAATGTACTAAAAAAAAAAAAAAAAAAAAAAAAAAAAAAAGGCAAGCCCTATTTTCTTTTGACGGGAATCCAAAAAATCGCAACATGTCTCGTCATTTGTATAGAAGCCACCAGACTGAATGTTATTACCACGTTCCTGCTTTTCTCTATTAATGATTTTCCTTAAAAATAAATGAGCTAAGCATTTTAACAAACAGTTCTTCAAGGAGACGCCTCCACCTTTTCCTCACAGCTGAGTCACTGTTAATATAGCCTGTATATTTCTCGCCCCTATAATAATCCATGCATGTACCGTGTCCCAGGCACATGTAATGTCTGACATTCTTCCAGGTTGTTTTGGTTTGGGAGGCTGCCAGCCCCAGTTTTGCACCTCTTTGCAGGCCCAGTTTGATGTGGTGTGAATAACATTCAGACATACACACACGCCCTCATTAGCATTCATTCAGGGAAGCAATGCAGGACACCCTCTCTGCTCTGAGGGTGGCATTTGGCAAGGGCCAAATACACCTGGCAAAAAGTCTCCATCTTTCCCCAGCCCCATCGCGTTCATCACATTTTACTTCTCCACCATGCACACAAAAACGGGCTCTGTTTCATCCAAAGCGTCTTTTTATAGCGGCTGATTGCTTTACATGGAGAGAACACATTTATTTGTATTATACTCTGGTGAGCAACAATTGCATCTTAACACTGTCAAATTGCATCTTAACACCATAAAGTCTTTGATGCGATACAGCGGGGGAAAGTCCCCCCAAAGCAGCGATTAGACTACTGATTAAATAAAAAAAAAAAAAAAAAAAAAAAAATGAAAGCACAAGAGAACAGTCCATTCAGTGACCCTCAGACGCCTGGCATGCAGCAGCTTCTCCCTCTAAGGCATGGATCCATCAGCCTTAGTCTGGAGCAACAGTGGCTATGTGAAAAAAAGGCTTGGCAAGAGGAAGGCACGCATTCTCCAGATCTGAATCTGTGGACTGCTGTGTCTGTTACTCTGTATAACAATCCCTCTGTCTACCCATTCTGCTGCTTGATCTTTAATGTTCAGATATGTTGTCGCACCATTGATTGTACATCTCCGTGTTGATCTTTCACAACATATAGGTGGGGAAAAAGAAATCCTCGTAATGCAGCCCAGAGAAGCTTTCGCAACTAAAGTTTGAGGGAAGGCTGTGTGATTTTATGTTCCTAGTTAATAATATTCCCCTTTAGCTGAGAGAAAAAAAGTCTCAGCAGCTGGCTATTGAAGACCCCCTTTTTAGGTTTATCTTTGTCAATTGTCAAATATTTGAGTGTATGAAGTGGTGTGATGAGGTGCAGAGACAGATATTTGAAGGGATTTTAACTCATTTGAGCAATTACATGCTTAACTGGCCCAAGATAATCTGTCATCCAAAGCTTCTGTCTCGGGCTCTCTCTCTCTTTTCCCGATCCTCCACTCTCTCATACCCTCCTACGTGGCACAAGAGACGCTCCGAATAGTGGGATTTAGAGCACAAAAGCTTACCCTGAATAGAATGAAGGCCTCGGAGAAATTAATTGCTTCTAACAAACAGCATGACTGCTAGCATGTTTTGTGTCCCATTCTTATCAGCCTCCAGAGGTAGAGGGGTGGGCGACAGGTCTGGAAAGGGGTGAACCTACAAACGAGGGAAGTAGGCCACAGGAATTTGTACTTACATTATGGTTAATGTTATTCAAAGGATAGTCATCAGCCGAAAGCTTTGCGCAGTGTGTTTCTAGGTATGCGTCGAGCCGGAGTATGCAGTGTTTGCATAGAAAGAGTGCATTCAATTTGAGATCAAGGATGCGATACAAGCGATCAGTAAAACCAGCTGACACTGAAATGAATACACGCTGCTGAATGTAAACATAGTGTGCATGAAATTAATAAAGGGCCTGTACGTGGCTACGTGGTCTTTAATCGTTAGGAAGCTATACTTTGATGCGATTTTGTGTTTTTCTCTCAGCCTAGCAAGGTTAAAAGTTACATTTTTATTCACAGCATCATGACAAGCTTCATTTTGAAGGTTACATTTGAAAAAAACCTTTGCTTTCCTTTCACCAGAAAATTAAAAGCTGTGTATTCGTGGGCCGGGATTGATATAATGATATCTAATGTTGATTTCCTTCTATTTAAAAAAAAAAAAAAGCCTAAAATTCAAGTATTTCCGTGTTACCTGCCAAAGAATATCTGTAGCATTTAATTAACTGTATAGATTTGGAGCGCATTCAGGGAAGCATTAGCCAAAGCAGTTATGGGATTTACTTTTGTGAGGGTGTGTGGCATATTTGCCCCAGTTCTGTTCCCCTGCTTGCTCCCTCTCCCACATGTCACCATTCTGTCTACCACCACCAGTGTGGCATCTATCATCCGCCCGCAGACGCCGCGGCACCCCACAAAAGGAGGCTGGAGCATGCACAAAGACATTTGCATTTTTGCATCTCATTACGGTTATAATTGCATGCCAGTGTAAGCGGCCCGCTCTCCATTATCTCGCGTAATTTTATCAGTGACGTTTGAAACGTGTGTTTAAATGTCAATTATTGAGTACAAAAAAGAAGGTGACCTTCTTGGAGTCATCTCTCTCTCTCCTCCATTCCCAGTTCACTCACTCTCCCTCTCCCTCTCCCTCTCTCTCTCTCTCTCTCTCTCTCTCTCTCTCTCTCTCTCTCTCCCCTTCCATGGTCTTATCTGTTCCTTATGTCTTATTTGAGTCCTCTCTCCCGTTGTGCTAGCTATATGTTGACTGACTTAGCTTATCGCCTTTAATGACAACAGTCAGTTGACACGCGTGCTGTTAATAATGTTAATATACTCACTGTCAACAGCTTTTCTCGAGACCTCATTAAAACAACAGCTATAATAAAGAAGGTGTCCGAAACAATGACACAACGTGATGATAAGTGATGAGCCAGGTACCAGTTTGTTGTTGATATCCTTTATATGAAGGTAGTTTAGTAATATAGTGGATGTATGCACCATGGCATTGCTGTCATTAATGAATAAAGGTTCTTAGTGAAAGTGATGGATTGACGTACATTATTTTGTGCTGTTCACTTGTTTTTTGCTGAGTAGTTACAATGATAATGTGCGATCAAGGTAATTAGAATGGATTCTCTAAACGCTGTGTCATTTTAGATTATATTATTAAAAAGAAACATCAGTGAAGGGCACTCCCATCAAACAGATTCCAGGTTGTATTATAAACAGCATACTGTGCTGTGCTGTGGACAGAACAACTAAACTTTTTTTTTTTTTTTTAAATCCCAGGACCGCCACGAGCCATCTCAAATATCTTTTTAAAATGACAAAATTCGTCTTTTGATATTCGAGTTTCATTGTTACAGCAGGAAAAAAAAAGCGTACAACCATTGTTGCCTCACGCCTCAACACAACAGAGTGCATCTGAAAGAACCGATAATGTGCAATTCCTTTCTGGGACAAAAGAAATCAGTGAAATTTAGTTCCCATTAAGTGACAGAAAACACCTTTTTATACAGACACTATATAATGTGCTTTTTTCCTTCTCTTCTCGAGCCTTTTTCTGGTTGTGAAATTGAGGAAGTTTGCTTTATTACTTGGTGGACAGCAAGTTCTCTCATCTGTATAACCTTCAGCCATCAGTGTAATTTCCCCAAATCCTGTTCTCTCAACAATGGATGAAGTCTTTCAAAAAAAAAAAAATGCTTCTCATTGAGAAAATGTACTTGTTAAACTCAGCAGCCCTTCGTGCTTTGACAACATACACTTTCTACTTATAATGAGAGAACTTTTCCCTCCGTAACGAGATTCTGCAAAAGTTTTGGAGGGATTTGGTCTGTGTGTGTCTGTGTGTGTCTGTTTGTAAGTGAAAGTTTCCACGGTCATGGCGCGCCGTGTCCAGTGCAGTCTAGTGGCGAGAAAGAGACGAGTTTCATATATTAATGACCGATAAATATTTTCTAGTTTTAAAACATAACTTTTCATGACATAGATAATGATACGATACAATACTGTTTTCCAAACTTCGTCTCAAACGTGCTTGATATGTTTTTCCTGCACTTTTGAAGAACGTTATTGATTTTGTTTATTTCCTGTTTCGAAACCTCCTTTAACATCCTCATTATATGAAGAGGTCAGCCTTTTGTTTCTCACCTGAGAAATGAATAATTAATGACTAGAGGATCAACACTCATCATTACTTATAATGAATACTTATTTGAGTCGTAATTGACGAACAGAGACGTTGGATGCCTTATATTCTCTACGTGAGAGGATATATTCCACATTCGCGGTATTTGTTAATACGGTGCAGTATGATATATGGGGGGGAAAAGGCACTGTGCTGCAGCGGAATGAACAGGCATGTAATGAGCTGACAACCAGACGAACCACAATCTTTAAGAGTTTATCAAACTACTTGCACCTTCTAATTAAAGGAAGCACAACCCACCAGGATGCATTTACATTTGATTTGATCTGGAGCAGAAAATCTCCCTATTAGCATCCTCCTCCCCATGAATATGACAGTAATTGCAGTCTCACTCTGTTCCTGTTGTCCTTCTCTAGTTGAACACATTTAGCAAATTTACCTCGTACTGTAGGTTATTATTGTGCCGTACAGTCTGGGGAATCAAATAAATCACTTAGGTTATCTTATTAATTAAGTCAAAATAAATGTGCTAGAGCCAATTTATTCCTCTCCAAATACCATGGGATCTCCCACTGCAACTAATGGCATAGTCTGACATTTCATAGTCTTAACAAATAACCTGAAGGTAATTCATTTAGATTTTTCCAATTAAGGATCATTTCTTGTGGCTGCAATACAGTGTATATATATATTTTTATATATATATATACGCGTGAATTTGCATTGTAAGTTGAACAGAAATGCCGTTAGACCTACTGTTGTGTTTTATTTTGAACTCCTACGAGCTGTCTCATTATGAGGCTTTTTAAAGAAATCGTACCATATAAATGTCTATAAAATATTTTCACTTACAGCAGCAACGGAGTATCAGGCAGAAGTAGCAGCTAATTTTTGTAATAGTTATGACATAGTTTCACACCACACGCTCATCACTTTCTTCACCGATAAACACATTAGTAATTTAGCAAGTGTTTCTCCCAGCAACAGCCTGAAGCAGGCGATGAGACCGTACTGTATAACCCAGGCATATGACAGTGCTGAACCTCCGTGCCCCTGCCATCACCCGCCCCTCAGGCCCTCAGCGGAATAACACTCGATCCATAGCTCTTGAGTCTCTGTCCACGCCTCCCTTTTATGGCCCGTGGGCACGTGAAGACCCCGAAGCCAGCCGTGCTTATCTGACCCTAACCTTGGCGTATGGTGACCTTGACCTGCACCTCACCCCTTCCTCATCCTCAGGGCTACATCTGTTCCTTTCCCTAGGACACCCAAGTAGTTAGTGATATTGAAACATCACCTTGGGGCTCCATTTGTTTCCTCTGGAGAGGTCAGCGAGGGGTTTGTCATTAGGACTGAACTTGATCCTCCGCTTCCCCATAAATTGGTCCATCCATGCAAGGAGCGTGCACACTGTAAATAATGAGCGCGTAATGCTGAACATGAAACAGAATCTCAAAAGCTGACACTCTATACTTTTCCTTTTTTTATATATGTCATATAGATCCATTTGCTCCCGGTCAAATGTGTCCTAAAAAAAAGTAGAGAAAACTACAAAAACCACATGTAGAACAGAAATGTAGCTTCTTGTTTCTCTTTGAAGCTGGCACTTGATCTCTTCCAACACTTGAATGGCGATTTGAATAGTTCAACCTGCCAAAAGAAAGAAAACCAAACACACGTGCAATTGAAAGTGAGCTCAAATCAAATAAAGCATACATCGTGTCGGCCTCGCAATTGTGTTTTGGGTGCTGTCAGTTCAACACATTGCTGTGTCCCAGGATGATATCTTGCTTGTGATGCCCTTTATTATTTTTGCTTAGCAGTTCTGTGAATTAGCTGACCTTTTTTAGCGATTCTTCCCTTTTATTTTCTCCAGCAGAATCAAACGTCCTTGCCCACACAGTATATAGCGTGGAAAGACAGAGTTGATATTAATATTAATGAACATACACCGACAATGTCAGGTTTTAATGGATAATAAATTAAAGGATTCTCATTGATAGTTAACTCTGTGTGGGCAATAAACATCACCCCGAGGCAGGATGCCGTCTTTGTAAGCAACGATGTTTTAATAAATCATAAGACGGATTGAAAATGGTTTTATTCTTTCCTGTCATGCAGATCAAATTCGTGCCAGACACCACAGAGGAAAAGATGTGTTTGGGAAAGAAAGAAAGAAGGCCCTGTAGCGGTATCGTGTTCGCTAAGTACGCGAAAATGTATTTGCCGTCTCTATCAGTCTCATGGTATCATATCACGCTGGAGTCAAGGGGGAAGGCTAAAGGTTACAACTCTGAAACATGGCATTGATCCTAACACCTGACAGCCTCCCTCTCTCCGTTTCTCAGGTTTTGTTTTTTTTTTTTGTCCTTTGTAGCTGTTACATGCGTCATTTGCTGCTCTTGTTGTTTTTTCCTTTCATTGTGATATAAAAGAAAAACCAAGACGAAATAACAATAACAACATAACTATAGATGTATTTTATATCCGCTGTGTTATCAAAGACAGCAGTTGTTGACAAATTATTCTCTTTTTCTTATTCTGTCTGTTTCATCGGCCCAGATGCGAGGCTGAAACCAAAGGTGTTGTCGAGCCCGGTGTGCTCTGCATATCATAAATCAGACCTAACTGACATTTTTTTTAAAGAGAATGAATATCCACCCACTCTCTGTGGAAGGGCCATGGTATTTGTATGGTCAATGTGACCTTTCTCCATACCCTCTCAGATTAGGTGTACGACACAGAAAATTGCGCTCCTGCTGCAGTCCATAAATCATACCCAGCCATTTTTTCCTTTAAAGAGGTATGTAAATACCAGTGTACTAGCTAGGTAAACAACACTAACCCTGATACAAATGGCTTGAAAATTGAAGAAAAGCACCTTATTTTTCAGCTGAAATTGCTTTTGAAACCCAGTTCTGGCACATGGGATGAAGGAGCCATGAAATGATTTGTGCTGGGGGAATAGAAATGGGTTGATGATAACCACACTCGACACAGTTCCTGTGTTGGGGAGTTCTAGCAATGATCAAAGATATCATTGTTGCACATTATTTTCCCCCATGCAGACTCCAAATGCATCTGTATCTGAAGTGACATCCACCCCCATGCACTCAGAGTATATTTCGTTTTAGGGGACAAAGGCCCTCCACCACAGTAGAGCGAGGGCCGAGCTTAACCAGTCAGTGATGACATTCAGTGTGATTCCTCTGCAGTATGTGACCAGTAAGGCTTTAGAATGAAATGCATTTTTGCACCATCAATGATGGAATGTAACTAACTATATTTACTCATGTACTTTATCTAAGAACAGTT